>NC_133652.1:29941568-30293605 GCF_009905375.1 Apium graveolens
TGACTTGGTTAATTCCAAACTTACTGTGTTTATAGGTTACCAGACTCGTTTCCAGAGCCATTCGTAACCCCCAGTCGCTCAGGCAAGTTTTCTACCCGATATACTGTTGTTGTGATGTAAATATATGTATATGCATTATCTTGTGATAGTGCATGATTGTTATTAGCAAATTTTGCGATATATTGGAGCATGCTGATATGGTATATATGCATGTCTGTTCGTAACTGGTTATCTATCTGTTGATTTCAATGCTTATAGTTGCATAATACCTATGCTAGAAATAAGCAAGTAGTTGCGTATACCCTTAGTATAGGGGATAAAAGGTGAACATATTTCTAAACCGGGAGTCGATGTTTCCGAGTATATTATATATATATATTTATATATATATGGATATAGTTTTTAAAACTATGAATCGAATAAGGTTTATTCGATACCTTTATTTTACTTAATGAATATTAATTTTGAGTATTCATCGAGGGCTTATGACTCAGTTTATTTTATTATTTGAATATTATTTGAATATTCATTCGAGGGCTTATGACTCAGTTTATATTATTATTGAATATTACTTGGATATTCATTTGAGGATGTATGACTCCTTTATTTTATGAATATTATTTATAGTATTCATTCGAGGTATTATGACTCCGCTTATTACTTAATAATATTCTTTATTGTATTAAAGAATAAGGTGTCGATAATCAAACGTACTTTTGATTATTCAAATAAATATTCTGGGAATGATTTACTTCATTAAATCAGTTTCACTCCAAACATTCTTAAAATGTTTTGCGAGTCTTCAAAATGATTTTTTTAAAAGTTAGAGCGGATCCCAAAACTCATTTTTTTAAGATCCTCCTTTCGAAGCGGATTTAAATACTCGCTCAAACCTGAGGGATCCGGCTCTGTGGTGTGTTTTATATTCGCAACAAGGTTGCTGTTTTGATAAATGAATTGATTACTTACCCAACACTCGGGAAGTAAAATTCTTTGAACAAGTTAATCCATTAACAGGCATCGCCTGGGAAATATCGGTGAGTTTCTCCTTTCCAAATAGATACGACTTCTTGGTGGAGCCGTATCAACAAGTTTCTACTTGGGGAAAGTGGGGACAAGCTTTACGTTTCAGAGTCATGGATTTCATCTGAACTAGGAGTGGCGTAAGTGGCCGAGTAGCGCCGGCCCAGCCTTATTATATTGGCCCAAATGGCCTGGAAGTTCCGCTAAGGCGGTCCATTCCTTAGGAGTTCAGTGTTCGGTTGACAAGTAAATCCGACAGGTTCTCTTCTACATGTAGAAATGGTGGGGTTGTACTACTACGACTGATCATCGTAAGTGGTCTTCCTGGCGCGGCAAACTCCCGTAATGAGTTCATCATCCAATTGGATAATTTCTGCAACACTACCCAGAGCACTTCGATAGAAAGGCTACGGTTGGGCGATTGTTGAGTGTTGGCAGGGTCAAGTTTTCAAAATGATGTTTACATCAAATGAAGTATCTCGTAACTTCATTTTATTTTGATAATATTTTAAAGATTTAATCTATTCAAATCTTGCCTTATAGTCTCATCTATGTGATGAACTTTTGAAGCTAATTATAACTTGAACGGTGGTAGTTCAAGTAGTATTTGGGAAAGATATAAGTATATTGGGGTATCTTGTAACTTCATCTTTGAAACTTACATCTAATTAATAATTGTCTTATGAATGACAAAGATTTTCAGAAAAAACGTTGAGACAAGGTTAGATATATGAGATCACCTTGCAACGATATTTTTTTTATACAGTTATACACTGGGACTTTGTGTATATTGTGCATGGAAGAGGACTTCCAATATTTTGAAAAGTATATATGTATATATATATATACTGAATATTTTGCGACTTCATCGCATTAAGATATCAACTTGGTTCATTTCTTTTGACCAAGACTTTCATGAGTACTATGAGAAGGCTCATATATTGTTAATCATTATACATATTATTTTGGTGGGCTTGCTGCTCACCCTTGCTTTCTTCTTTCATCACACAACATCAGATAGACAAGATGAACCGGACCAAGCTCCCGATTCGCAAGAGGTTAGGAGACGTTCCGCAGTTTTCTAGAAGCACTGATGCCGCCATAGCTGAGGTAGGAACTACCAATAGGCTAGGATTTCAACTTTTGATGTATCAGATTATGTATATTTATGAATTGTAATAATGGCAAAGAAATGTTAATTTATTCAGAAACCTGTTTAAGGTGTATTGGCATATAATTGTGGAATAAAACGACTTGTGATTATTTTTGGATATTCATCTCTGAGACTATAACTTGTGGTGTGTGTGTTTATTGTGGGGTCACAGTACAGAGTAGTTGATTATTTATTAAGATTGGGTGTTGTTAAGGGAAATAGAACTCGTGACAACCCGGATCCCCGACCCCGGATTTGGGGGTGTTACAGAAATGGTATCAGAGCCAAGCATTATAAACCTCAGAGATGATGGGACGTTAAGATAATAAGTTCACTAAGATAATAAGAACTCTTGCCAAGTTCATAGTCGGACTACCTAACGTAGTACTGACAGTTAAAACCCTTATGGGAACCCTTATAAATGTAGCGATAGAAGCGTAGTTCGTTATCGTATATGGTAGCGGGACTCCGAACCCTGAAGTTGAGGAACATCAACACGATGATGTTTATTACTAATTGGAGATCAGATTGTGGATCCAATAGAGCGTCCTAACGCAGGACCGGATGATGTTGATATTGAGGATGTAGCGGTTGAGAATGTTGTCCTAGAAGGGATAGTTGCTGAGGAGGATCCCATGGAGGATCCTGACGAGATTGGATAAAGGACCACTGATGAATTGATGACCCTGGTTGGGTCGACTACCAGAGGTAGGATTGGCCGGTCACTACCAGAGGTTCGTTCAAGTTTGTAAAGATAGTAGCCCCTTTAGCGCGACTTACTCGTAAGACTGAGAAGTTCGAATGGACAGAGAAATGCGAGAACAACTTTTAAGAACCGAAGCAAAGGTTGGTGACGTTCCCTATGTTGGCGTTGCCGGATGGAAAATGAGATTTTGTGATTTGTAAGTGACGCTTCGCATAAGGAATTAGGGTGCTTCTTATATAGCACAACAAGATAATCGCGTCTGCGTCAAGACAATTAAGGGAATTTAAAATTCGATATCCCCACCCATGAGCTTGGGCTCGTGGCAATAGTTTTGCCCTAAAGATTTGAGGCACTACTTGTATGGAGAGAAGTGTGAGATTCACAAACCATAGGAGCTCTAGTACATTCTTACGTAGAAAGAGCTCAACATACGCCAGAGGAGGCGGTTAGAGCTAATCAAGAATTATGATTGGGAGATTCTTTATCATTCGGGGAAAGCCAATATGGTGGCTGATGCCCTTAGTAAAAAGGAGAGACTCAAGATGATAATGTCTTTTGGAGAGTTTATAAGAGATTTTGAGAAAATGGAAATAGTAGTGAAGGTAACCGGAGCCGGTACCGAAAAGCTGTTTGAGATAGCAATACAGCCCGAAGTATTGGAAAAGAACATATTGTGCCAGTAAAAGTGATGAATGAAGGCAGAGAGCCAACAAATAGGTATGAGATTAATACCGAGAGTGATGATAAGGGAATAATGAGGTATTCCTATAGAATTTGGGTTCCAAAGGTTTAAGAGCTTAAAGATGAAATCTTAGATGAAAGCTAGTTTGAGGAATAAGAGTTAGAGCAAACCCTGAACGTGATAGTCAGGGAGGTTGCCACCAAGACAAAAGGAACCCATAACATGATGAAGTGGAAAATGAGGATTTAAATTATGTAAGATGACCCCAATTATGGGGAGTAGGAAGAAATATTTAGACTGAGGAAACAAAAGTCGAGTAAGGACAGGAGACCCGAGATGGTACCCCTATACGGCAATTCATGGACCTGTCTAAAGAGAACTTAGACTATTATCCCCAACCACCACCCTGAGGAGACAGTGCGGTGGGAAATTCTTTCATGACCTTTAAGTCGCTAAGCTCTCAGAGTTCCAAGGAACAAGCTGACCCAGTCGAGGCAAGAGCCTGGCTAAAGGAAATAGATGAATCATTTGAGATTCTAAATGATTGACGAACCACAAAAGACTGTTTTGTCACTTACCCTCCTAAGAGAGAGACCACCCGCTGGTGAAAGGCCAAGGAAGGCACGGAGCAAGAGATTATAATAAACTGATTTAAGTTCAGTCAATTGTTTTCAGGAAAGTACTTCCCAAGGTTATGGAGATAGTGTAAAAGCTTAAGAGCCAGAACAAAGGCAGACGAGTATGATGAATTATGAATCTAAGTTGTAAAAGTTATCAAGATTCGTTCTGAAGACACGAATCCAGAATGACGGGATGTTTGAAATCAATGCTTATGTTGTGTTGGTTCATGAAATAACGATAAGAGAAAGGAATATAAAGGCAAGAGAGTTTGAGGAATGATAAGGGAGTTGGGTATGAGGAAACCCTAAAGACTCGTAGAAATAGAAATAGAAAAGTAGGTAATCATCCGGATGAGAGTGATTCACCATGAGTTAAATTGATGGTTGAAGGTATAAGAGATACATATATTTTATCCCCTGTAAGTTGGGAAGATTCGAGGAAACCTTGAGATAATTCGAAGGATAAATAATGAGACGCGGATAGACTGAGGAGACAAGAAAGTAAGAAATTAAGAAAATTGGGTGAAGGAAGTGACCTTCAAGAAGGTAAAGTGTAAGACCGGTGGCATGATACCCAGAAAGGGAGACGTCAGATATGAAAGATATCCCAACATTGAGATGACTGTTGAGATAAACAACAAAAGTAAATAAGGAATTATTAAGAAGAAGTTCACGTTGAACATGACCAATATCTTCCAGAACATCCATGTTATCATTACCAAATCAAGAAAGAAAAGTGGATGACCATTGTTATCTTTTGGAGGCCATATGGATTGACCTCAATTTAAATAAGGATGCTATTATGAAGTTACGTATAGACTATCGAGGTGGGAATGATTGAATAAGACACCCTTATCAGGGATATATGACTTGATTTATCCATGGAAGGATGCAGGTACCTTTTAAAGGTGGAATTAAGGATAGAACATCGGTAACTTAAAATGAATCCTAGGGGAATGCATAAAGGTTGGAATTTTACCCTTAATAGGGACAGTATGAGTTTTGACAGTATGATTTGGAAAGGGTTAATGTAGCAACAACCTTTAAGAATCAGTGGAGAAATTTTTCAGAAGTATATAGAAAATGGTTCTAGTAATAGTAAATGGTATTTTAATATGCCCTGTATCTAGGGAATACAGGAGGAACGATTGAAGGATAACCTTAGAGGTTTTACAAGGAGAAAGGTAATATTCAAAATTTTCAAGAATAGAAATGTTGATAAAGGAAATATGACGTAATTATAATGTTGCCAAGTGGGGCACGTGTTAAACCACGAGAAAGTATGGATCGAACCAGTAATGGTCGAAATTATTCAGGGCAATTAGGACTTAAGATAAAAGATGTTCTAATTATGATTGAGAGTCAGTCATGACAGTGATTAACCTCTAAAGACTGAGGCAATAACTTATGGAAAAATGGTGATTTTTTTTTACTCATCAGATTTTAAGGAAAGCATTTTCACATAAGCTGTGATTGAAATAAGGTA
Source organism: Apium graveolens (assembly GCF_009905375.1). Classification (NCBI taxonomy): domain Eukaryota; kingdom Viridiplantae; phylum Streptophyta; class Magnoliopsida; order Apiales; family Apiaceae; genus Apium; species Apium graveolens. Next base: position 29,947,239 of record NC_133652.1, read on the forward strand.
GAAAATTTATTTGGAGATGGTTAAAGTGACATTGACTGTAAGGAAATTTTACTATCAGGAAAGGCCAAAGAGGTGGCCGACACTTTAAAGGTAAGAGGATAATTATAGGCGCTTGTGCCAAAAGAATACAGTGATGATGGTTAAAACTGTGAAGGTTGTATTATGGTTTGGAAGATTGACATTCCTTCTGATGACTGTGCAATACCCAGCCGTAATAGTAGTTGGTAAAGGTTTAATTCGTGTAATCGCCATGAGCGGGCTATCTATCTTAGAAGGTACTATCTTGAGAATGAGCCTGGACCATGTTTTAAAAGGACTAAACGAACCTTTGAGATCAGGAGTGTTCTTCATGAATCAGAAATGGTGATTATGTTACCTCCTTAGAAGGATTTGATACGACATGTATGGACTCCGTATGGTTAGCTATTAAGATTTCATGGAAAGTGAATGATGACAGTGGGTCAGTGGTGGACCATAGTAAGGCAGCAATGATTCTGCGAGTAACGAGCTGATTACAACCGTGAGAGTTGTATTGGAATGGATGTTGAGATTGAGTACCACTAAACGGGTCGTGGTAGTGTATAAGTTATCATTGATAGACTAATTAAGTAGAGTATCTACCTATTGAATATTTATTCCCTCTTATGAAAAGAGAGTCGTATTACTATATGAGGAAGGTTGCGGTGCAAGCATAGAACTCTAGTAACGGTGATGTCTAAAATGAGATCCCAGGTTCGATTTTCGAAATCGAGGGAGTTTCAAAGGTGATTGTGTATAAGCTCGAGGAAGAGCATGGGTCCATAGAATGATGGACGGAATAGAAATATTTAGGCATGGGAAATACGATGCTATAATACTTGATGCTGATATAAATACGTATATGTTTTGTTCTCCTATGACAAACCTCTATAGTTCAGAGGTAGGTTCCAAGCCAAATATTTTGTGGCAGTATATTATTTTTTTATATATACAATTCTCTTCAGTTCGTTCTTTTCTCTTCTTTTCATTTCATGTAAGTTGAGAAGAACAACCCTTCCAGAAGGGGAGGTATTGTCGAATGACTGTCTATCTGTGTGATAGAAGCCTAGTAGGATACCAACTATTGTTTAATTGCTTGTCAAGTACTAAAGGCTGGCCACCTTCTGTACTAACTATGCGAGATAACAAGTGTTCATGATCATAGTGATCTCTCAATAAATTCTTTTACTTCTATATGAAGGATTAAGCTTTCGAAAATAGAAACAGCTGAAAAAGGAGTAGTAAAGTTATGGTGGTATTCAGAATGGGAACACATTCGTAATACTAAGGTTGACGCGGTTATTAAAAGGTTATAGAACGCTAACGAGCAAAAGTATAACCAGTATAATATTAGGAACGGAAGGTAGTAGCGATTACGAACTCGAAAAGAATGGGTATTGAGAAGCAAAAGCTCTAATGCTAAACGCTATAATGAGAGTCTGTGCAATAGACTTGAAAAAATTTGGAATGATCACTTAACGCGGATTTAGTTATATCACGACAATAGATCATATGTCATTATCGAGGTGTCACCTTATGAGATCCTTGAGGGAAGATAATGCCGATCTCCCTTATGTTAGGATGAAGTTGTAGAGCGCAAGATGCTCGGACCCGCAGTAGTCCAAAGGACCAGGGATATAATAGATCTAATCAGAGGACGGCTGGTAGTAACCCAAGATGGACATAAGAGGTATGCTGATTTGACTCAAAAGGACAAAGAGTATGAAATAGGGGGCCTAGTAATGTTATAGGTATCCCCTTGGAAACCCTTGAAAAAGGATTGATGAGGTTCGGAAAGAAAGGAAAGCTAAGTCTACAATTTGTTGGACCCTTGGATATATTAAGACGTTTGGGAAGTTAGCATATGAGCTAGCCCTACCCCCGAACCTATAGCAAGTTCATAACGTGTTCCACGTATCAATGTTAAGGAAGTGTAATTCGGATGCCAGACAAATAGGGGCATATGAGCGCATAGACATGCAACCAGACGTAACCTATATGGAGCAACCAGGAAGGGTATAGAGTAAAAAGGAACGAGTGCTTAGGAGAAGGGTTATCAAACTAGTAAGAGTTTGATGGTAGAACCACAATGTGGGAAAATTACTCGAGAGTTAGAAAGTGCAATGCTAAGAGAGTATCCCTATTCATTTTCTATCTGATTCCGGGACGGAATCCTTTTAAGGAGGGGAGACTGTAATAACCCCAATTTTTGGGAAATTTTTGAAACCCTTATGAATAGTGTTTTTGCTGAATGAGAAAACTTTTCATGCCACACTATGTAGGGGTTCTGATATGGATATTCTGAGATTTTATTAGTACTTTATATGGGATATAAGTGTATGTAAAGATCGTCAGAATCCAAATCCGAACACTTTGATTTTTCCCGGAAATACACTAGACACGGAAAGATTTGAGAAAAAGGTAACAGGATAAAAAGGATTTAAATTAAAGGATTATAGGAGAGGATCATAAAAGGAATATAATATATTGAGAAAGGTTAAGGGAACCTAAGTAATAAGATCCCGGGTATGATCCTTCAAACGATAAACGAAAACGAAAGTTAAGCGAACCGTATAACAGATCAGCGGTCATTAGGCAAACAATTAGGAAGTTAATCAAAGGGATTAGAGAGGATGATGTCACCCAACCAATGAGAAGAGGACAAGGAGGGCAGGATGACATCATGAGGATGACACAAGCATGACATGGGAAGGAAGGAGATGTGGTGGCTTTTTAACCACACAAAATCAAGGGCAACTAGGTAATTTACTAAAACAAACACAAAAATCAAACCAACCAAGCCAAGCAAATCATTTTTCATCAAAATCAAAAAGAAACCAAGGCATTGTTCTTCATGCTCTCGGCCAAAACAGAATCAGAACACTAAAACTGCTGTATCTCCTTCATTTCTCACTAAAATATTGTGTTCTATAGCTCATTAGAAAGGTATTGAGATGGCCTACAACTCTTGTTCACAAGTCTCATCCAAATAATCATGGTAAGACCCTCATTTTTACAGTTCTTTAAATCGGACTTTTAGAAACTTCAAAGCCTAACTTTGTGTTCTTGATTTCTTTGGAAAGATCAAGCTTGTAGGAGGCTCCCTAAGGCTTCCTAGCAACTTAACACCTCCCAAGGAAGGTATAAACTTCAAACCCTAGCCTTTACTTTATTTGTTAGTAAGTTTAATGGTTGGTGTTGTGAAATGAGAAGCATGGATTGTGATTATTAGTAGTTTGGTTTGATTTGGAAGTGTTTTTGGTAATTGAAGCTTGATTATAGTTCATAGGTCGTGATTATGGTTGTTTGAGTTGAAAACCTTGGAGATTATGGACTGATGTGGTATGGTTTAGGTGAAGTTTTGTTGTATTGATGGTTATGAGTTGGTTGGTGGTTAATTGGAGTAGTTTAAACATTGGTAATCGCGTAAACATAGCCGTCGTAACGTCCGATTTTCTTTGGACTGTTTTTGTGCATAACATTAGGACCCGAGAACCCCCTGCTAGATTATGACCACTGCCATGTTTAGATAGCTCATGTTATGAGCTTCGTTTTGATATGTAGTTCGTTCGATTCCGATGCACGGTTTAGGAGAAACGACCGTTTCAAGTAACGGCGTTTCGCGAACGAAACTTTTCCCCTCGCCTTACTTTGAAACATAGGTTAAAGACCAAAAAGGGTTAATTAATGCATGAAACATTTATGGTAAGTGTGTTAGGCAGTTGGTAAGACACTCGCGAAGGAATCGCCTTAAAACTCGTAAAGGTTAAATTATTAAAAATGGTGGAGCCGAGGGTACTCGAGTGACTTAAGAGAATCAGTAAGCGCAAAACGAGCGTTAGAGTCTGAGTTGGTTAGAGTATAGATTTACAAGTGACTTTGGTTTAATTCCAACTTACTTGTTGTTTATAGGTTACCAGACTCGTCCCGAGCCATTCGTAACCCCCACTCGCTCAGGCAAGTTTTCTACCCGATATACTGTTGTTGTGATGTAAATATATGTATATGCATTATCTTGTGATAGTGCATGATTGTTATTAGAAAATTTTGCGATATATTGGAGCATGCTGATATGGTATATATGCATGTCTGTTTCGTAATCTGGTTATCTATCTGTTGATTTCAATGCTTATAGTTGCATAATACCTATGCTAGAAATAAGCAAGTAGTTGCGTATACCCTTAGTATAGGGGATAAAAGGTGAACATATTTCTAAACCGGGAGTCGATGTTCCCGAGTATATTATATATATATATATTTATATATATATGGATATAGTTTTTAAAACTATGAATCGAATAAGGTTTATTCGATACCTTTATTTTACTTAATTGAATATTAATTTGAGTATTCATTCGAGGGCTTATGACTCAGTTTATTTTATTATTTGAATATTATTTGAATATTCATTCGAGGGCTTATGACTCAGTTTATATTATTATTGAATATTACTTGGATATTCATTTGAGGATGTATGACTCCTTTATTTTATGAATATTATTTATAGTATTCATTCGAGGTATTATGACTCCGCTTATTACTTAATAATATTCTTTATTATATTAAAGAATAAGGTGTCGATAATCAAACTTACTTTTGATTATTCAAATAAAGATATTACTTTCGTATAAGTATATCTTTGATTATTTGCTATTCATTTCAAGTATAAGTTTTAATACTTCTACTTCAATTATTTTATAAAGATTATTCTTTATGGGAATATTATTTAAATAATAATATTCAGACATTTTCTAAATATTCTGGGAACTGATTTACTTCATTAAATCAGTTTCACTCCAAACATTCTTAAAAATGTTTTGCGAGTCTTCAAAATGATTTTTTTAAAAGTTAGAGCGGATCCCAAAACTCAATTTTTTTAAGATCCTCCTTTCGAAGGGGATTTAAATACTCGCTCAAAACCTGAGGGATCCGGCTCTGTGGTGTGTTTTATATTCGCAACAAGGTTGCTGTTTTGATAAATGAATTGATTACTTACCCAACACTCGGGAAGTAAAATTCTTTGAACAAGTTAATCCATTAACAGGCATCGCCTGGGAAATATCGGTGAGTTCTCCTTTCCAAATAGATACGACTTCTTGGTGGAGCCGTATCAACAAGTTTCTACTTGGGGAAAGTGGGGACAAGCTTTACGTTTCAGAGTCATGGATTTCATCTGAACTAGGAGTGGCGTAAGTGGCCGAGTAGCGCCGGCCTAGCCTTATTATATTGGCCCAAATGGCCTGGAAGTTCCGCTAAGGCGGTCCATTCCTTAGGAGTTCAGTGTTCGGTTGACAAGTAAATCCGACAGGTTCTCCTCTACATGTAGAAAATGGTGGGGTTGTACTACTACGACTGATCATCGTAAGTGGTCTTCCTGGCGCGGCAAACTCCCGTAATGAGTTCATCATCCAATTGGATAATTTCTGCAACACTACCCAGAGCACTTCGATAGAAAGGCTACGGTTGGGCGATTGTTGAGTGTTGGCAGGGTCAAGTTTTCAAAATGATGTTTACATCAAATGAAGTATCTCGTAACTTCATTTTATTTTGATAATATTTTAAAGATTTAATCTATTCAAATCTTGCCTTATAGTCTCATCTATGTGATGAACTTTTGAAGCTAATTATAACTTGAACGGTGGTAGTTCAAGTAGTATTTGGGAAAGATATAAGTATATTGGGGTATCTTGTAACTTCATCTTTGAAACTTACATCTAATTAATAATTGTCTTATGAATGACAAAGATTTACAGAAAAACGTTGAGACAAGGTTAGATATATGAGATCACCTTGCAACGATATTTTTTTTATACAGTTATACACTGGGACTTTGTGTATATTGTGCATGGAAGAGGACTTCCAATATTTTGAAAAGTATATATGTATATATATATACTGAATATTTTGCGACTTTATCGCATTAAGATATCAACTTGGTTCATTTCTTTTGACCAAGACTTTCATGAGTACTATGAGAAGGCTCATATATTGTTAATCATTATACATATTATTTTGGTGGGCTTGCTGCTCACCCTTGCTTTCTTCTTTCATCACACAACATCAGATAGACAAGATGAACCGGACCAAGCTCCCGATTCGCAAGAGGTTAAGAGACGTTCCGCAGTTTTCTAGAAGCACTGATGCCGCCATAGCTGAGGTAGGAACTACCAATAGGCTAGGATTTCAACTTTTGATGTATCAGATTATGTATATTTATGAATTGTAATAATGGCAAAGAAATGTAAATTTATTCAGAAACCTGTTTAAGGTGTATTGGCATATAATTGTGGAATAAAACGACTTGTGATTATTTTTGGATATTCATCTCTGAGACTATAACTTGTGGTGTGTGTGTTTATTGTGGGGTCACAGTACAGAGTAGTTGATTATTTATTAAGATTGGGTGTTGTTAAGGGAAATAGAACTCGTGACAATCCGGATCCCCGACCCCGGATTTGGGGGTGTTACAGGACAGACCCACAGTGAGATTCTTCATGTTTAATAAAGTCATAAGAAAGACTCACAGTGATAATGGTGTAACGATCCTTTGACTTGAAATCATTATATTTCTATACGAGGATTAATATACTTTGACTACATTAAAAGTTACTTTTGATCGGGTGATGATAAAAGTGGACATCGGGTATATCATGAGTCGTATGAGAAGTATGAATGATAGATAAAGGATTTAACCCTCCTATAATTAGGAGATATATTATTGGCCTCTTGATTGAGTGAGATTATAAAAGCATGGCCATGCTCAAATAATGATTTGTCTCGATAATCTACTCATAGATCAAGTAAACCCGGATTAAATATTGAAGAGGATGACTAAATACATGCCTCGAGTTTAATCTATAATATGTATGGTTAAGGGGATTATATTACACAAAAAATATTAATCACGAAAGGTTTTATCTAATCACGATTTAATTATTGTTTAATTGGGTAACAATGATGTATTACTAGATACCGCTCATTGTTTATAATTTTATTAGAGAATAAAATTATTGTCAATTAAATAATAGCCTATAGGGTCGCACAAATAGAGCACTTAATGGAATAGTTAATTTAAATTATAGATTTAAATTAATTGATGATTATTTGAATTTTATTATAATTAAGTAAGACTTAATTGAGATAATATAAATTCGAATTAAAAGGAATGTTTTTGCCCATAATAATTAAGTATGACTTAGTTATTAATTAAATAATAGAAATTCGTTTTTATTATTTAATCCAATACCTACTAGGGTTGGGCTTTGCTATTATGGGCCTTTTTAATCAGCCATTATAAATAGATAATGATAGGTTAAAGAGGCTTGTACGTTTTTAAGAAAAAAAACCCTAGCAGCAAAGAGAGGCAGAGACAATTCAGATCGTCAAGAAGGAGGCTAGTACATCCATTCCGTAGTCAAGTTCGTGAGACGTTCTTGAAGGTGCTCGTGTGGATACCATAGAGGTGTTTCTCCGAGAGGTAGACACAAAGCGTGATAGCTAGGATCTCCGTTGAGTTCGTGAAAGTTAACTCTTGAAAGGTATGATTCGTTATCTCCATAATCTGCCCATAATTATACATGGATCCTGTTTTGGGTTTCGAATTTTTTGTTTTATTTATGTTTATCCGCTGCGTTTTATGCCTTCGGAACCCAACAATGGCATCAGAGCTACGTGTATAAGGGGCTGATTTGGTTACGTGTTTACTGTATTTTTACAAGTATGCATGTGTGATGAGTCTGCCATGATAACACTTATGTTATATGAGTCTTCCATGATAACAGTTATGTTATATGAATGAAATGATGATTCCGTTAATGATCTATATGATGATACTAGTATGTTTAAGATCTGCCATAACTCATATGTATGCGATCTCTTAAAATATGTATACTGATACATGTTTTTGGTAACTGGGATATGGATCGTGTGTTCAGTGATACATGCTTCTGGAATAGTATTCTGATACATGTTTTGCTAGTATTATGATACTTGATTTTGCAAAAATTTCCGCCATCGGGGGGCTCGCGTGCTTAGGGTTTTGTTTTTAATTTGTGCTTATGACATATGCTTTACTTATTTATTATTCTTGATTGGATCATGATAAGTGATAAATAGTATGTCATCTTTATATGATCTATCATGTTCTTTAATGGTTACTTGAGCATGGTGCATAGTTATGGCCTTAAGACCTTAGTTGTAATGGTTTATTCTTTTGGTTTGTAATAAATACGACTTGCATGTCATTTTCTATTTGTAGTTGTTTTATCTCGAATGTAACTCGAGTTCTTTTGTAAGTTCATTAGTATAATTCTTAATGTAACATCCAAGAAGGACAAGGGAAAGAGGAGGCATCCTATGGAGGCCAAGGAGACAATGGAAGCAATAGAGAAGACATATGTAATAGTTATTTTTTACACCATAGACTGACCTTGATCTTTTCATTAGCCTGAAAAGATCACATAGGATGGGGCCATAACTATTGCATGTTTATTTTACGCACTTTTCATATGATGTATAAATAGTATGTGTAGAGTAGAAAATGCATGTTTTAATTAGATTAATGATGCATGTATGTATTAGATACATCACCCATGCCATGCCTTTAAACAAGATAAAATCTGTAACGACTCAAGATTTAAAATTAACAAACGATCATGAGATTCTCGTGTTTATGAAACACGAAATAAAATATGAATTTTCTTTATTTTTGACATGGGGCGATTTTGTCAACAACGGGTTCATAGAACTTGTAAGGCTGTGGGTTTTAAGCGAGACCGATGTGACTCCTCCACTACCTGGAAATCAAACCATTGACGAGTATTGATTTGAAATATTTTATTCAAGGAAAAATTGGGAATCTCTTTATGATGGGATCATGATCGTTCTAAATTAAAAATCCCTAAGTAAAAATATTAAGTTTTAATCAGATGCTTTCCAATGAATGAACACTCATTAAATCCTAGATCGATAAGGGGAAGGGCTGTCAGTGGCAGGGGACTCCTATCTATCATGGTGAAATGCAACGAATATAAACGGTTATATTCGGACGTTGTATCGTTGGGTCTAACTTAACTGAGTCATCATAATAAGGTGAATATAAACGGTTATATTCAACTATTATGAACTTAGAAGCATAGAGTTTGGTTAAAAATCTATTAGATAGATAAGATCAATTGTTGTTTACCAAATTATCCAAGAATTATATATGATATAATTGACAACTATTGTCTACCTAATAATCATGTTTTAAGGATACCAGTGGTTGACTTAGAACATGACGAAATATGGATCTTGGCTCACTAGAAAGATTTATGGGATATACTTTCTGAATTAATAGTTAGGGCTATTAATTTGATAAAAAATAGTGGGAGATATATTATGAATATATCATAATCATATGAACATAAAATTTTAACTCAGACAATCTAATGTTTATTTTGCGCTTTTATTATTGTAGATACTGAGTAATGGCAAACAACACAAACACACTGTCCGTACGTTCAGTCCTTGAGAAGGACAAGCTGACAGGAGGAAACAACTTCCTAGACTGGCAGAGGAATTTGAGGATTGTCCTCAGGCAGGAGCGCAAGCTTCATGTCATTGATATTCCTCCTCCAGGACCCCTTCCTGAGGGTGCTACTGCTGATGAACGAGCAGCACGCACAAGGGATGAGAATGATGCAAATGATGTTGCATGTCTTATGTTGGCAACTATGAGTGCTGAGCTTCAAAGACAACATGTGCATATGGATGCATATACTATCAATGAGCACTTGCAAAGCATGTTTGCAAGCCAAACTTGTCAAGAAAGGTTCAACACGAGTAAGTCACTTTTTAATTGCAAACAAGGGGCGAGTGAACCAGTTGGCCCACATGTTCCGAAGATGATTGGTTACATTGAGTACCTTGAAACTTTGGGTTTCCCGATTGGTCCGGAAACTGTATTGACCTAATCATGAATTCTTTGAACAACAAATTCACTCAGTTTGTTGTGAACTACAATATGAATGAATTTGACAAAACACCTACTGAATTGTTGCATATGTTGAGAACATATGAGACCAACATGAAGACAGCTGAACCTGCTCCCATACTGATGGTGGGAAATAAAGGTAAGGCCAAAGGGAAGGGCAAATGGAAGGGTAAGTAGAAGATTGGATCTGATTCTACACCCAAGCCAAAGTCAGGTCCCAAACAGGCTTTAAAGCCTAAAGGTAGTGTGGCCAAGGGTGAATGTCACTACTGTAAGAAAGATGGTCACTGGAAGAGAAACTGTCCAATTTACTTGGAGGATCTGAAGAAAAAGAAAGCAGTTCAGATTTCTGGATCAGGTATTTATGTTATAGAAGTCAATTTGTCTATTTCTACATCTTGGGTATTTGATACTGGATGTGCTTCTCACATTTGTATAAATGTGCAGGGCCTGCAGAGAAGTAGAACTTTGGCTAAGGGAGAAGTGGACCTAAGAGTAGGCAATGGAGCAAAAGTTGCTGCTTTAGCTGTAGGGACTTATTATTTATCTATGCCCTCTGGGCTTGTTTTAGAACTAGAAGACTGTTTTTACGTGCCTGCGATTCGCAGAAACATTATTTCTGTTTCTTGTTTGGACAAGAAAGGTTTTTCATTTACAATAAAGAACAACAGTTGCTCTTTTTCTTTGAATGATTTAACCTATGGTGTTGCGCGTTTATTTAATGGTTTATATGTTCTTGATTTAGATAACCATGTCTGTAATATAGAAAACAAATGACTTAAAATGAATGACTCAAATCAAACATACCTCTGGCATTGTCGTCTAGGCCACATAAATGAGAAACGCATATCCAAATTACATAAGGATGGATACTTGGATAAATTTGATTTTGAATCATACCAAGAATGCGAATCTTGTTTTCTTGGTAAGATGACTAAAGCCCCTTTCACTGGTAAGGGTCAAAGGGCCACTAAACGTCTGGAGCTAATACATAGTGATGTATGTGGCCCAATGCGTGTAATGGCTAGAGGAGGATACTACTACTTCATAACATTTACTGATGATTTCAGTAGATATGGATATGTATATCTTATGAAGAACAAATCCGATTCTTTTGAAAAATTTAAAGAATACAAGGTTGAAGTAGAGAAGCAAATTGGCGGAGATGCAAGTATTAAGATCTTACGATCCGATCGTGGGGGTGAATACTTAAGCACCGAATTTAGAGAGTATTTGAAAGAGTGTGGTATTGTATCACAACTCACTCCGCCAGGAACACCTCAATGGAATGGAGTTTCAGAGAGGAGAAATCGCACCTTGTTGGACATGGTGCGATCGATGATGAGTCATGCAGATCTTCCAATTAGTTTCTGGGGTTACGCTCTAGAAATAGCGGCTTTCACACTTAACCGTGTTCCTACTAAGAAGGTTCAAAAGACTCCATATGAGATATGGAAGGAGAAATGGTCAGGCATGAACTTTATGAAAGTTTGGGGATGTAAGGCGTTTGTGAAACGTCAAGAATCTGACAAGCTTGGACCTAAATCCGAAGAGTGCGTTTTTGTATGATACCCTAATGAAACAAAGGCATATTATTTTTATAGTCCTTCTGAGCAGAAAGTGTTTATTGCTCGAGATGCTGTCTTCATGGAAAGAGATTTTGTTTCCAAAAGAAACAGTGGGAGAACTATAGATCTCGATGAAGATCGAGAACCGCAAAATAGCATTGAACCTGAAGTGGAACAAGAGCAGGATAATGATAATGCTCAACAAACACAGGTTGTTCGTAGGTCTGGTAGATTTCGCCATGAGCCAGAGAGATATGGATTTCTCATGACTCAGTGTGGTGATTTGATGCTCATAGATGAAGATGAGCCTCTCACATACCAAGATACTATGAACAGTCCAGACTCTAAGAGATGGCTTGAAGCCATGAAATCCGAGATAGATTCCATGTACGAAAACCAAGTATGGACTTTGGTTGATCCACCTGAAGGGGTAAAACCCATAGGGTGCAAATGGGTTTTTAAGAAGAAAAAGGGCATGGATGGAAATGTTCAGACCTATAAAGCTAGGCTGGTTGCAAAAGGTTTCAAAGAAATTCATGGTATTGACTATGATGAAACTTTCTCACCAGTGGCTATGGTCAAGTCTATAAGGATTTTACTTGCCATTGCAGCATTCCATGATTATGAAATCTGGCAAATGGATGTTAAAACAGCCTTCCTTAATGGAAGCCTTGAAGAGGATGTGTACATGACACAACCTGAGGGTTTTGTCGATCCAAGGAATGCTGGCAAGGTATGTAAATTGCGTCGATCCATTTATGGATTGAAGCAATCCTCTAGGAGATGGAATATCCGTTTTGATGAAATAGTCACAGAGTATGGCTTTGTTTAAAACGAAGATGAACCGTGTGTTTACAAGAAGGTTAGTGGGAGCTATGTGGCATTCATAGTACTATATGTTGATGATATACTACTAATGGGGAATGACATACCTTCTCTAAAGGCTGTTAAGACTTGGTTAGGGAGCAATTTCTCCATTAAAGACTTAGGAGAGGCATCCTATATTCTAGGAATGAGGATCTATAGAGAAAGATCTAGAAGGATGATCGGTCTAAGTCAGAGCACATACATTGATAAGGTTTTGCATCGTTTTGGAATACAAAATACAAAAAGGGGATATGTCCCCGTGTCTCAAGGGATAATGATCTCTAAGGACCAGTGTCCGAAATCATTGGATGAGAAGGACCACATGAATAAAGTTCCATATGCTTCAGCAATTGGATCTATCATGTATGCAATGGTATGTACTCGCCCAGATGTCTCGTATGCTTTGAGCATGACGAGCAGATACCAGTCTAATCCGGGTGAAGGTCATTGGACGACAGTTAAGAATATTCTTAAGTACCTGAAAAGAACTAAAGATTCATTCTTGGTGTATGGAGGAGAAGAGAAACTCGTTGTAAAAGGTTACACCGATGCAAGTTTCGAAACAGACAGAGATGATACTGTATCACAGTCTGGTTTTGTGTTTTGTCTAAACGGAGGTGCTGTAAGCTGGAAGAGTTCAAAGCAAGAAATAGTAGCTGATTCTACAATGGAGGCTGAGTACATTGCAGCTTGTGAAGCAGCTAAGGAGGCCGTTTGGATTCGAAAGTTCATTTCTGATTTGGGAGTGGTTCCATCGATCGCAGATCCCATTGATCTATACTGCGATAATAATGGAGCCATTGCACAGGCTAAAGAACCTAGATCACACTCCCGGGCTAAACATATACTCAGGAGATTTCACCTTATTCGAGAGATTAATGAAAGGGGTGATATACACATATGTAAAGTGCACACAAATGATAACATTGCAGACCCACTGACCAAAGGCTTGTCGCAGCAGAAGCACGATGGTCACACTAGTTCCATGGGTATTAGATATATGGGTGATTGGCTCTCTAGTGCAAGTGGGAGATTGTTAGTGTAGGTGCCCTAGAGGCAATACATTATTCTTTTATAATCTTTATGTCAGTTGATCATTCAATAAATGTATTTATTATGACCTTAATTACTGCGACATTTTGTTAGTATAATAAATGTCCTTAGAATCATGATACAAATTGTATAGTTTAAGTACATGACTTGAACTTGAGATTATATAATATATCATATTCTTAAAGGTCCCTAGTCGAGTATTATTATTATATAGGACAATAATAATACATATATAGACTAGTATGTTGTTTGACAAGATAACCACACCTCATTGGTTATAAGTATGGGGATACTAAAGTCAATACATAGGTACATGTGAGAGTACATGGTACTGGACAGACCCACAGTGAGATTCTTCATGTTTAATAAAGTCATAAGAAAGACTCACAGTGATAATGGTGTAACGATCCTTTGACTTGAAATCATTATATTTCTATACGAGGATTAATATACTTTGACTACATTAAAAGTTACTTTTGATCGGGTGATGATAAAAGTGGACATCAGGTATATCATGAGTCGTATGAGAAATATGAATGATAGATAAAGGATTTAACCCTCCTATAATTAGGAGAGATATTATTGGCCTCTTGATTGAGTGAGATTATAAAAGCATGGCCATGCTCAAATAATGATTTGTCTCGATAATCTACTCATGGATCAAGTAAACCCGGATTAAATGTTGAAGAGGATGACTAAATACATGCCTCGAGTTTAATCTATAATATGTATGGTTAAAGGAATTATATTACACGAAAAATATTAATCACGAAAGGTTTTATCTAATCACGATTTAATTATTGTTTAATTGGGTAACAATGATGTATTACTAGATACCGCTCATTGTTTATAATTTTATTAGAGAATAAAATTATTGTCAATTAAATAATAGCCTATAGGGTTGCACAAATAGAGCACTTAATGGAATAGTTAATTTAAATTATAGATTTAAATTAATTGATGATTATTTGAATTTTATTATAATTAAGTAAGACTTAATTGAGATAATATAAATTCGAATTAAAAGGAATATTTTTGCCCATAATAATTAAGTATGACTTAGTTATTAATTAAATAATAGAAATTCGTTTTTATTATTTAATCCAATACCTACTAGGGTTGGGCTTTGCTATTATGGGCCTTTTTAATCAGCCATTATAAATAGATAATGATAGGTTAAAGAGGCTTGTACGTTTATAAGAAAAAAAACCCTAGCAGCAAAGAGAGGCAGAGACAATTCAGATCGTCAAGAAGGAGGCTAGTACATCCATTCCGTAGTCAAGTTCGTGAGACGTTCTTGAAGGTGCTCGTGTGGATACCAGAGAGGTGTTTCTCCGAGAGGTAGACACAAAGCGTGATAGCTAGGATCTCCGTTGAGTTCGTGAAAGTTAAGCTCTTGAAAGGTATGATTCGTTATCTCCATAATCTGCCCATAATTATACATGGATCCTGTTTTGGGTTTCGAAATTTTTGTTTTATTTACGTTTATCCGCTGCGTTTTATGCCTTCGGAACCCAAAAAAAAGAATTTTACAAAACAAAAAACCCTAGCCACCAAGGGAGAAGATAGAGAGAGAGCAAGAAGAAACGAGTTTGTGCTAGTACACATTCAATCCTTGCGTTCAAGCATTCGTGTGGATACCGATAGAGTGTAGATCGCGAGAGCGGGATGCGTGGTGATTGAACACGCTATGGATCTCCATTGGTCAACCAATTGGTAAACCTTTTTAAGGTAAACAATCTAATCTATGAATTAAATATATGTTTTTCGCATGGATCCTGCGTTGGGTTTCGAAAATTCTAATTTTTTTATGTTTTTAATTACTGTTTCCATTGCGTTTATGTGCTCGAAACCCAACATAAGCTGCATCTGAATAATCAGTTAGATCAAAATCAGAATCTCTAGCTTACCAAATGCCATGTTTTGGTGTTCCCTTGAGAAATCTGAAAATTCTCTTAATAGATACTAAGTGAGATTCTCTAGGATCAGCCTGAAATCTAGCACAAAGACAAGCAAACATTATATCTGGCCTACTAGCTGTTAAGTACAGAAGTGAGCCAACCATGCCCCTATAGCTTGAAATATTCACAGACTTTTCAGTAGTGTTTAATTCAAGCTTAGTTGTAGTGACCATGGGAGTTTTTACAGATGTGCAATCCATTAGTTCAAACTTCTTTAAAAGATCTTGATTATATTTAGTTTGACTAATGAATATTCCATCACTAACTTGCTTAACTTGTAAACCAAGAAAGTAAGTTAGTTCTCCCATCATGCTCATTTCATACTTACTTTGTATCAATTTGGCAAACTTTTTGCAAAGTTTTTCATCTGTAGAACCAAATATAATATCATCTACATAGATTTGAACAAGTATGCTAGAGCCATTAACATTTCTAAAAAATAGAGTTTTATCAACAGTACCTCTTGTGAAGTGATTTTCCAAAAGAAACTTTGATAAAATGTCATACCAGGCTCTAGGTGCCTGCTTCAGTCCATAAAGTGTCATTAAAAGATAGTAGACATATTTTGGAAAATTTGGGTCTTCAAAACCAGGAGGTTCACTGACATAGACTTCCTCCTCCAAATCTCTATTCAGAAAGGCACTTTTGACATCCATTTAATAGACCTTGAAATTGGCATGGGCTACATAGGCTAAGAAGATTCTGATGGCTTCAAGTCTTGCAACACGAGCAAAGGTTTCATCAAAATCTATTCCTTCTTGTTGACAGTAGCCCTTAGCAACCAATCTAGCTTTGTTCCTGGCCACTATGCCATTTTCATCCATCTTGTTTCTAAATACCCACTTGGTGTCAATTGGATTCTTTCCTTTAGGTTTGGGTACCAGCTTCCATACCTTGTTCCTTTCAAATTGGTTTAGCTCCTCCTGCATAGCTAAAATCCAATCAGGATCCAACAAAGCTTCTACTACCTTCTTTGGTTCACGTGTTCAAGACCAGGTGTAAACGTATACCAAATTGTAACACCTACGCCTAAGCAGACAAGAATTATGAAATGACTTACATACCTTTGTGATAAGTGAATATCTCCAACAATGATCTTGTTGAAAATTGATTGTTCGATATGCTACGCAAACCTAGACCAGAGTTGCTATATGGTAACAAGGAGTCCCTTGATAAGGGGCATCTATAAGATGATTGAAGTTGCTCTTCTTGTTTGAACTTTAGAAGATGCATCACCAATGATGAGCTCAAAAGGGTGATCTTTAGTCCATTTTCTTTGTTGAGGTAGATTAGCTCTAGATGAAGAGGCCTCATTGTTGTCTTGATGTGTGACTGAGTTTTGATTATAAGAAACTCCCTCTGAGTTTGTGAATCTTTGATTTGAGAAAGGGGAACTTTCTGTAGGTGATCTATTCTGACTTTTAGCTTCTCTTAATATTCCGACGAATGATGCACTTTGTGTCCCGACGGATGAAGCTGATTGTCTCCCGACGGATAAGGCAGATTATCTTCCGACGGATGAAGCATTTTGCAACTCGACAGATGTTGAATTATGTGCTTCATTAGTTGTAGATTTTTCTACATTATCCTTATTCACTATTTCTTGATCACTTTCATCATCACTGTCATCACTAACCATCTCCACATTATCAAACTTGAGGCTTTCATGGAAATCTCCATCTTATAGTCCTTCAATCTTTTTGTCATCAAACACAACATGTATTGATTCCATAACAATGTTGGTTCTTAGATTGTAGACCCTATATGCCTTTCCCACAGCAGATCCAACAAAAATTCCTTCTTCTGCTTTAGCATCGAACTTCCCATATTGATCAGTTTAATTCCTTAAGATATAACATTTGCCGCCAAAGACATGAAGAAAATTTAGAGTTGGCTTCCTATTCTTGAACAATTGGTAGGGTGTCATACACCTTTCTTTGATTAACCAAAGAAATATTCTGAGTGTAGCATGCAGTATTCACAGCTTCATCCCAAAAATATGTCGATAACTTTGATTCTTCAAGCATTGTCCTTGCAGCTTCAATAAGACATTTGTTCTTTCTTTCTACTACTCCATTTTATTGTGGAGTTCTTGTTGCAGAAAACTCATGCATAATCCCATTCTCTTCAAAAAATGATCTCATCACAGAATTCTTGAACTCAGTTTCATTGTCACTCCTGATTCTTCTTACTTTAAAATCAGGATGATTGTTGACTTGCCTTATGTGATTGATAATGATTTCACTAGCTTCATCTTTAGACTTTAGGAAATATGTCCAAGAGAACTTTGAGAAATCATCCACAATTACTAGGAAAAATCTTTTCCTTGAGATGGACAACACATTGACTGGTCCAAATAAATCCATGTGTAACAATTGCAAAGGTTCTTCAATTGTTGAATCAAGCTTCTTTCTGAATGATACTTTGATCTGCTTTCCTTTCTGGCAGGCATCACACAATCCATCCTTAGTAAACTCCACTTGAGGAATACCTCTAACTAGTTCTTTCTTGACAAGCTCATTCATGCTCTTGAAATTTAGATGAGACAGCTTCTTGTGCCATAACCAACTTTCATCTTGACTTGCTTTACTGAGAAGACAAGTGATAGATTCTGCATTAGATGAGTTGAAGTCAGCTAGATACACATTTCATTTTCTCACTCCAGTGAGAACCACTTTGTTGCACCTTTTGTTTGTCATAACACAGGCTTTTGAATTAAAGGTTACTAAATTGCCCTTATCACAAAGCTGGCTGATACTCAACAAATTGTGCTTGAGACCATCCACTAGGGCAACCTCTTCAATGATGATATTATCTTTTGAAATCAAGCCATGTCCCACAATATAACCCTTGTTGTCATCTCCAAAAGTAATACTTGGGCCATCTCTTTCCTTGAACTTAATGAGCAGGGTAGAATCTCCAGTCATGTGCCTTGAGCAACCGCTATCCAGATACCAAAGATTTTTTCTGTTTCCCTGCACACATCAAAATCAAATCAAGTTAATTTTGGTACCCAAGTTTCCTTGGGTCCTGCTTTGTTAGCTTTCTTCTTTGGTTTCTTAGGTTTGATCTCATTTGACTTGGGGATTTCTGATTCATCCTTAGTCATTTGAGTTGGACCTTTGAAACCAGTCATTAAAACAGAATTGTCATGCACATTTTGATTAAAAGAAAAAGCATGCAATTTGCAAACATGTTATTCCAGTAAGGCATGCTAAATGGCATTTTAGGCATACTAAATGCAGCATAATAAGGATTAGGTACAAATGGCATATTAGCAAATTGTCCATTCATATTCTGAGTAGACATAGCATTCATAGGCATGGTAGGTATGGCAGTCATGTTGGGAAGAGATGGAGGTGCAGACAAAGGAGTAGGCATGACAAGTTTGCAATTAACAGACAAGTGATTAACACTACCACACTCAACACATATTTTTCTTGGTGCATATTTATCAGGTGCGTAGTTGTTATGTTTGTTAATTCCTACTTTCCCATTTCTATTGTTTTTATTTTTAATTTCTGTTTTAACCTCAATCTTTTCTAATCTGTCATTCAATTGCTTGATGGATAGATGACCAACATTAAGTTTTTTGTCTTTCTTAACTTGACTAGATTCTCCTGGAATAAAGTTCTTAGAAACTGATCCATATTTCTCATTTAACTTAGCTAGTTTAACTTTGCTAATAGGTTTACTCACAGCCGACGGATGTGGCTCTTTGTCACTCGACGGATAATCCTTCTGATTATTCGACGGATGATCTTCATCATCTATCGAGTCCACATCAGTCAACAATCCTTCAACCAAATTGGACTCAAGCTTCTCTTTACTCTTCTTCCAGGCTGCATCACAAAAGGACTCAATACCTTGAACTTTAGTGATTTGAGCATGGACATCTATGGATGATTTCCATGCTTTAATCACTTCCTGTTCTCATTCAAGCTGCTTCTTTAAAATCTCTTCTTTCTTCAAGGACTCAGTTAATTCATCCTCATCAATCTTACACTCAATTCTTAATTTTTCAAATTCAATAAACTGAGACTCTATCACATTATTCATCTCACTTAAAAACAAATTGTTTTCTTTAATTTTAGCATTTTCCTTAGTGAGGGACTTAAGTGTAACACGCAAGTGATATAATTTCGTGGACATGTCATTTATGGCTGAAAGGGTTTTAGCACATAAACGCAACGAAAACGTAAATTTAATTCTTAAAAAATCGAAACCCTCCGCAAGATCCATGCAAAAAATAATATTTAATTCGTAGTTCAGTATGTTTACCTTAAGAAGCTTTACGTTAATGGAAAGATGGAGGTCTTGAATGATCACCACGTAGCCCGTCGCTGGAACGATCTACGCTTTGAAGGTATCCACACGAATGATCGCCCGGAGGATGGGTGTGTACTAGCATGTTCTCGAGGCCGCCTTCTTGCTCTCTCTATATCTCTTCAAGCTGCTAGGGTTTATGTTTTATCAAATAAAACGTGTAACCCTAATTCTATTAGAAAAAGATATTATATAGGAAAGAGCTAATGGGCCTCCAACCCTAAACTTAATTTTAGAGTTATTATTATTATTAAATTCGAAATTCTAATTATTGTATTATTAAGTCTCACTTAATCATCCAATAACTTAATTTCGGATTTAATATTAAATTCGAATTTCCTATTTATTTAATTAATTAAGTCACACTTAATTAATAACAAATAATTCGAATTACTTATATTTAATTTAAATCTGAATTTAAATTAAATAATCCTCCAATCATTCTTTGTGCGACCCTTTAGGTTATTATTACGTTGACAACAATTTTAAATCTAATTTAAAATCATAAACAATGAGCGGCATCTAGTAATACATCATTGTTACCCAAGTAATAATAATTAAATCGGTGATCGATTAAACATTTTGTGTATAATGTACAAATAACTATAATCCTTTTAACCATATATTATAGATTAAACTCGAGGCATGTTATGTGTCATCCTCTTCATAATTTAATCCAGGTTTCCTTGATCGATGAGTATACTATAACATCAAATCAACATTTGAGCATGGCCATGCATTTCATAGTCTAACTCAAACAAGAGGCCAATAATATCACTTCTAAAATAGGAGGGTTAAATCCTTTCTAGATCATTCATATTTCTCATATGATTCATAATATACCCAATATACACTTTTATCATCACCCGGTCAAAGGTAACTTTTAATGCAACCAAAGTATATTAATTCTCATATAGAAATATAATGATTTCAAGTCTAAGGACCAATATATCATTATCACTGTGAGAATTACTTATGACACAACAGACATGTAGAATCTCACATTGGGTCTTCCAGCACCATGTATATAATACATGTGCCTGTGTTTTGACTTTAGTATCACTATACCTATGATCAGTGAGATGTGATCATCAGTCAACATTCACACTAGTCTTAATGCATTATTATTGTCCCTTAATAATAATACTCGACTAGGGATCTTTAGGAATATCGATACTATTCTCATAATTTCATTTATAAGTCACGTACTTAGAGATATAAAATTACATATCATATTCCAAGGACATTTATTAATCTAACATCTTATCGCAGAAAATAAAGATATAATAAATTACTAAAGAATAATCCATATAATCAGAATTAATAATCCAAATGTTTCATAATATTAACATAATAGTGTTGTCTCTAGGGTACAAACACTAACAATGGCATCATTACACTCAGCTTTAGATAAATGTGCTAGGTTAGTGGTGATTACCTGATTACTTGAAGAACTTGTTTCCGTTTCATCAGACTTGGCCATCAGGGCTAGATTGACATGGTTTGTTTCTTCATCTTCATCCAAACCATATGCAGCTCAGTCATTCTCCTGTGTGATGAACGCCCTTTCCTTTTGTTTGAGAAGCTCAAAGTATTTCTGTTTATAATCAACAGGCTCAAACTTCTTCTTGCTAGAATCAGACTTTCTACATTTACTTGCAAAATGCCCTGCCAAGCCACATTTCAAACACTTGAATTTGGATTTATCCACCATGTTTCTACTTGGCTTGGATGCTCCAAAATTCTTTTTGAATTTGAGCTTGGCAAATCTTCTGGATAGGAATGCTAGATGTCCATCAATATCATCCATATTATCTTGGCTCAAGTGATCTTCATTTTCAGCTACCAGCCCTTTACCCTTGCTTTCACAGACCTTTGATGTAGACTCAACAACTTCTACCTTCATCTCTTTCTCCTTCTCTAACTCAGCAACCAGTGCTATGGACCCTCCTTTCTTCCTTCCTTTCTCCATCCTCTCATCTTGCTCTATTTCAAGCTCATAAGTTTTAAGGTTGCCATATAGTCTTTCCAAGGTAAATTCCTTGTAATCCTGTGAATATCTTAATGAGACTGTCATTGGTTTCCACTTTTTTGGAAGAGATCTAAGGAACTTGAGGTTAGAAAACACAAAGTAATAAAAAACATGCTTTTAAAACTTTCTGGTGGATTTGAAAGTATCCACCAGATATATATATATAATATATATATCAAATGAGAACCCTGTGAAGCTTGAATAGCTCACAGCTGCTTACAAGTAGAACAAACAAACTACAAATAAATTCTTGACAAGTACAGCTTTTTCTATCTCTCTTTGAAATGTGTTTGCTTAGTTGAATGTTCTACTAGCTACACTTGGTTTATATATTACCAAGTTTACATGACAATAAGACAAGATAATAAAACAAAACATATCTAGTCTAACTCCATGCTGCTTCACTACTCTATTCCAGCATCTTTGAGTAACTTCATAATAGCATGGAAATGGTAATGCTTCTTTGTTCTCAAATTCCTGCTTAACAGGCTGCCACATTCCTTTTGCAAACACCCAACGCATGTGACTGTGTTGTCACTGTCAACAGATATTTGAATTTGATCATCCGCCGGGTACATGCTTGTCATCCGTCGGGTAGCTTTGTTGATCATCCGTCGGGTAGCTTTGTCACTTGACTCCATTTCACTTATACAGAATTACAAGACACCTTATATTTATAATTAATCAACCTATTCTGCATATTCACTAGAAGTCAACATGACTCATATACTCCTACAAAATCTACACAAGGTTGTTTGCAGAATTGTGCTACAGATCTTATTTTTACATAAGCTGCTCTCCCGATGGATGTCAAATCGTCATCCGTCGGGACTATATTAAATCATCTGTCGGGACTATATTTGATCATTCGTCGAGTACTACAAAGATCACTAAGTTAAATCTACTAAGGTGTTTTGTTTAATTTATCATCAAGTTCACAACATATTCGTAACAACCACCGTCAGTCACAGTGACCAAATATGTAGAGTCTCCTGACCACTGCACCATGCAGCTCCTATAAAAGACATGGACCTAGGACATAAAAGTATATAAGCTAATAACCTAAATAGAATATATTCAAAAATAGTGATCATGTGCTTACTTGTTCACTTTTCTCATTGCACCGGGACAAATAGGATTCAGTGAGTAAGTCCTCAACATTTTATCTGAAATATCTGGGATAACGTGTAATTATTTTTGCTAATAAATGTATATTCTGTATTTATTCTGTGAATTATTTGTTAAGTGGTATATGTGTTTGGATATTTAAATATGATATAATTTGAGTATTTTAATTTTTATATGTCCAAAATAAAGTATAGATATTTGTCATATCTTTCTATTAATTTTTTTGTTGTTTTATGATTTCATAAAAGATTTATGGATTTAATAAATTATTTTTCCGAGTAATTAAAAACTATTTTGTACAATCGGGAACCAACCGACTTCAACCGTTCTTACGTTTTTACAACCCGAAACTCTTCCGAAAACTCCTTCCTAACCTAATTGTAACATTCCGAGTATTTTCCATGTTTTGACTTTTTCGATCCGGCGTACGGTTTTCCCCGTGCGGGTCCCAGCGCAATATTTTCGATAAAAATTCGTTTCGGTAAATCGATAAAACCCGTATTCTCGAGAAACGGGATCTTTTTATTAAACTATTATATTATCATCTCGTAATACGTGTAACCAAAGCGCTGAGACCAAGACCGCAGTTGCAATATGTACAAATTTGGATAATTATCCTAAAACCGGTACCATTTTGGGTATGTTTTCTCAAATAAACGTACTATTTTATATCCGGTATGATCGAATGGGGAACCAATATTCCGTAAATATAAATAGCCCTTACCGTATTTTATTTTGTATAGAAAATCATTTGCAAACAGTTAAATATATAATTTTACAGAGAAAAACCCTAATTTCATAGTAGTTTCTGAGAATCAAACCTCAATTTCAAGGTGTTACCAGAATCCGTTTGGAAAGCTCGAGTACTCAAAACAAAGTTCTTGAGGTGTATTATCAGAATCTATAAGTTTCATAACTGCAGAATCAAAGGTTTATTTTTTTGTATTTTTATTTAATTTCGAATTATTTTGATTTAAATTATGAAATTTTGTTCGAGATGTTGTTTGTATGATTTGATGATTGCATTTTGTAGAACTTTTCTTCCTGATGATTTTGGTATATTATATGACTGATTTGGAGTTCAATAACATGTTCAAAATTGAGTTTAATTTTTGAAATTCAAAATTAGGGTTTATAACCCGTATGAATGTTTTCAATTGAATTTTGGCATTTTTGCCTCGAGGGTTATGTTGTTTTTGATAATTGCATCGTGTTCCTGGTAGAATTTGCAATCGATTCATGTATAGCTTAGCAACAGACGATTCCTGGATTGTTCAAATCGAAGAAAATAAAACTCGTCGGAGACTGCGAGTTTCTTGCTTATTTTCCGGCTAATTCTGTGAATGATTGTATGTTTTGATTGCACGTACATATTCGTGGGAACTAGTAGTTTAATTATGGAGAGTTTGGTAGCCTGAGGTGGCCAGAATCGTGTTCTCCGGTAAACCTCCGGCGAATCGACGGTGGCCCTGCAAAAGTTGCAGTTTGGTCCCTGTATTATTGAAAGAGAAACAGTTTAGTCCTTGAGGTTTTAGAAAGTTGCAAATTTAGAAAATTATTTAAAAATCATATTTTCTATTTATTTTAATTACAGAAATTCCTTTTTAATTATTAAAAATTCTAAAAATTATTATTTTAATTTCATAAATTATTTTTAATTCAAAAATAAATCTGAATTAACTAGTTAATTAATTTTAGTTAATAATTAATTAGTTAATTGGTCAATTAATTAGAAAATTAATTGATTAATTGATTTAATTAATTATTAATTAATTATTCAATTAGATTTAATTATTTATTTTGATTTAAAAATTCTGAAAATAGTTTTGAGTTTTAAAATATTATTTTAAATTGTTTTCAAGGCTCGATAATTATTATAAAATGATTTTAAATCCAAAATCGGGCAATCAAACCCTGTTTATTATTTTAAAATGATTCAACGATCCGTTTTCAATTCCGAAAAATGTTTAAAAATTCATATTAAATATCCGAAAAATCATTTTAACATCAAATCTTTTTTGAAAAAGTATTTTAATCGAATATCTTATGTGTTATGTGCTATATGTGATCTAATTGATGTGTTATATGCTTATATATGTATTGATTGACTGTTTTAATTGTAACTTTCAATCCGTAAATCGGGTTTGGGTAAAACAAAGGGTAGATAGAAGGTTATACCGAATATAATCAAGTGAGATAAGTATTGATAGATACTTGTGATATCTGAGCAGAAGAAGCGAGGTATAGAAAAGGGAAGGAGATAGTTGGTGAATAAGAGATAGTGATTGAAAGCCAATGAAGTGTTAGCGAGTAAAGACAAGGCAAGTGTTCTGAACCTTCTTATGATATCTTGCGAATAATTGATAGTTCTGTTTTATATTGCAAGTGCTTTGAAGCACTGAACCCTAAAGCTTGATTCCGGTCATTGATCTTTGAGCCACAAGCCTTATTCTTTCTGAACCATTGATTGTTGAATACCCAGATACAAACCACATATATACGATACTACTCCACAAATACATACAAGCTAAATACCAATCACTGAACTGAAATTGTTTAACACTCAAACCTTTATACCTTATACATTGGAAGACTAGCCCATATAACTACGAGACTTTGATTCTTTTGTTATCCAATTCTTATACCGGCTGATAGCCAATCTTTATATTTGCCATGTTGTTCCCCTGTGAAGATTGCAAACCATCTTATGCTTGAAACTCAATATTGTTTATGATTCTGTTTATTGCTTTACATTAATAATAGAATTGGATTGTTTTATAAAATGTGGACCAGATTCGTGGTCAGACCAGATTGGTGGTCAAGTTAGGCCAATGTGTGCCTTGGATCCAGTAATTAGAGCAGAGTTGTGTGCCTTGCTCTGGGTTAGTGCGTGATTGATCAATAGCCTAACCTTGGTTTTTAAAATGAAAACTTAATATCCAATTCTAAATCATTGCTTATCCATAAACATAATACCTTAAATCATTTCACTTGATCATTGTTTAATCTCAGTATTGTCAATGTGACTTGCTGAGCTAGTTAGCTCATTTGTGCGATTTATTTATGTTCTTTTCCAGTTAAGAAGGAACCTGTTGGTAGCGAGGATCCCCAATCAAGTGTGCGAGCTAGGATTCCAGGTTGAGCGAGATAAACTAGCTGAAGACTTTTGTGATAGTTTAAGTTTGAGAAGTTGTAAAAATGTTTAATATTCAGTTGTAAGTTTGAATAGTTGAGATTTGGACGTTGTAATATAAGTGTGTGTGAGTGGCTTGTGTGCATACTTTAACCTGTTGCGATCCGTGGATATTGGTAAGTAGGGTCACTGCATATTATTACCTTTATTATTATTATAAGCAGGTTTATATATATGGTGTGTGTGTCATGGACTCCAAACTTCTGACCCGGAATTTGAGGGCGCGACATTATCTCTCCTTGTTTGAATCCTGACCATGCAACTCTTATGCAGCCCTTGTAGCAGCCCTATAATTGGAAGATCTCTAAGAGGCCATATGCTATTATTGAAGACCTCACAGTGGTTATTCACAAATATATCAGATAAAAAAAATATCTGAAATGCACTTCTAGTCCACTGTGAGGTAGGTTTCTCCATCAACCAATTATAACACCTCTTAGAAAGCTGTATAATGTGCAACAAAATTAATAACATTCAAATTATTACTAAATCAGGCTAATAGGAAATAGTCTAAAAACTTACTTTTTTAAGTTCCTCCATATGTTTTGTAAATATATAATCAGTTGTGGCCCTTGCAGCTAGCCACAACAGCTTCCTCAACATCACACCTTTATGATCTTTCACCATATTTCTATATAGATGCATAACACAAAACCTATGCTCTGCATTTGGCACAACATTACATAATGCATTGATCAAACCCTGCACATAAAATAAAAGTTAGACAATTATGATCAAATATAATAAAAGTACAACTAATGAAAATGTGCATATTATTTATCTTTTGTCTATCTGAAATGAAAGTCCAAGAAGCAAAATTTACCATACCAACATCATCAGCTAATAAGGTAAGGAACCAGTTCCTGCTATCTGTGTTTTCAGCCTCTACAATGGCCCAACTGATTGGGTATATACCATCATTAGAGTCACAACCTACATCATTAAGAAGTTACCCTCCATAAGGTCCCTTTAAATGGCATCCATCAAGTCCAATTATGGGTCTGCAACCTGTTTTGAAACCCTTTTTAACAGGCCCTAAACAGACATATATTCTTTTAAATCTTCTTCCATCAAGACCTACTTGCTGATCTTCCAAGACTATTTTTACTGTTAAATCAGGCATTATCTTCTTAATTTCATTGCCATAGTCCCACAACATACCATAACGTTGAACATGATCTCCTCTTATATTTTTCTGTTAGGTCACACACACACTGTAGAGGGGGTGAATACAATGTCTAATACAATCAAATCGAACTTTAATATAATAAGTAACAGAAAACAAACTTTATTGAAACAATAAACTCTGTTACAGTATGAAACTGTTACCTCTCAGTGATGAACAAATATCACGAGAGCTGCTAGGGTAACAATGAATAATCTTCTCGAATATATGATAACACTTATAGTGTAAACCCTATGTCTGTGTTTATATACTACACAGTTACAAGATAATCACTAATTGATATGGAATATAATTCTGCTTCCTAAAATATATCAATCAGATATCTTTTCTTCCAAGTATTCCATTCTTCACGGAATTCCTTCTTCATGCATATCTCTTTTTATGTTTATCTTGATCTTCTTTCCTTTAATCAGCTACTGTCCTTATCTGATCATCCTTCAGCACTTAAGTTCTGATATCTAACTTCTGATGATTATCTCCTGATAATATAAGTATTGATATCCTTAAGTCCTGACTTCCAGTATAAGTACGGATCAACAGTTAAGTACTGATTTATCCTGTTCAAGTAAGATCTGAAAGCTAAACATAAAACATATTAGCCATGACATTATCAAATATATCTAACAATCTCCCCTAACTTGTAAATTAGCATAATATACAAGTTTAACAGATATTTGATGATGTCAAAAAAATTAAGTACAAATGTATGAGAATTAGACTAGATAACTACAACTTACAGTCCTTAAAGCTTTTACCAATTTCAACTTCTGATAACAACTTCAGTCTGTTTAAATATCAGAATTTAAGCAGTTGTAGATCTTCAACTTGGCTTCATCATCTTCTGATCTCTCTGATGTCAGGAGTTGTTCTGAGATAGTTCTTCAACAAACATTTCTCAGCATATCTGAGTTCATCAATCATTCTCCTTTTGACATCTTTAAGTTCTGCAGTATCTTCACCAGTAGAAAGATTGCAGCTCTGAGATCATTGATCTTTGCTTTTCTCAACTCCTGATCTAGTCTTATGACATAAGCTTTGTCAGACTCCAGATTGAATTCAAGTCCCTTAATACCAAGATATGTTCTGATCTGTGCAGTATTAGGCTTCATATCAACAATATCACCATTGTGATCTCTGTACTTTGGAACATATGTGTTGTCAGACTTAATAGAATAAAGCCTTTTCTGTCTCTGAATCTGTTCTTTTAAGTAGTTTGCAGCAGTCCCTGTTATTCTGTCATCCACTTGAAGTAAGAAAAGTACATGCTCAAATTCTTCAAAATACTTCAATGGAATGGCATTTTGTCTTATATGATAAACCCTACCATCTGTCATGAAATACAACATGATGTATTCTTTCAAGTAGGTATGATAAACCATCTGTACAGATTCCAGTTGATTCAATCTCTCAGGAGTTGCTCCAATACCTGGTTCACTCAAGGAAGTTGGATCATTGGTAGTGTTGTGTACTCTCCTTTCATCAGCACTTCCCAATCCAGTTTTATCTCTTGCTTCCTTTCCAGTGACTACTCTAGCTTCAAAACCACTTGCAGTAGTCTTCAAAGATTGAGTCTGTTTTGCTTTAGTGAATCCTGGTAGGAGTGTCTTTGGTCTATCTTCTGATATCAAGTTAACTTGAGTTATGTCAGAGGTTACTTGCTTCTTTTGAATATCAGAACTTATAATTTCTTGACTCTGAACAACTTGAGCCATGTCAGAGGTTATTTTGAGAACTTTTCTTGAAGTCAGAGCAAGATTATCCTTTTCATCAGTAATTTCTTCTTCCTCAGGAGGTACATAAACCTTGATAGGTTCACCAACCTTTTCTTTACCCTTGGATCTTGGATCTATCTGTGGTTGTGATCTAGCCAATGTTGCTTCAGTATGTGTCCTTTCTTTGATCACAATACCTTTGAGTTTTGGAAGTGGCTTTTTACCAGAAGCTTCAGATTTAGATATTACTTTCTCTGATTTAAGCATGGCTTCTTCTTCCTTTAAACTTTCCAAGTCCATTCCTGGATTTTCTTGAAGAAATAACCGTCTTGACATTTCCTCATCAAGATCTAAAAGTTCATCAGAACTTAACTTTTTACCAGCAGCAGAACTTATTCTTTTCCCAGTATCAGAACTTGTCCTGTGACTAGCTTGTCTTGATGTAAACCTTCTACCTTGACTATGACCACTACCCATTCCAGAGTATCCTTGGTCATCATTTCCATCATCCTTTCCTTGTAGTGTCTTGTTAGTTTTGCATTTGAACTTAATTACCTTCTCCCCCTTTTTGGCATCAGCAGGTAGTAAAAGAGAGATAAGTAATTCCACTGAGGATTGGATTTCAGTAAGTTGCGATTGCTGAGAAGCTTGATTTGTCAGAATTGCATCAATCTGAGCTTGTTGTTTCTCTTGAATTTTCTTAATATAAGCAAGCCTGTCAATGGTAGGTTGGAAGAACTTTTTCTTATCAATTTTCCAAACTTATTCTTGTTTGATAAAGTTCTCCTGAATCTTGTGTAGCTCTGCATGAGTAGTTGAATGAAGACCTTGTAGATGTTTAGTACTCAATGCAGTGACCCTAAGCTGAGTTTTAAAATCATCAGAATTTAACATTGCATCAGCTTTAGTCAAGTGCTCAGCAAGATGTTTTTCAGTTGGAACACATGAAACTGAGTTCCATTCCTTAGTCCACTCCTGACCTGCAGGAGTTTCACTCCAAGGTACTGGTGCTTCCCCGGTAATAAACTGCTTAACCAATTCAGACTTAGGAAGAGTCTGTTGAGGAGTATGTCCGGAAGGACCTGCTGCAACAGTATCTACAACATGAGCAGTTGGAGCAGCATCACCAGTATCTCTAGCATGTGCAGCATCAGAACTTACAGAATCAGTATCCTCTGATAAAACAACAGTGTGAGTAGCAATGGAGGCTTCAACATCCTCTAATTGCTGATCTGATACTAAGTTCTGATCAACAGCCATATCCTGATGCTCACCTAAAGTCTGATCATCAGTATATAGATGCAGAGAAGGTGTTGTTGATAACTCTGGAGTTTGAACAGCATCAGTAACAGGTGTTGTGGAAGGATTATTTGTTGTTGGAGCTTCTAAGAGAATTACTGCAGGCACAACCAAGTTTTGAACATCAATATCAGCACTTGTGCCTGGATCAACAGAAGAGACAGAGGGTGTGTTAGCCTTTTCAGAAACAGCTTCCTGAGATGGAGTTGATGGAGAAGAAGTGACTGGAGCAAATTCCTTGTCTTGTGAGATCAGAGATTCCTGATCCCCTTCCTTAGCTGCTTCCTCTTCATCATCTGAAACTGGCCTTTTTGCCCTCTGTTTCTTGTATCTCGTTGTTGATTTGGATTCCTTGGGAGTTTCAGGAACTGTCATTCTTCTAAGCCGTTTGAGAAGCCTAGATCCCCCAATTCCAGAATCCTTCTAAGAAGTCACTTTCTCAGCTTCACCTACAACAGGTTCTGAAGAAGGAACCTGTTCCTCAGTATTAAATTCATCTCTCAGTACAGTCCTCCTCCTCTTTTGAGGTGTTTGAGGAATAGTTTTTGTTCTCTTTGGCTTGGAGGATGAGGGTTGAACAGTCTGTGAAGTAGAGAGATAGGATTTGAGATAAGTCCTGAGGGTAGGTTGAGTAGAATGAGTGGTAGGTGCTGAGGATGATGGTTGTTGGGTGTTTGTGGTTGGTTGGACATCAGAGTAAACAGATCTATAAGTATCAGGATCATCATTTACTAGGATCTGTTTTATAGACTGAGGAATCTGTAATGGTCTAACCACTATTTTCTTAGTATCAGCATTTACCAGATCATTAAAGTATCATTTTACAACTCTAAAAGGTGGGGTTGAGGAACTGACTACTTGAGGTTCATCAGTACAAAAATTATATAGAAGTTGACAGAATCTAGCAAAATAGACAATATTTCTATCCTCTGTCATCCTATCCCCAATAAAACCAATTATTCCAGTTGCAAAATCAAAATGAGTTTGATGAATAATAGCATACCCGATGTGCTGACTCAGAATTGGGATAGCATCAAAATTCGAACATTTGTTCCCAAAAGCTTTGGTGATGCAGTCAAAGAAGAAACTCCATTCTCTTCTGATATTAGCCCTTTTTAACTGCCCATGCTTTGCCAAACTCTTTTCATATCCCAAATCAGCCATTAACTCCTGAAGTGCTGATTCATCTGGAGTTGAAAAAGTACAATTTTCTGGGAGATGTAGAGCTTTGCGTATTGTACCAGGAGTGACTACATAAGATGAATCACCCACTTCAAAAACAATACTGGGAGTGACATGTTTACTGTGACGACCTCAATCTCGGGGTTAGGAAATGAGGACTCACACACCTCTAATCTACTAATTAAATATGCATAAACCCCGATTAACTACTAACAGGATCAACAGGATAAAGTATGAGACAAGATTACAACTATCAATCACCAAATATAACTTACAAACCCAAATTATTATTAAATAATCAATATCGATTCCTGCTGGGAACCGACAGATAACCCATTGTATCTTTAAACACCTCTTTACTAGGCGCGAGCTCACTCATAACCTGTACTACCTGCTCTGGCAACTGGAAGCCCTCAACACGGTAGAGACCACCAGGTACGCTCTTACGAGCAGTGCGCCTAAGCCTGGCCATCTTCTTGCTTAACTGCCATAGTTAGATTAAGACAAAACAATGAGTATAAAACTCAGCAAGTAACTAAATAGCAGTTCTACAATAACAATTCTCAATATGCTTTGAACAAACTAGGGCATTCTGTTTTAGCTAATCTAGGTGGCAGATTTCCGTATATTCATTTTTGTTTTCTTTGAGATAAGGAAAGGTATCCGAAGAATAGTTGGGCTTTTAAGAAACAAGGCTCGAAACAGGATGAAAGCCGACATTCAACACAAATCATTATAGGATCAAAATAGATCTTTTGGTAGAGGAAAGCAACAGTATTTCAAGATATAGAATCATTCATATGATCAACAATTTCAGGAATCAGGGTTCTGAGCTTTAAGCTCCACAATAACATAATCAACTCTTTTCAAAACAGTATAAACCATTTTCATTTCCAAAAATCAATTTACTGAACAAAAGTTTCAGTTCCCTTTTAAATAATCATTTAGAACCCTTGATTGGATCACTTATCTTTCCATTTCATTATATACGGGTGATCAGCCCGTATCGACCTCCATTCCGGTCTTTAAGGTACCATTCGGCATAATTTCAGCCTTAAATTGGACTAGTCCCACTAGCCTCTTACCATGACTGGACTAGTCCCACTAGCCTCTTACGTCTCAATCCAATCCATCAGGAATTCATTTGGAAAACCTTGAGTTGGAAAACAATAGGTTTTCTAAAATTCATTTTATCATTACCAAGCCTTTGAAATCATTCGGACTCTTTCAAGTCGAAACTCATTCTTAATTCAGATTTTAAAGAAACAAAGTTCAGGGAGTGAATCAAAGATACGCAAGGAACAATTCTCAAGAATTCTGTATCAAGGTTAATAAGGTACTAAATTTGAAGGATCAGAAATAACTTAGGGATCATTAGGGCGATCAAGAGAAACATGGTATCATTAAACAGAGTTAACCAAGATAATTAAAGGTTCAATATGATCATGGCATTATAGGAAACTTGAACAGAAAGGCAGATTATCAACGGGTGAGATCAATAGGATTATCAATAACAGGTTATCCAGAACAAAGGGTACTTCAAATCAATATCAGGGTTTCATAAAGCAAGGGTTTCATACTTTAACAGTTCAATACTCTACATGGTATGAACAACATTTCCTTTATAATCATTTACACAAGTAATCAGAGTTACTTGCCTGAAATTGCTTTCCTGAGGGTTAACTACTGCCACCTAGTATACTTTTCCCTTTCCTAGCCCGAATGCCCTCACGCTCCGAATCTACAATAAAACCAGAAATCTTAATTAGATTTCCAACTCTCGTTCCCGGAACGATCACTCTATACGATAACTCGATTATATTTTTGACTCGAACTATACGAGTATAGCTTATACAAATAAGCACACAGCACATAGCACATAGCACAATTCTTTCTCGTAGTTTTTATATCCTTATATACCTAGCAATCAAAGCGTACTCGCTTGACCTAGGCTATTTCTCAAATCACACTAACACTACTCTTTTAGAGTACTAGACACATTTTCAACCAAACATTTACGTGCATACTATCACTTTTATCAATCGACTTAATTCCCTTTTCTTTTATTCCTTAATTCGAATCAAAATATCAAGCAAAATCAAAGATTTTCACCTATAACACTCAATCATTCTTTCAATTACCAAAATCAAGTTTTGACCTTTATTTCTTATGGCCTATTCGGCCTTATTGCAAATACCCACCATAAAATCAATCAAATACTCACTTTAATTCACATAAACACGTATCTCAATAACAACCTTTAAAGAACCACTCTCCTTTCTTTTAATCATAGAAATCCGAACCATAATTATACATATACAATCAAATTTCTCAAAATTACACCATACAACTTTAGTTCTAACATGATTCCATATTTAAACTAGCACCATTTTCTTGATCAACAACCATTCGAACCAAAACATACATACATGCTCACATGCAATTCAATGTTAACTCAGCACAATATCAAACACTTTATCTTTATCACGTAAGCCAACTAAGTTCCTTAACACAATTGATTTTTATCTAAATTACAACATACATCCATTCATTCATCAAATTAATCTATTTTAACTCAATTTCATTCGGAAATAACTCAAATTCACATCCCAAGGACAAATCATTGACATGCACATCTTGATCCT
The DNA here is from genome assembly GCF_009905375.1 of Apium graveolens. NCBI lineage: Eukaryota > Viridiplantae > Streptophyta > Magnoliopsida > Apiales > Apiaceae > Apium > Apium graveolens. Next base: position 29,981,382 of record NC_133652.1, read on the forward strand.
TTTTTAAATTAACATGCAATCACTTTTAGTCCATTTATACTTAGTGTTTACCAAGATTATCCAACAAAAATCAATTTCCTTTCTTATTAACACAAAAATTCGAACCTAAACTTAGCATGCAACAATATTTTCATTCCTTTTTAATCTAATAACAATCCCTCATCATTTTAAACAAGTTAATTCAAATCAAACAACCTTAAAGATTAAAACCATTCGGCCTTTTTCAAAAACAATCATGCAACTTTAAATTCTTAATTCTTGAATCACAAATCCACCTATATTTCAACATCAAATCAATGACTCATGTATTTCAGTATAATCAACTTGATTTCCTTAAAATAGTAAGGTCCATTCGGCCTTTTAATCAAAACACCACATGCAAACATAAATAAGTGATCTTAAGGTTCTAGAGCTCAGTTTTTAACATCATAGCTCACCACCGGTTCACCGGAGTTCATCACCGGGGGCGGTGGCTTCACGGTGGTGCCCTCATTCGAGGGTGTCCAACCAAGAAACCCCCGATTTCTCAAAAGAAATGCATCAACACCACATGCAAACTGATTTCAGCACAATAATCATAGGATACGAACTAATCAAGCAATCCCTCGGTTCTTGGCTCAAAACCGAACCCAAAAACACACACACGCTTCGGCATGCAAGCACCAATACACACATGCACACACTTCTACCTACACATAAGTGTTTATCAAGAAGAATTAGGGATGATTGATAAGTTTGATCAAGGAAAAAGGAGGTATACCGAGAGAAATTGAAGAGAGAGCCGAGAGAGAGTTGTTCGAGTGAGAGAGAGAGAGAGTGAAAGAAAAAGAGGAGAGAAAAGAGTGAGTGCACGGAAAAGAAAGAAGAAAATGGGGAGGAAGGAGTAATTTATACTCCACCAACACAAGGGCAAATTGGTAATCTAATAACTCCCTTTTTAATTTGCATTTTGTTTCTCTTTTTACTCAAATGTAACAAAATTCAAAATAAAAATATTACTCTCTCGGAAAGTCGAGAATTATTGAAAATGACAATTTTAACACGTAGGTCTCGAAATTAGCTTTTCATCCATTACTCATAATAAGAATTTGAGCGAGCGGTTGATTTTATATGAATTTCGCAAACTCGCTTTAATAAATACCTTTTCCACATAAAATCAATTTAAAAATGCAAAGACCCACAATTAAATTCACTTATCATTTTTAAAAAGTCTCTAAGACCTCTACGAAGATAACAGAACGAATCCCATGTTTTTATCCATCTCAGATGATTTTATAAAAATGCACGAAGGTTAAATAAACCCTTAATTAAATCACATAATTCCTTTAAAATTCACAGAAATTAACACAGAACATATAATCATGCACACAGTCAAGCAATCACACGCATATAGTCACATAACGACTCAGGTCTGATCATAGAATCTATCCCTCTTTAATCTTTATTCTCTTTTTACGCGTACCGGGTCACGTTCAGCCTGACGACCCGACGCTCAGCATTTCGAATACGCTTCTCATTACCTTTGCCAATCAACACGTCTCTTAAGACGAAATACTTCATTCATTTACTTCACATATAATTCACATTTTATATTATTTAATTTTCATACTAGGACGGGTTCCATTCTACCTGACGGCCCGAAACCATAACTTGACTTCTAAGCTGACTCTTTAAATTAGAATGTTTTTATCCACGCTCCTTAACTCTAGTATACAGATAAGACAAATAATCACCACTTAATCTCATAATCTCATCACATAACACATACTTTACTTTCTTAATTACGACGCAAAATTCTCGGTCGTTACAATCTACCCTCCTTAAAAGGATTCTGTCCCCAGAATCTAATCTAAGCAAATATATGGGGATACTTTTCTTTCATTTCGCTTTCTAATTCCCAGGTCGATTCCTCGACTAGTGGATTTCTCCACAACACTCTAACTAGAGGTACAACTTTATTTCTAAGCGTCCTTTCTTTTCGATCCAAAATTCGCACTGGTTGTTCCACATAGGACAAATCTTGTTGGATTTCTACTGGTTCCAACTCGATCACATGGCTCGCATCTGCATTATACTTCTTCAGGAGAGATACATGAAATACATTGTGCAGATGTTGCATTTGCGGCGGTAGCGCTAATTCATACGCCACTTTCCCAACTTGTCGCAATACTTCAAATGGTCCAATGTACCTTGGACTTAGCTTTCCTTTCTTTCCAAATCGAGTTAAACCTTTCCAAGGAGATATCTTCAACAAGACCTTGTCTCCAGTTTTGAATTGCACATCTTTCCGCTCTTGATTCGCGTACTTTGCCTGTCGGTCTTGAGCTGCAATTAGTCTATTTCGTATCATTTCAACTTTTTCCTTCGTTTGCTGCACTAGCTCGGGGCCAATTAACTCGCGCTCACCAACTTCGTCCCAATAAGTAGGGGATCTACACTTTCTTCCATACAACGCTTCATAAGGCAGCATGCCAATACTTGCATGATAACTGTTGTTGTAGGAAAACTCAACTAAGGGCAAATGATCGTCCCAATTTCCTTTGAAATCTATTGCGCAGGTTCGCAACATATCCTCAATTGTCTGAATTGTCCTTTCACTTTGTCCGTCTGTCTGCGGATGATATACCGTACTCATTTTCAATTTCGTTCCCAAATGATCGTGGAATTGTCGCCAAAATCTCGAATTAAACCTTGGATCTCTATCAGACACGATAGATACAGGAACTCCATGACGCATCACGATTTCATCCAGATACATTTTGACCAGCTTCTCTAATGAAAACCTTTCGTTTATCGGCAAAAAATGTGCTGACTTCGTCAACCGATCAATTACCACCCAAATCGCATCATGATTAGACTTGGTTTTAGGTAATCCTACCACGAAATCCATCGCGATATGCTCCCATTTCCATTCAGGTATGTCCAGTGGCTGAAGCAATCCACTTGGCCTTTGATGTTCCGCTTTAACTCTTTGGCACGTGTAACATTTGCTTATCCATTCTGCAATTTCCTTTTTCATGTTTGGCCACCAAAAATTTCCTTTCAAATCCTGGTATATCTTCGTACTTCCAGGGTGAATTGAAAATTTTGAGTTATGCGCTTCTTGCAAAATCTCGTGCTTTAGTTCCACAACATCAGGTATCCAAATACGTGAGTTAACACGGTATATCCCTTTTCCATCCTTTTGAGCTTTAATTTCTTCTCCCGTCAACTTATTCCTTTCGCGATTCATCACTTGCTCTTGACAGCATCTAATCTTTTCCAAAATTTCAGGTTGAAACAGCATTGCATAAATGGCTTCACCTCCACATTCTGGAGTCTGCACCACTATTTCCATCTTTTCAAAGTCCTTGATTAATTCTTCTGATGACGTTAACATATTCAACTTTTCTTTTCGACTTAAAGCATCAGCTACCACATTTGCCTTTCCAGGATGATAGTTTATCGCACAATCATAATCTTTGATCAATTCCAACCACCTTCTTTGTCGCATATTTAGTTCTTTCTGAGTAAAGATATACTTTAAGCTCTTATGGTCCGTATAAATCTCGCACTTTTCCCCGTACAAATTATGCCTCCAAATCTTAAGGGCAAACACTATTGCTGCCAATTCCAAATCGTGCGTTGGATACTTTTGCTCGTGCGGTTTGAGTTGCCTTGACGCGTATGCTATCACCTTCCCGTGTTGCATTAACACGCATCCAAGTCCTTTATAGGAAGCATCACTGAATATCACAAATTCACCTTTATCATCTGGTAATACCAACACAGGGGCGGTTACCAATCTCTTCTTTAACTCTTGGAAACTTTCCTCACACTTTTCTGTCCAAACAAACTTCTCATTCTTCCTCGTCAATTTTTTCAATGCAACTGCGATCTTTGAGAAATCTTGCACAAATCTTCTATAGTATCCGGCTAATCCCAGAAAACTTTTGACTTCCGTCGGAGCCTTGGGTCTTTCCCAATTCATTACAACTTCTATCTTGGCTGGATCCACTTTAATTCCTTCTTTATTAACTACATGTCCAAGAAATTGCACTTCTTTTAGCCAAAATTCACACTTTGAAAACTTTGCATACAGCTTCTCTTTTCGCAGAATTTCCAAGGAAATCCTCAATTGCTCCTTATGATCTTCCTCTGTTTTGGAATAAATAAGTATATCGTCAATAAACACAATCACGAACTTGTCCAAATACAGCTTGAACACTCTGTTCATAAGATCCATAAATGCAGCTGGCGCATTCGTCAAGCCAAATGCCATCACCAAAAACTCATAATGTCCGTATCTTGTTCGGAACGCTGTCTTGGGTATATCTTCCGCTTTGATCTTTAGTTGATGATACCCAGATCTTAAATCAATCTTTGAGAAACACGAAGCTCATTTCAATTGGTCAAACAAGTCATCGATCCGCGGTAGAGGGTACTTATTCTTGATCGTCAACTTATTCAGTTCACGGTAATCGATACATGATCGCATACTTCCATCCTTCTTCTTTACAAACAACACCGGTGCGCCCCACGGGGATACACTCGGTCGGATTACTCCTTTGTCCAACAATTCTTGCAACTGGGCTGCCAATTCCTTCATTTCAACCGGCGCCATGCGATAGGGAGCTTTCGACACTGGTTCCGTACCAGGAGCCAATTCAATCGTAAACTCGATCTCTCTGTCTGGAGGTAGTCCAGGCAATTCATCAGGAAACACGTCCGGAAAATCTCTTACTACCGGAATATCGTCGATCCTTACAGATTCTTTCTCCACATCCACGACATGAGCCAAATAAACTTCGCATCCTTGACGCATTAATCTTCTCGCCTCAATAACCATTAGAAATTTCTTCTCTTGCCTCTTTCCTTTAAATATCACTTCCTCACCATCCTTGGTTTTTAACTTCACTTTCTTACTTTTACACTCTATTTGCGCCTCATGATTTGACAACCAATCCATTCCTAGAATAACCTCAAATTCTCCTAACTTAAAAGGAATTAAGTCAGCAGAAAAGTGCCGACCTTCTATAGACACATCACAATCGGGACAAATCTTATTAACAACAACTTTCTCTTGATTTGCTACCTCTATAATCAAATTAGACTCTAGAGGGTACGCAACACAATTTAACTTATCAAGAATGCCTTCAGAAATAAAAGATCTGGTTGCTCCAGAATCCATCAAAACTTTTACTTCTACTGAGTTTATAACAAGCATACCTGCTACCACGTCCACATCTTGCACCGCATCTTTCATTGACATGTTAAAGGTCCTAGCTCTGGGTTGAGCTGATGGTGCTGGGAGAGACGGCGGTCCAGCAATTCTGAGAACATTAGCCTTCTGCACAGGCTCCTTGCAATTTCTAGCCATATGGCCTACCTTGCCATACTTGAAACAAGCCAAATCAGGCTTCCTTATTTCATTTGAACATTCTGAAGAATAATGCCCCTTCCGGTTGCACTTAAAACATGTTATATCCAGCTTATTATACCTCCCCGAGTGTCTCTTTCCACAGTTCCTGCATTCTTGCATCTGGGGCCTGCTATCCTTTCCCGGTTGTCCAGCTTTCTGGAAACGGTTCTTCTGAGCTCCATTCCCGGATCTAAACTTCTGAAACTTTTTGTTCTGACCTCCACCATTCTTTCCAAACTTTCCTCTGAACTTGAAACTTCCTTGCTCTTGCTCAGAGCTTTCAAACTTCCTCTTTCTTCCTTCATTTTCTCTTCGAGCAGCTTCCCGCTCACCTTCCACTATCATTGCCTTCCAAAGCAGCATAGTTCTTGATCTCCAACATCGCTATTTGACTCATAATCCACGGATTAAGTCCCTGCTGGAACCTCTTAGCCTTCTTTGCTTCAGTATTCACGTATTCTGGCATGAACCTTGCCAACTCCGAAAACTTCACCTCATATTCTGCTACCGACATTTCCTCCTGTCTAAGATCCAAAAATTTCATCTCCAACTGATCTTGCATATAACTCGGCAAATATTTTTCCAAAAACATTTCAGTAAACTTCTCCCAAGATAAGTCTTTGCCTTCCAACAATGCCTTAGAAGACTCCCACCAGAAACTTGCTTCATCCCTCAAATAATAACTTGCGTACTGAGCCTTCTTATCGTCCTTAACTTCGGCTAGCTCAAAGGCTTTTTCCATCTCTCTCAACCACGACTGTGCTTTAATCGGATCTGGCAAACCTAAGAACTCTGGAGGGTGAACAGATTGAAAGTGCTTGAAATTTCCAACTTTTGGGGCCACAGGTTGTTGCAAAATCTGAGCAAGTCTGCTCATCAAAGTGGTTTCTGGGTTTATTTCTGGGTCTTGGGTGGGAATTTCTTCTTCTTGGTGATCTGGTGAGTTGGCCATTTCTTACAAACCTGATTGAGCAATTATTTAGCAATACGATAGCATGGCATATATAACAACAATTTTTATGAAATCTCTTTTGTGGGTTTTAAGTTTTACCCAATTTGCACATGCAATCCTATTACTACCTAATTCTCATATCAGTGTTGTTTTATCATGGCACGGAATAGGGTTTTACTATCTTTAGACATGGTTGTACGAAAACATGGTTGTATTTAAAACATGGCATTGAGAACAGTTTATACGATAAACAAGGTGCACAAAGGAAAGCAAGATAATAGATTTATTTAAATCAAGGGTTACATAGGAAATATTCTGGATTTTAAGGTTTTGAAATAAGGTACAATAAATAGCAGGGTTAAACAGAGGAAAAACTGGAAAACATCCCCCTATCTACCCCTATCTTCCAACTACTACTATTACTACACTGGTCTGAAATACAACAAGATAAACGAAAAAGGGATCCCGGCATCTGACCAAGTATCCCAAAGCCTACCGGCGCTGAAAACAACAACAATCTACGGGCTCAACCAACAGTCCCGTCTAATCATCTAGGATCTCTCTCAACACAACCAACATCCAGCGAATGATCTTATGCAGCCTCCGGGCCTCAGCATCAGCATCACTAGTGGATGGTCCCTCATCCAATCTCCTCCTGGCAACCTGCTCCACCATCTTCACTCGAACTCGCCACTCATCATCCATAACAGAAGCACACTGCCTAGACTATCTGGCTAGTGTATCCACCAAAGCTCCTAACTCAGGAATGCGGGAGTACACAAAGTCTCGGTCCTGGGCTAACTTGCCACCAATACTGACAGGAACAGTCTTAGGCATCTCCGACTCTGGCTCAGGGGCAGGGGTCTCTGAATCAAGCCTCAAGGGTGAAATCTGCATGGGAATCTCACTACTCTCAGAAGGGTCCTCCTCTGGGTCTGAACTAACATATACAGGCTCCTCTGGAGAGGGTGGAATAGGGTCCACAGGGGTACCAGTCAAGCTAATCTCTGAGTCTGAATCACTACCACTACTAGGATCCTGAGAGAAAACATAAAACAGCAACCAAGAAACAACGTTAGGGTCAAATAAAGCTTCCAGCTAACTCACACCCTAACTCTAGTTTCTGCTTTACCAATCAAACACTTTCCTTAGACCATACCTAATAGTCTAACTCAACTCTACATGAGTCGAACTCTCTCGCGATATAGATATATTCCCAAAATACCCCTATTAAAACCTAACTTGTCTCAGGGACTAGATCCTGTAGCTCTGATACCCACATGTGACGACCTCAATCTCGGGGTTAGGAAATGAGGATTCACACACCTCTAATCTACTAATTAAATATGCATAAACCCCGATTAACTACTAACAGGATCAACAGGATAAAGTATGAGACAAGATTACAACTATTAATCACCAAATATAACTTACAAACCCAAATTATTATTAAATAATCAATATCGATTCCGGCTGGGAACCGAAAGATAACCCATTGTATCTTTAAACACCTCTTTACTAGGCGCGAGCTCACTCATAACCTGTACTACCTGCTCTGGCAACTGGAAGCCCTCAACACGGTAGGGACCACCAGGTACGCTCTTACGAGCAGTGCGCCTAAGCCTGGCCATCTTCTTGCTTAACTGCCATGGTTAGATTAAGACAAAACAATGAGTATAAAACTCAGCAAGTAACTAAATAGCAGTTCTACAATAACAATTCTCAATATGCTTTGAACAAACTAGGGCATTCTGTTTTAGCTAATCTAGGTGGCAGATTTCCGTATATTCATTTTTGTTTTCTTTGAGATAAGGAAAGGTATCCGAAGAATAGTTGGGCTTTCAAGAAACAAGGCTCGAAACAGGATGAAAGCCGACATTCAACACAAATCATTATAGGATCAAAATAGATCTTTCGGTAGAGGAAAGCAACAGTATTTCAAGATATAGAATCATTTATATGATCAACAATTTCAGGAATCAGGGTTCTGAGCTTTAAGCTCCACAATAACATAATCAACTCTTTTCAAAACAGTATAAACCATTTTCATTTCCAAAAATCAATTTACTGAACAAAAGTTTCAGTTTCCTTTTAAATAATCATTTAGAACCCTTGATTGGATCACTTATCTTTCCATTTCATTATATACGGGTGATCAGCCCGTATCGACCTCCATTCCGGTCTTTAAGGTACCATTCGGCATAATTTCAGCCTTAAATTGGACTAGTTCCACTAGCCTCTTACCATGACTAGACTAGTCCCACTAGCCTCTTACGTCTCAATCCAATCCATCAGGAATTCATTTGGAAAACCTTGAGTTGGAAAACAATAGGTTTTCTAAAATTCATTTTATCATTACCAAGCCTTTAAAATCATTCGGACTCTTTCAAGTCGAAACTCATTCTTAATTCAGATTTTAAAGAAACAAAGTTCAGGGAGTGAATCAAAGATACGTAAGGAACAATTCTCAAGAATTCTGTATCAAGGTTAATAAGGTACTAAATTTGAAGGATCAGAAATAACTTAGGGATCATTAGGGCGATCAAGAGAAACAGGGTATCATTAAACAGAGTTAACCAAGATAATTAAAGGTTCAATATGATCATGGCATTATAGGAAACTTGAACAGAAAGGCAGATTATCAACGGGTGAGATCAATAGGATTATCAATAACAGGTTATCAAGAACAAAGGGTACTTCAAATCAATATCAGGGTTTCATAAAGCAAGGGTTTCATACTTTAACAGTTCAATACTCTACATGGTATGAACAACATTTCCTTTATAATCATTTACACAAGTAATCAGAGTTACTTGCCTGAAATTGCTTTCCTGAGGGTTGAACTACTGCCACCTAGTATACTTTTCCCTTTCCTAGCCCGAATGCCCTCACGCTCCGAATCTACAATAAAACCAGAAATCTTAATTAGATTTCCAACTCTCGTTCCCGGAACGATCACTCTATATGATAACTCGATTATATTTTTGACTCGAACTATACGAGTATAGCTTATACAAATAAGCACACAGCACATAGCACATAGCACAATTCTTTCTCGTAGTTTTTATATCCTTATATACCTAGCAATCAAAGCGTACTCGCTTGACCTAGGCTATTTCTCAAATCACACTAACACTACTCTTTTAGAGTACAAGACACATTTTCAACCAAATTTTTACGTGCATACTATCACTTTTATCAATCGACTTAATTCCCTTTTCTTTTATTCCTAAATTCGAATCAAAACATCAAGCAAAATCAAAGATTTTCACCTATAACACTCAATCATTCTTTCAATTACCAAAATCAAGTTTTGACCTTTATTTCTTATGGCCTATTCGGCCTTATTGCAAATACCCACCATAAAATCAATCAAATACTCACTTTAATTCACATAAACACGTATCTCAATTAACAACCTTTAAAGAACCACTCTCGTTTCTTTTAATCATAGAAATCCGAACCATAATTATACATATACAATCAAATTTCTCAAAATTACACCATACAACTTTAGTTCTAACATGATTCCACATTTAAACTAGCACCATCAACAACCATTCGAACCAAAACATACATACATGCTCACATGCAATTCAATGTTAACTTAGCACAATATCAAACACTTTATCTTTATCACGTAAGCCAACTAAGTTCCTTAACACAGTTGATTTTTATCTAAATTACAACATACATCCATTCATTCATCAAATTAATCTATTTTAACTCAATTTCATTCGGCAATAACTCAAATTCACATCCCAAGGACAAATCATTGACATGCACATCTTGATCCTTTTTAAAACTAACATGCAATCACTTTTAGTCCATTTATACTTAGTGTTTACCAAGATTAGCCAATAAAAATTAATTTCCTTTCTTATTAACACAAAAATTCAAACCTAAACTTAGCATGCAATAATATTTTCATTCCTTTTTAATCTAATAACAATCCCTCATCATTTTAAACAAGTTAATTCAAATCAAACAACCTTAAAGATTAAAACCATTCGGCCTTTTTCAAAAATAATCATGCAACTTTATATTCTTAATTCTTGAATCACAAATCCACCTATATTTCAACATCAAATCAGTGACTCATGTATTTCAATATAATCAACTTGATTTCCTTAAAATAGTAAGGGCCATTCGGCCTTTTAATCAAAACACCACATGCAAACATAAATAAGTGATCTTAAGGTTCTAGAGCTCAGTTTTTAACATCATAGCTCACCACCGGTTCACCGAAGTTCATCACCGGTGGCGGTGGCTTCACGGTGGTGCCCTCATTCGAGGGTGTCCAACCACGAAACCCCCGATTTCTCAAAAGAAATGCATCAATACCACATGCAAACTGATTTCAGCACAATAATCATAGGATATGAACTAATCAAGCAAGCCCTCGGTTCTTGGCTCAAAACCGAACCCAAAAACACACACACACTTCGGCATGCAAGCACCAATACACACATGCACACACTTCTACCTACTCATAAGTGTTTATCAAGAAGAATTAGGGATGATTGATAAGTTTGATCAAGGAAAAAGGAGGTATACCGAGAGAAATTGAAGAGAGAGCCGAGAGAGAGTTGTTCGAGTGAGAGAGAGAGTGAAAGAAAAAGAGTAGAGAAAAGAGTGAGTGCACGGAAAAGAAAGAAGAAAATGGGGAGGAAGGAGTAATTTATACTCCACCAACACAAGGGCAAAATGGTAATCTAATAACTCCCTTTTTAATTTGCATTTTGTTTCTCTTTTTACTCAAATGTAACAAAATTCAAAATAAAAATATTTCTCTCTCGGAAAGTCGAGAATTATTGAAAATGACAATTTTAACACGTAGGTCTTGAAATTAGCTTTTCATCCATTACTCATAATAAGAATTTGAACGAGCGGTTGATTTTATATGAATTTCGCAAACTCGCTTTAATAAATACCTTTTCCACATAAAATCAATTTAAAAATGCAAAGACCCACAATTAAATTCACTTATCATTTTTAAAAAGTCTCTAAGACCTCTACGAAGATAACAGAATGAATCCCATGTTTTTATCCATCTCAGATGATTTTATAAAAATGCACGAAGGTTAAATAAACCCTTATGTAAATCACATAATTCCTTTAAAATTCACAGAAATTAACACAGAACATATAATCATGCACACAGTCAAGCAATCACACACATATAGTCACATAACGACTCAGGTCTGATCATAGAATCTATCCCTATTTAATCTTTATTCTCTTTTTACGCGTACCGGGTCACGTTCAGCCTGACGGCCCGACGCTCAGCGTTTCGAATACGCTTCTCATTACCTTTGCCAATCAACATGTCTCTTAAGACGAAATACTTCATTCATTTACTTCACATATAATTCACATTTTATATTATTTAATTTTCATACTAGGACGGGTTCCGTTCTACCTGACGGCCCGAAACCACAGCTTGACTTCTAAGCTGACTCTTTAAATTGGAACATTTTAATCCACGCTCCTTAACTCTAGTATACAGATAAGACAAATAATCACCACTTAATCTCATAATCTCATCGCATAACACATACTTTACTTTCTTAATTACGACACAAAATTCTCGGTCGTTACATTTACCACCATCATCGAAGTACCCAGTCCGCCAAAACGTCAGAACTTGTTGACTCGAAAAGACTTCAGGCTGTGTTAATGCGTACCCAATCTCACTGTGTGCAAGAAGATCTTGCACAAAATGCAATTCAGATTGAGCTTCAGCATGATCAAGAATTGCAGCATAGTTTTTTGGAACAAACTTAGCTCCATCAATGATTAAATCCTTAGGTGCCATGTGAAAAATTGAGATTCAAAAGTGCCTGTTAGGTGTTTGATAAAATGTCTGTATGAAAAACCAACGTGAGAAGAAAGAGAGTAAAAGTAAGTAGAGAGAAAAAATATGAAGGAAATAAAAGATTAAAGAAATCCTCTCTCTGTTGTACTTATACTCTGAACAAAAATGTTACCGTTGGACACCTGTCAGACATGCAGTAATAACGGACAGTTACTGGGCTCGAGAAAACAGGAATCATTACTTACCCATTTGCCTAGTTTCAAGGAAAAACTGTTCAAGTACGAATACCATTAATCCTAATCATAGTGACTATTAATCTTCCACTTCAACATATTCTAGTTCGAACTGAGACTGTTACCAAATTTTATTCACAGATAAGCCAAGTAAAGGATTAGACTGAGAAATCAGAACTTAGACCTATACCAGAACTTAACTGTCACACCCCCAACTTAAATAGCGAAATAAATATAGCTATTACATCATTTTAATGAAGGATACACAACCAATCCAAGATCTTACAGTTTAGGGTTTGGAACAGCCCATCACTACCAGCTATTACATCTGACTACAAATACCGAATCCTCACAGCTATTATTACTTATTCTACCTGAGCTCGAACATAAGCATCAGCATCACAGGTCTTACGGGCAGTCTGCTTGAATCTAACCATAGCTGCTAGCTGTAATATCAGGGTAAAGCAAGAAGTGAGCCAAAAGCTCAACAAGTGCTAACAGTACAACGCAAAACATAAATCGAGATATACCTTTAGGAATGACAATGGAAAGACATAATCAATGATAACGAGAGATAAAACTTATGTGAGTTGGCATCATTTTGCTTGCATCAAAACAATTTTAAAATCATTCTTAATCAAAATCATTTTATGACGCTACGGATTACAGCCGGTGATCAGCCGCGAAGTAATCCCGAACCTCACTGGGTTCTAAAACATTATTGAGAATCCCTAGGCAACTTTTAAGCCTAATATAAGTGTGAAAAGGACTCGCGTCTCAGTCCAGATCCACCATTCAAAGAAAACATTTATCCCCCTTTGGGACTGAAAAATCCACATTTTAATCATTTTAAAAACTGATGCCGATTTATGACAAAATCTCTTTCAACTGTAATCATTTTTATCAAGGGATTATAGATCAACTTGAAACACTGGAAATATGACACTAAATCTCAGGGCCATGATCCACTAGACTTTACTATATTAGGGTAATTGAGAGGTTTCCATAAACAAGAACTTTGACAAGGAAATTGAGCAAGGCTATTGGATAATATGAAAGAGTAATGCCAAACTAGGCTTAAAGCAATGGTTGTAGACAAGGTATAGGTATTAGAACATCAAGAAGATAAGCATCACTGGTTCCAATAGGATAGAGGTGTTAAAATATAAAGAAAGTGATCATCAGCTCAAGATATAACAGGGTATCAAGCTTTAGGGTAAGGATAGGGTTATCAAACAATCATGAATGAATTTAAGAAATGATTGGCTTTTAGGTATCAAGATAAAGTTTCTATCGAGGTTATTTCAAGAGTTGAATCAAAGCATCAGGGTGCAATATCAAGATTTCTTAGGGATCAATAGCATGATAATCAAAAGGATCAATAAAGTATTATAACAAATCTCTATTTTATCATGGCATTAAACTATCATGAAAGAATTTTGAACTACTTGCAATACGTACTCGAGGGTTCATGGCATCTCTATGTAACTCAAAGATAAACAAAAGATACGCTTGATTTAAATATATCAAAATGACTCAGGATAATTGCATCGATATATATATGAACTGTTTACAGTAAATACGAAGGTCAAGTTGAATCACTTGCCTTGAGATAGACTGGTCTGGTCTGACTGGTAGGAGCAACAACTGGAGCTTCACTCAACTTTTATGGCAAGTTTTCCCTCGTCTCGAGATCCTACATAAATAATAATAATCCTCATTATAATATATTCTTACCATCTTAACCTATTTACAACCCGAAATTAAACATGGATGGCACTTAGGCCTATACGCACTTAATTCATATCCACCATTATATTTTCAAATGTACACACGTAGCCACATAATCACATATCGTATATTAATACCAAATAACATCATATACACCATAATGCCACACTAGGCTTGGATGATCTCGACTCACCACTTAAGTCACTTGGTCGCTAACTAAACAAAGTCTTCAAATTTGGGCTTCCTAACTCAATGTGCCTTTCCTAAATTATCCAAAACCTATTGACCCTCACTTGTGCCTTTTGCTCTACTGACCTTATACTATCTTACAACTATGGTGGTCGACCTAATACTCACTTCTAAGTGTTCTAAAGCTATGTGATAAGTGAAAGTGCTCACTGGTGCAAATTTCAGAATGGTAACTAAGGTTTCTTGAGTGCATTAGACACTCTTAAACTACAAGTTTTTCTTCAAAATTTTTACACAAGACTCTCCTGACCTAAGGGCATCTCACAAGCTTGATGTGGCTCAAAGGCCTGGCTTGGGCCTTCTTGAGCCTAAGCTAAAAGTCCAAGGTTCTCCTGTTTTTCTGGGCAGAAAATGCCCTGACTTGAATTAACTTGTGACACATGATTCTAGCTCATATCCTATGAACTATGGTTGGAAAAACTTCTCTGACATACCCTCTAACTAAGGCCCAATTGGGCCTAATGGGGGCCTACCCATGACATGGCCAAATCTCCCTATTTCTAAGTTGCAACAAAACTGTCCCCTGCTGGACAGATTTTGTTATTCTACTTGTGCACCTAACCAAATGACATGCAAACCTCCAACCAACTCCTAAAACCTATTATATACTCCCCATACTAACTTCTGGTAGCTTGGGCCTCAAAGTGCAAATCAATGACATGGTCAAAACTCACTCTAAACCTCAGGGTACTAAACTAATTTTTCTGCAGAAACTATAACTCTCATTTTTCCAAGGCTTTGACTTGACAAACCTATCTAACAACAACTCAAAACTTAAACAAAGACTTATACATGGTATTCTACTGAACTAACTCCCTTTTTCTCAAAATAACCTTGGTGAGATCATCCTTACCTAAGGTGCAACTATGGCAAAACAAAAGAGACTACTCTTTACAAATCACAAACCTTTATGCTCTTGAAGCAACAAGATATATATATTTTTTTATAATAGATAACCACGAATTATTACCATGCAATAAGAAGTATAAATCAATATTAATACATTATTCCTACTGAAATTAAGGCTCACTAACAACATGAATCTAAATGATCAAAACTTCCAAAAAAAAATCAAAAGTGATTTACATGCATGCATGCTTTCGGATCTTTCAAGCCAAAGCAACATGATTTCCAAATAAATTTTTATCATAATTCAACATACAAACCTAACATGGATTACAACTAAATGATCAACTAGCATGCAAAAGGGTTTTATCAAGCTTTTACTATAAAATTCATGTTATCATCACAAAATACACAAAAATGTAACAAGGCAACAAAACACCATCCATTCGGCTCCTATCAAGTCATGGCCGAATGGATTAGGGTAAGAACAACATTTCATAAGTGTAACACTCTTATGTCTAGCCATTCTTAACCCTATGATACTATATCTCATGGTGAAAGCCTTAGATTCACAAGAATCAAGGAGGTTCACTTTGAGTTTAACAAAAACATCACCATGCAAGGTCAAAACATAGGTTTTTCACTCTAAACTTTTGAAATATATATAAGAATAACATATAGGGAGTAAAATTACTTGGATATAAGATGATTGTTTGAGTGAGAGTTGAAGAAAGAAGGGGATGGGGCTCGGTTTTGGTGGTTGCCGAGAGGGGAGGGGAAAAACCGAGAGGTGAGGGAGGAGGGAGGGAGAAGAGAGTGAAGTGGTGGGGTGAAGTGAGGTGATGATCACTTCTTGGACTTGTTTTTATGCATTGATTTGACTATAATGTGAGTGGGTTTGAGATTTTACAAGAGTAACCCTCCAATATAGTTAGGTAGATTTGCATGCAAGGGTAAAGGGGTAAATTGGTTAGCAAAATGTGAGTTAGTGGGGTTGAGAATGTCTTCTTTGCCCTTTGATTAAATAGAAGAGAGTTTGCATGCAAGGTTATTCATGTAATTTGAT
The DNA here is from genome assembly GCF_009905375.1 of Apium graveolens. NCBI lineage: Eukaryota > Viridiplantae > Streptophyta > Magnoliopsida > Apiales > Apiaceae > Apium > Apium graveolens. Next base: position 29,997,678 of record NC_133652.1, read on the forward strand.
AAATATGACAACTAAAATTTATAATGATTTATTTTTATAAAATAAAATACAAGTTCAAAAATTATAAAATTTATACCATAAATTAACTTGTATTTTTAGAGACTTTATAAAATCATTTTCAAAATTTATGAACAAAATGCCTTTTAAAAGAAGATTTTTCCAAAGCTTAGAATATTCCTTATAAATCAAAAATAAAGAAATTAAATAAACTCTTGCTTTGAAAAATCATATACTACCCAAAGCAAATTTATAATGCAGAAATTTTCACTCACACATACGTACAATCATTGAATATATTTTCATTTGACTTAATATTATACCAAATTCACAAATAATATTACATAAAATGCCGGTCGTAACATCCTCTCCCCCTTAAGGGATTCTGTCCCCAGAATCTAAGAGAACAGATGAGGATACCGGGAACGCATATCAGACTCTAACTCCCAAGTCGACTCTTCGACCTTAGGGTTCCTCCAAAGTACTTTTACTAACTTTACTGACTTATTTCTAAGACTCTTTACTTGCCAGTCGAGTATTTTAACCGGTTGCTCCACAAATGACAGGTCTGCCTGAATTTCTATGGGTTCATATTCTATCACATGGCTAGTGTCAGGATTATATTTCTTAAGTAATGACACATGGAACACATTATGCACATGCCTATACTGAGGTGGTAAGGCCAACTCGTAGGCCACCTTTCCTACTTGACGCAAAATCTCAAAAGGACCTATGTATCTAGGTGCTAACTTTCCTTTCTTGCCATATCTCATCAACCCTTTCCTAGGTGACACCTTTAGCAACACAGCTTCGCCAATTTGGAATTGAACATCCTTACGCGCTGGATCCGCATACTTCCTCTGTCTATCTTGAGCAGCAAGCAACCTTTTCTGAATTAACTTGACTGAGTCATGCAACTGTTGTACCAATTCTGAGCCGAGAATTCTTCCTTCTCCTACTTCATCCCAACTTGTTGGTGATCTACATTTTCGCCCGTACAAAGCTTCATATGGTGGCATGCCGATACTGGAATGATAGCTGTTGTTATATGAGAATTCAATCAATGGCAGGTGGTCGTCCCAACTTCCTACAAAATCGATTGCAAAACTGCGCAACATGTCTTCGATTGTTTGAATCGTCCTTTCGCTCTGACCATCAGTCTGCGGGTGATACACCGTGCTCATATTCAACTTCGTGCCAAGACATTCCTGGAATTGCTTCCAGAACCTCGAGTTAAATCGGGGATCTCTGTCTGAAACTATTGATACGGGTACTCCATGCCTTAATACGATTTCGTGCACTTACAGATGAACCAACTTGTCCAGTGACGACTTCTCATTTACTGGAAGGAAATGCGCCGACTTCGTAAGACGATCAATTATAACCCATATTGCGTCATGTCCGGATTTTGTTCGCGGTAGTCCTACTATAAAGTCCATAGCGATATTTTCCCATTTCCATTCTGGAATCTTCAGGGGCTGAATTAATCCGCTTGGTCGTTGATGTTCTGCCTTTACTTTCTGACAAGTATAGCACTTCGCAACCCATTCTGCCACGTCTCGCTTCATATTTGGCCACCAAAAGTTCTTCTTTAAGTCTTGATACATCTTGGTGCTTCCCGGGTGGATTGAAAATTTCGAATGGTGGGCTTCACGGAGGATCTTATTCTTTAATTCAGGTACATGAGGAATCCATATTCTGGATGAAAACCTTAGTATTCCTTGCTCATCCCTTTTAGTATTAATCTCTTCTCCAGATAACTGATTTTTCTCTTTTTCCATTACTTCCTCTTGACACTTCTTTATCTTTTCCATTAGTGTTGGCTGAAAGGTCATTGCACGACAAACTTCTTTGACTTTCCCATAAGCACAAAGTTCCAATTCCAATTTTCCGATTTCTTCAGATAACTCTTTTGATGTTATCATCATATTCAATCTCTCCTTCCGACTCAGCGCATCGGCCACTACGTTCGCCTTTCCAGGATGGTAATTTATTGAACAGTCATAGTCCTTGATCAATTCCAGCCATCTCCTCTGCCTCATATTGAGCTCTTTCTGAGTAAAAATGTACTTTAAACTCTTGTGATCCGTGTAGATTTCACACTTCTCTCCATAGAGATAGTGTCTCCAAATCTTGAGTGCGAACACTATGGCGGCTAGTTCCAAGTCATGCGTCGGATACTTTAACTCGTGCGGCTTCAACTGTCTTGACGCATATGCTATTACCTTACTGTGTTGCATCAACACACAACCCAAACCCTTATGTGAAGCGTCGCTGAATATTACAAAATTCCCTTGATCATCTGGAAGTACCAACACCGGAGCTGTTACCAACTTCTGTTTTAACTCTTGAAAGCTATTTTCACATTCTGCACTCCATTCAAACTTTTGATTCTTTCTGGTTAACTTGGTCAATGGCGTGGCGATCTTCGAGAAATCCTTGACGAATCTTCTATAGTATCCGGCCAATCCTAGAAAACTTCGCACTTCCGTAGGAGTCTTTGGCCTCTCCCAACTCATAACTGCCTCAATCTTCGCCGGATCCACTTTAACTCCCTCATTTCCAATAACATGCCCCAAAAATTGAACTTCCTTTAACCAAAACTCACATTTGGTAAACTTGGCATACAACTTCTCTTATCGGAGTATCTCCAATGCTATCCAGAGGTGCTGCTTATGTTCTTCTTCCGACTTAGAATAAATAAGGATGTCATCAATAAATACCACGACAAATTTATCCAAATACTTCTTAAATACTCGATTCATCAGATCCATAAATGCGGCCGGAGCGTTGGTCAATCCAAACAGCATTACTAGGAATTCATAATGCCCATATCTGGTCCTAAATGCGGTCTTGGGAATATCTTCTTCCTTGATCTTTAATTGATGGTATCCCGATCTCAAATCAATCTTCGAAAAGCATTTTGCTCCCTTTAACTGATCAAAAAGGTCATCTATCCTTGGTAGCGGGTAGCGGTTCTTGATCGTTACTTTATTCAACTCCCGGTAATCTATGCATAGACGCATACTCCCATCTTTCTTCTTCACAAAGAGAACAGGTGCTCCCCATGGCGACGTACTTGGTCGTATCACTCCCTTATCCAATAATTCTTGTAGCTGGCTCGCCAACTCTTTCATTTCTGCTGGTGCCATCCTATACGGAGCCTTTGAAACTGGTTCCGTGCCTGGAGCAAGGTTGATCTCGAACTCAATTTGTCGATCTGGTGGTAAGCCTGGTAGTTCGTCGGGAAACACATCGGGGAACTCATTAACTACAGGAATATCTTCCATGCTGGGGCTGCCTCTCTCTGAATCCACTACATATGCTAGGAACGACTCACAACCTTTTCTAAGTAACTTTTTAGCCTGAATAATTGTAAGAAATAGTTGCTCTTGCCTCTGCCCCTTAAATACTACCTTCTCTCCACTCTTCATCTTTAAATACACTCTCTTGGTCTTACAATTTATCTGAGCGCTATTCTCTCCTAACCAATCCATTCCTAAAATTATATCAAACTCTCCCAGCTTGAAGAGTATCAAGTCGGCTGAGAACTTATATCCCGAAATATCAATCTCACATTTTGGACAAAATTGATTCACAGGAATCTTCTCTTGGTTCGCAATTACCACATTTACTACCTCACTCATAATCGTTTTATCACATTGGAGCTTATCAACAAAAGATTCTGATATGAAAGATCTTGTTGCTCCCGGATCAATCAATACTTTAGCTTTGACATTATTGAATAAAAGTGTACCTGCTATCACCTCAGAATTCTGAACGGCATCTTTCATCTTTAGATCAAATGTCCTTGCTGTTGCTTGCGGGGTTGGTGCGGGTGGTGGAGGTAATGCCAATACTTCAGCTGGCACGCTTGCACTGGTACTTGCCACGTTCATCAGAGCTCTGACTGGTCCTGTTGCCTTACACTCCCTAGCCATGTGTCCAGTCTTCCCACACTTGTAACACGTAACTCCTGGCTTTGGCATCTTGCACTCGTTTGCCAAATGTCCCTTCTGATTGCACCTATAACAGGTCATACTCAGCTTATTGCATACTCCGGGGTGCCTTCTTCCACAGTGCTTGCATTCTGGCCTCTGGAACCTGTTTTCTCCAACTTGCCCTTGGCTTGCCTGATTGTTCCCTTTTGATTCTTGCCTTTTGCCCAAATTTCCCTTCCTTTGAAAATTTCCGCCCTTCTGAAAACCAATCCTCTTCACATTCCGATCTTGCGAACTTCCAGCTTCAGACTTTTCTCCATAAAATGGAACCTTCCTCTTCTTGTTATCCCTCTCTTTCCTTGACTGCATCCCATTATTCTCAATCAGAGCAGCTTTCTGTACTACTCCCGCATAAGTTTCAAGCTCAAACATAGCCACCCTATCTCTAATCCAAGGCTTCAATCCTTGCTGAAATTTCTTTGCTTTTTCTTCCTCAGTGCTAGTATACTTTGTCACAAACCTTGACAACTCAGTGAACTTCTTCTCATATTCCAGTACAGTCATGTTCCCTTGCTTTAACTCAAGAAATTTTAGCTCCATCTGATTCTGCATGTACTTAGGGTAATACTTGTCCAGAAATAACTTCTTAAATCTCTCCCAAGAAACCTGCTGAGTGACTTCCATAGCTTTTACTGATTCCCACCAATAGATGACTTCTCCCTTCAAGAAGTAAGTGGCATACGGCGTCTTCTGATCGTCTCCTAACTGTACCAACTCAAAATTTCCATCTCCTTGATCCATGTGTTTGCTATCACTGGATCAGTGGTATCATGAAATACAGGTGGATTCACATTCTGAAAAGCTTTGAAAGTGACAATTTGTCTAGGTGGTACTGGTGGTTCAGGTGGTTGGTGTGGCTCACGGTTATCTTGGTTTTCAATTCGTTGTTGAAGAGTTAGTTGTTGTTGAGCTATAGCATTGGTTTGCTGTTGCAAGGTTTCCAGTAGTCGAAGAATGTTTGGGTCTGTGGTGAAGGTGGTTGTTGGGTTCTTCTTTTTGGGAGGCATGATCCTGAAATAAGAGTTGTGTCATAACAGATATGAATGATAAAATGATTCGAGGGTATCGCATGGCATTCTCATTTACATATGGGGTCAAGTTTCCAAATTAAGCAGATATGATGATAAAAACATAAAATAACAGTTGAGAGCAAATGGAACAATAGCACATAATTATTGAAATTTTTTAAAGGTCACAGTACATAGGATTGGGACATAGTCTGATTCTAGGAATAACAGGCTTATTTAAAGGAAAGACGGAAACAACTGGGGATTCCATAGAGTCTGATAGTACAACAACATGAAAGGTAAATGGAAAGAACTAAGGCTCCACTCCATCTGAACGGGGCTTGGTAGTCTTTTCCTCTCGAAGCGTCTTCACAATGCTCTGGAGCTCATCCGCCACCATCTGAATGACATACTGGCTGGTACGGTCCCGGTGTGCTGGCATCTCCTCAAGCTTAGTGTTGACGTACTGAACCAAGGTCTCAAGTCTCGCAATCATCTGCTCCTTGGGCTTCCCTTCGTAGTTTCGGCTGTCCGGATACACGTTCTTCAGTCGGTCTATCAGTCGGTCGTACTTGCCCTGAAGCATGTCGAACTCGCGCCTCAACTCAGCATACACGGAGAAAGCAATAGTGTCGTCCGACCCAGAGGATGACGAGGAATGCGCCCTTTGCTGACAACCAATAAGAGGAGTATTAATAATAATTTACTTAACCTACTCTCTCGCATAATATCTATAACCTACACACAAATCCTATAACCTATTTGGGCTGTCCAGGGACTCTAAACCGTAGCTCTGATACCAAAACCTGTCACACCCCCAACTTAAATAGCGAAATAAATATAGCTATTACATCATTTTAATGAAGGATACACAACCAATCCAAGATCTTACAGTTTAGGGTTTGGAACAGCCCATCACTACCAGCTATTACATCTGACTACAAATACCGAATCCTCACAGCTATTATTACTTATTCTACCTGAGCTCGAACATAAGCATCAGCATCACAGGTCTTACGGGCAGTCTGCTTGAATCTAACCATAGCTGCTAGCTGTAATATCAGGGTAAAGCAAGAAGTGAGCCAAAAGCTCAACAAGTGCTAACAGTACAACGCAAAACATAAATCGAGATATACCTTTAGGAATGACAATGGAAAGACATAACCAATGATAACGAGAGATAAAACTTATGTGAGTTGGCATCATTTTGCTTGCATCAAAACAATTTTAAAATCATTCTTAATCAAAATCATTTTATGACGCTACGGATTACAGCCGGTGATCAGCCGCGAAGTAATCCCGAACCTCGCTGGGTTCTAAAACATTATTGGGAATCCCTAGGCAACTTTTAAGCCTAATATAAGTGTGGAAAGGACTCGCGTCTCAGTCCAGATCCACCATTCAAAGAAAACATTTATCCCCCTTTGGGACTGAAAAATCCACATTTTAATCATTTTAAAAACTGATGCCGATTTATGACAAAATCTCTTTCGACTGTAATCATTTTTATCAAGGGATTATATATCAACTTGAAACACTGGAAATATGACACTAAATCTCAGGGCCATGATCCACTAGACTTTACTATATTAGGGTAATTGAGAGGTTTCCATAAACAAGAACTTTGACAAGGAAATTGAGCAAGGCTATTGGATAATATGAAAGAGTAATGCCAAACTAGGCTTAAAGCAATGGTTGTAGACAAGGTATAGGTATTAGAATATCAAGAAGATAAGCATCACTGGTTCCAATAGGATAGAGGTGTTAAAATATAAAGAAAGTGATCATCAGCTCAAGATATAACAGGGTATCAAGCTTTAGGGTAAGGATAGGGTTATCAAACAATCATGAATGAATTTAAGAAATGATTGGCTTTTAGGTATCAAGATAAAGTTTCTATCGAGGTTATTTCAAGAGTTGAATCAAAGCATCAGGGTGCAATATCAAGATTTCTCAGGGATCAATAGCATGATAATCAAAAGGATCAATAAAGTATTATAACAAATCTCTATTTTATCATGGCATTAAACTATCATGAAAGACTTTTGAACTACTTGCAATACGTACTCGAGGGTTCATGGCATCTCTATGTAACTCAAAGATAAACAAAAGATACGCTTGATTTAAATATATCAAAATGACTCAGGATAATTGCATCGATATATATATGAACTGTTTACAGTAAATACGAAGGTCAAGTTGAATCACTTGCCTTGAGATAGACTGGTCTGGTCTGACTGGTAGGAGCAACAACTGGAGCTTCACTCGACTTTTATGGCAAGTTTTCCCTCGTCTCGAGATCCTACATAAATAATAATAATCCTCATTATAATATATTCTTACCATCTTAACCTATTTACAACCCGAAATTAAACATGGATGGCACTTAGGCCTATACGCACTTAATTCATATCCACCATTATATTTTCAAATGTACACACGTAGCCACATAATCACATATCGTATATTAATACCAAATAACATCATATACACCATAATTCCACACTAGGCTTGGATGATCTCGACTCACCACTTAAGTCACTTGGTCGCTAACTAAACAAAGTCTTCAAATTTGGGCTTCCTAACTCAATGTGCCTTTCCTAAATTATCCAAAACCTATTGACCCTCACTTGTGCCTTTTGCTCTAATGACCTTATACTATCTTACAACTATGGTGGTCGACCTAATACTCACTTCTAAGTGTTCTAAAGCTATGTGATAAGTGAAAGTGCTCACTGGTGCAAATTTCAGAATGGTAACTAAGGTTTCTTGAGTGCATTAGACACTCTTAAACTACAAGTTTTTCTTCAAAATTTTTACACAAGACTCTCCTGACCTAAGGGCATCTCACAAGCTTGATGTGGCTCAAAGGCCTGGCTTGGGCCTTCTTGGGCCTAAGCTAAAAGTCCAAGGTTCCCCTGTTTTTCTGGGCAGAAAATGCCCTGACTTGAATTAACTTGTGACACATGGTTCTAGCTCATATCCTATGAACTATGGTTGGAAAAACTTCTCTGACATACCCTCTAACTAAGGCCCAATTGGGCCTAATGAGGGCCTACCCATGACATGGCCAAATCTCCCTATTTCTAAGTTGTAACAAAACTGTCCCCTGCTGGACAGATTTTGTTATTCTACTTGTGCACCTAACCAAATGACATGCAAACCTCCAACCAACTCCTAAAACCTATTATATACTCCCCATACTAACTTCTGGTAGCTTGGGCCTCAAAGTGCAAATCAATGACATGGTCAAAACTCACTCTAAACCTCAGGGTCCTAAACTAATTTTTCTGCAGAAACTATAACTCTCATTTTTCCAAGGCTTTGACTTGACAAACCTATCTAACAACAACTCAAAACTTAAACAAAGACTTATACATGGTATTCTACTGAACTAACTCTCTTTTTCTCAAAATAACCTTGGTGAGATCATCCTTACCTAAGGTGCAACTATGGCAAAACAAAAGAGACTACTCTTTACAAATCACAAACCTTTATGCTCTTGAAGCAACAAGATATATATTTTTTTTATAATAGATAACCACGAATTATTACCATGCAATAAGAAGTATAAATCAATATTAATACATTATTCCTACTGAAATTAAGGCTCACTAACAACATGAATCTAAATGATCAAAACTTCCAAAAAAAAAATCAAAAGTGATTTACATGCATGCATGCTTTCGGATCTTTCAAGCCAAAACAACATGATTTCCAAATAAATTTTTATCATAATTCAACATGCAAGCCTAACATGGATTACAACTAAATGATCAACTAGCATGCAAAAGGGTTTTATCAAGCTTTTACTATAAAATTCATGTTATCATCACAAAATACACAAAAATGTAACAAGGCAACAAAACACCATCCATTCGGCTCCTATCAAGTCATGGCCGAATGGATTAGGGTAAGAACAACATTTCATAAGTGTAACACTCTTATGTCTAGCCATTCTTGACCCTATGATACTATATCTCATGGTGAAAGCCTTAGATTCACAAGAATCAAGGAGGTTCACTTTGAGTTTAACAAAAACATCACCATGCAAGGTCAAAACATAGGTTTTTCACTCTAAACTTTTGAAATATATATAAGAATAACATATAGGGAGTAAAATTATTTGGATATAAGATGATTGTTTGAGTGAGAGTTGAAGAAAGAAGGGGATGGGGCTCGGTTTTGGTGGTTGCCGAGAGGGGAGGGGAAAAACCGAGAGGTGAGGGAGGAGGGAGGGAGAAGAAAGTGAAGTGGTGGGGTGAAAAGAGGTGATGATCACTTCTTGGACTTGTTTTTATGCATTGATTTGACTATAATGTGAGTGGGTTTGAGATTTTATAAGAGTAACCCTCCAATATAGTTAGGTAGATTTGCATGCAAGGGTAAAGGGGTAAATTGGTTAGCAAAATGTGAGTTAGTGGGGTTGAGAATGTCTTCTTTGCCCTTTGATTAAATAGAAGAGAGTTTGCATGCAAGGTTATTCATGTAATTTGATAAATATGACAACTAAAATTTATAATGATTTATTTTTATAAAATAAAATACAAGTTCAAAAATTATAAAATTTATACCATAAATTAACTTGTATTTTTAGAGACTTTATAAAATCATTTTCAAAATTTATGAACAAAATGCCTTTTAAAAGAAGATTTTTCCAAAGCTTAGAATATTCCTTATAAATCAAAAATAAAGAAATTAAATAAACTCTTGCTTTGAAAAATCATATACTACCCAAAGCAAATTTATAATGCAGAAATTTTCACTCACACATACGTACAATCATTGAATATATTTTCATTTGACTTAATATTATACCAAATTCACAAATAATATTACATAAAATGCCGGTCGTAACATTAACAGTCATCAGAACATAATTTCTTAACTCGAAAAAGGAATGCCCATCTTAGTAAATCCTCATACAAGTTCTGAGTTATAGACTTCAGAACTTAATCATCAGAATATGAAACCAGAGCTTGTCCTCGGAATTTATGCAAAGTGACACAATGACTGTTTATCTAGAATAACAGAGACCTCCACAGTAATTTTCATCATTCAGATAGAGTGATTAGTGTGTGCATTAAGCTAAATAACAGACAAAGAGTAAAGTTTGATTCACTTCAGTACATCTTAGAAATAAGGCATAACTAAAATTTTGCTAAAGAGCTGTCATTGTCCTGAAACCTACTGATGAATGAGTTCATGCTTGAGTCCACCTCAACTGTTTTGTGCTAATTTTATGCATTTTTTGAAATTCTATTTTACAGTGGCTTCTCAGTGTAAGTGAGTCACGACTGCTTATCAGAATTTATGCTATTATCAGAGTATTTCTCCAGTAATCATAGAGTGTGAAAAGTCACCAAGAAAATATTTTGCTTTTCTAATGCATATTTACTTAATACCAGCAATGCACTTGGGTCGTCCCTTCCACATTTTTACTCTAGATCTCAAAGGAGTACCTGATTTTATTCTTTGATCTTTTTGCTTTTTCTTTTGATAAGTGAGGTTTATCAACACTTAGTACATTCAGTAGTCTTACTAGTATCAGAACTTAACAGATGAGTAGCATTATTCTAATTTGTGACTTAGTAATAAGATTTACAAAGTAAACTTAACTAAGCTCAATTATCAGAATTTGCTAGTGTCATAAGATTTCCACTGAAATAATTACTTCTTACATGGAATCATTTGTTTATTGAAGACTACTAGGTCAGTATCTAGCACAGTTATCCTCATAGGATTGAATAGTTACTTGAACAGACATATCACTTATCAGAGTTTAGAAACATATATCAGACAATAATCAGTACTTAAACGTGTATTTCAATTAAGCACAGAATAAACAAAGAGATTACATTCTGTTAATACTGATCATAAAGTTTGATGCATCAGAACAAAACTAGACAGATTTAGAAAAAGAACCTGAGACCATTCCAAGTTCATTTACCAATCTTGTAAAAGTGGCTTCACATAGTGGTTTTGTGAAGATATCTGCTAGTTGTTGATCTGTTGGAACAAAGTGCAATTCCACTGTACCTTCATCCACATGTTCCCTTATGAAGTGGTACCTGATGCTGATGTGCTTTGTCATAGAGTGTTGAACTAGATTACCTGTCATAGCAATAGCACTTTGATTATCACAGTAAATAGGGATTTTGAAATATGTTAACCCATAATCCAGTAACTGATTCTTCATCCAAAGAATCTGTGCACAACAGCTTCCTGCAGCAATATACTCTGCTTCTGCAGTTGATGTGGAAATTGACTTTTGTTTCTTGCTGTACCAAGAAACCAATCTGCCTCCAAGAAATTGGCAGCTTCCACTTATGCTTTTCCTGTCAATTTTGCAACCTGCAAAATCTGCATCTGAGTAACCTATTAGTTTAAAATCTGATTCTCTAGGATACCATAATCCCAGAGCAGCTGTTCCTTTAAGATACTTAAAGATTCTTTTCACAGCTGTTAAGTGAGGTTCTCTTGGATCTGCTTGAAATCTTGCACAAAGACAGGTAGCATACATGATATCAGGTCTACTAGCAGTTAGATAGAGTAGAGAGCCAATCATACCTCTGTAATCAGTAATATCTATTGATTTACCAGTATCCTTATCCAGTTTTGTTGCAGTGGCCATGGGAGTGGATGCACTTGAACAATCTTGCATTCCAAATTTCTTCAGCAAGTTTCTGGTGTACTTAGATTGACAAATGAAAGTGTCTTCTTCATTCTGCTTGATTTGAAGGCCCAGAAAATAGCTAAGTTCCCCCATCATACTCATCTGATATCTTGACTGCATTAGTTTGGCAAACTTCTTGCAAAGTTTATCATTTGTAGACCCAAAAATGATATCATCAACATAAATCTGAACCAGAAGTAAGTCCTTTCCATGGTTGAGGTAGAATAGTGTTTTGTCTATTGTTCCTCTGTTGAATCCACTTTCCAGAAGAAACTGAGCTAAAGTCTCATACCATGCTCTAGGAGCTTGCTTAAGTCCATAAAGTGCTTTATCAAGCCTGTAGACATAATCTGGATGTTTGGTATCTACAAAGCCTGAAGGTTGTTCAACATATACCTCCTCCTCCAATTCTCCATTGAGAAAAACACTTTTCACATCCATTTGAAAGACAGTAAACTTTTTGTGAGCAGCATAAGTCAAAAATATCCTTATGGCTTCTAACCTAGCAACTGGTGCAAATGTTTCATCATAATCAATTCCTTCCTGTTGAGAATATCCTTTTGCAACCAGTCTTGCCTTATTCCTTGTAATTATGCCATCACTGTCAGTTTTGTTTCTGAATACCCATTTTGTACCAACAACAGATCTATTCTTTGGTCTTGGCACTAGGGTCTAGACTTTGTTTCTTTCAAATTCATTTAACTCTTCATGCATTGCTTGCACCCAATCAGCATCTTGAAGAGCTTCTTCAACTTTCTTTGGCTCAGTCTGAGAGAGAAAAGAATTGTAGAGACATTCATTTGAAGTACCGGTTCTAGTTCTGACACCTGCATCAGGATTTCCAATTATCAAATCAGGTGTATGTGATTTTGTCCACTTCCTTGCAGATGGAAGGTTTTCTCTAGAACTGGATGCTCCCCCATGATCCATGCTATCTTCATTTTCTGATGCTCCCCCTGAAACTGTGCTCTCTGAGTTGGATTCTTCAGTATTTAGATTTTCAGCACTATCAGAACTTGGCTTATCACAACTTGACGAATCAGAACTTGAAGAGCCGGATGTATATTCTGATGTTTCTTGAGCTGTGGTAGGATCTTGAGTATGCTCCCCCTGCATAGGTGCATCTTCCCTTGGCGTAGCCACCACAGTTTCAATAACATCAGAGTTTAAAGTATCAGGACTTAGACTGTCAGGATTTTCAGTATCAGAATTTGAGTCTTCATTTTCAAATCTCAGCTGATCATGGTCAATGAAATCTTCAAGACCAGTAATCTTCTTGTCATCAAAAGAGACATTGATAGATTCCATGACCACTTTTGTTCTCAAATTATAGACTCTGAAGGCTTTTGTGGAAAGTGGATATCCAACAAAGATTCCTTCATCAGCTTTTAGATCAAACTTTGATAGATGTTCAGGATGAGTCTTGAGAACAAAACACTTGCATCCAAATACATGAAAGTATTTCAGATTTGGCTTCTTTTTCTTCACCATCTCATATGGTGTTTTTCCATGCTTGTTAATGAGTGTTGCATTTTGAGTAAAACAAGCAGTCTGCACAGCTTCAGCCCAGAAATAGGTTGGAAGCTTCGCTTCTTCAAGCATTGTACGTGCAGCTTCAATGAGAGTTCTATTCTTCCTTTCAACAACTCCATTTTGCTGTGGAGTTCCAGGAGCAGAAAATTCCTGCTTTATTCCATGGTTTTTGCAGAACTCTTCCATTATCAAATTCTTGAACTCAGTGCCATTATCACTCCTTAAAACTTTCACAGAATCTTTGACCATTTTATCCAGATGTTTGACATGATCAATCAAGATAAATGCAGTTTCACTTTTTGTGTGCAAGAAATACACCCATGTGTATCTGGTGAACTCATTTACTATGACCAACACATACTTCTTCTTTGCAATAGACATGACATTTACTGGACCAAATAGATCAACATGTAGTAGATGATAAGGCTCAAAAATTGATGATTCAGTCTTGCTCTTGAATGAAGATTTTCTTTGTTTGGCCTTCTGACAGGAATCACAAAGACCATCAGGAGCAAATACTGACTTTGGCAGTCCTCTCACAAGATTTTTCTTGACCAGATCATTTATATTGTTGAAATTTAAATGAGAGAGTTTCTTATGCCAATTCCAGCTTTCTTCAATTGATGCTCTACTCATCAGACAGATTGCAGAACCATCAGTACTTGTTGAAAGCTTAGCTTCATAAATGTTACCACGCCTGTATCCTTTCAGAACAACTTTGCCTTTAGATTTACTCACAATTTCACAGTGTTCTTCAAAGAAATCAACATGATAACCTCTGTCACAGATTTGACTTATACTCAGTAGGTTGTGTTTAAGTCCTGAGACCAGAGCTACTTCTTTAATTATGACATTTCCAAGATTGATATTGCCATATCCCAATGTTTTTCCAATATTGCCATCTCCATAAGAAACACTTGGGCCAGCTTTCTCCACAAAGTCTGATAGCAGGGCCTTATTTCCAGTCATATGTCCTGAACATCCACTGTCCAGAACTAGAATATTTTTCCTGTTGCCCTGCAATCACAAAGACCACTAATTATTAGTTTTAAGGACCCAGACTTGCTTGGATCCTTTGGCCTTTTTAAGTTTGTTAACATTTGCAGCGGATTTAGCATCAGAGTTTATGTTAACATTTTTCTTATCAGAACTTACACTATCAGACTTTGAATCAGAATTTACACTAGAAGGAACAATGGAAACTTTCTTCAAAGAAGGTTTTATTTGATAATAATCATAGTACAAGCTATGATATTCCTTACAAGTATAAATGGAATGCCATAAACTACCACAATGAAAACAAGGATTTTGTGGTTTGTATCTAACAGACTGACTCTTAACTCCTGATTTTGAAGGTAAGGAGTTAATATTCTTATTCTTCCTGCAAAAAGAAGCCAGATGGTTAGAACTTCCACAGTTATGACATGTTTTCCTAGAAGCATCAGGAACAGGTTTATAATTATGACTTTTATTCACACCTTCCTTTCCATTCCTATTTTTCCTAGGTGATTTTACCTTGTTTGCATTCTTAACATCTTTCAACTTATGCTTAAGCTGCTTCTTTGTCATTAAGCCTATGTTCACTTCAGCTGTCTTTTCCTGTTTTAGTTTGTCAGAAGTTAATTCCTTTGTAACTTCTGATTTCTCATTTTCAGACTTTACAGTTACAAACTTAACAGGTTTTAACTTTGGCTTTTGCTTATCAATAGGCTTAATTTCTTCAGTTCCTTTATCATTCTTATCTTCTCCATAACCTAAGCCCTCTTTCCAGTTTCCACTACTTAGCAAATTTTGAGTTTTTTTGCCAGAGTTAGTCCAAGTCCTGATAATCTCTCTTTCCTTTTCTAACTCAGTTATTGGAGATTCATTCATTTTTAGCACTTCATCCCTAACATAAAAAGCATCATCTCTATCCTTCTGAGTTTGATGGAACATGACTAACTCTTTTTCTAAGAAATCATTTCTTTTCTTAAATGCAAGATTTTCAGAAGTTAATCTTTCACATGTTAAAGTTTGATCTCTATAACTAACAAACATGGTTTTAAGATGTCTTCTCAACTCATTAATATCATCAGTATGAAAAGCATAAGTAGTCTGAGGTACCTTTGTTTCAGCAGCTTCAGAACTGCTCTCAGCACTTTCTTTATCAGCATTTGCCATCAATGCATAGTTTTCCTCACTTTCAGAATCTGAGGTGTCTGTCCAGCTTTTCTGCTTTGTGACAAGAGCCTTGCCTTTGTCACCCTTTACCTTCTTGCAATAAGGAGATATGTGGCCTTTCTCACCACAGTTATAACATTTAACATTGGTGTAATCTCCTCTGTCAGACTTTCCTCCTCTGCCTTCAGATCTTCTGAAATTCTTCTTATCAGAACTTATGCCTTTCCTGGAAAACTTCTTTCCCTTCCTGAACTTCCTGTATGCAATCTTTGTGATTCCTTTCACCATAAGAGCACACAGCTTTATCATCTCCTCATCAGCATCAGTCTCAGGCAAGCTTTCAGAATCTGAGTCATCATCACTTTCAGAACTTGATGACTCAGTTTCAGACTTTATGACAAGAGCTTTACCCTTGTCTTTCCTTGAGGAAGCTGCTTTGGGGAATTCTTCTTCAGCCTTAAAAGCAACTGTCCTTGACTTTCCTCCTTTCCTCTTGCTTCTTTGTTCCATCTAGAGCTCATGAGTCTTGAGCATACCATAGATTTCGTCAAGAGTTGTTTTATCAAGATTATAGTTGTCTCTTATTGTCGTTGCCTTCAAATCCCAGCATTCAGGAAGAGCTAACAGGAACTTAAGGTTTGAATCTTCAAGATCATACTCTTTATTAATCAATGACAAATCATTCAAAAGTTTGACAAATCTATCATATAAATCATTCAATGACTCATTAGTCTTTGAGTCAAAGTGTTCATACTCTTGAGTGAGTATTGTCTTTCTGTTCTTCTTAATTGTCTCCGTTCCCTGACACCTTGTTTCCAGAGCATCCCATATCTCCTTAGCAGTCTTGCAGTTGATTACCCTATTTGACATTACATTATCAATGGCACTATGCAGTAAGTGTCGTACCTTGGCATCCTTAGCAATTGATGCTATATCTTCAGCAGTATAATCACTCTTCTCCTTTGGTACGGTCTTTGCTGCTTCACCTGCAACTGCAACAGCGAGCTTGGTTGGTTTGTGAGGGCCTTCCTTGATTCTATCAAGGTATTCTGGATCTGTTGCTTCCAGGAACATGGTCATCTTTACCTTCCATATGGGATATTCAGATGGTCTCAGTATGGGAACTCTGATGGTCTCATACCGACTCTGAATTTGTGTCTTTGGTGGTTCCTCAGTTTTGGTAGGCTTAGTTGGAGTTTCTGTGTCCGACATGATTGTGTTTGGATCTTTAACTGTATGTGTGTTAACAGATAGGCTCTGATACCACTTGTTAGGTCACACACACACTGTAGAGGGGGTGAATACAGTATATAATACAATCAAATCGAACTTTAATATAATAAGTAACAGAAAACAAACTTTATTGAAACAATTAACTCTGTTATAGTATGAAACTGTTACCTCTCAGTGATGAACAAATATCACGAGAGCTGCTAGGGTTACAATGAATAATCTTCTCGAATATATGATAACACTTATAGTGTAAACCCTATGTCTGTGTTTATATACTACACAGTTACAAGATAATCACTAATTGATATGGAATATAATTCTGCTTCCTAAAATATATCAATCAGATATCTTTTCTTCCAAGTATTCCATTCTTCACGGAATTCCTTCTTCATGCATATCTCTTTTTATGTTTATCTTGATCTTCTTTCCTTTAATCAGCTACTGTCCTTATCTGATCGTCCTTCAGCACTTAAGTTCTGATATCTAACTTCTGATGAATATCTAGTGATAATATAAGTACTGATATCCTTAAGTCCTGACTTCCAGTATAAGTACTGATCAACAGTTAAGTACTGATTTATCCTGTTCAAGTAAGATCTGAAAGCTAAACATAAAACATATTAGCCGTGACATTATCAAATATATCTAACATTTTCGTTGCCATTATCTTAGCCCTTCTGATGATAAATATACTGACTTGACAATGTCAATCATTGATAAAAAAAAATTGAAATGCAGTAAGGGGCCATGTTGGATTCATCCTTATGTCATTCTCATAGTGTTTTGCCAACCAAGTTGCACTCATTTGTTTTTGTTTAAAAGTTATTGCACATGTGTGAGTTGACACCAATGTCCTTACTTGGTATGTAGAAGTGTTCCTCACTGGAGATGCATAGATCTTCCAACCAAATCCTTGACAGATGAACTTTACTCTTGTACCAAAATTCCTAAGTTGTTTTAATGCCTTCCTATGCACAATTGCATGTTGTCTCACACCAGTCCTAAAAGATGCAGCACTGTAGAAGAGCATGCCTAACTCAAAGTGAGGATCTTCCGTATATGTTTTCTCATTGAACACAGGGTATACCTGAAGGGTTTTTAGCACATAAACGCAGCGAAAACGTAAATTTAAATCTTAAAAAAAACGAAACCCTCCACAGGATCCATGCAAAAAATAATATTTAATTCGTAATTCAGTATGTTTACCTTAAGAAGCTTTACGTTAATGGAAATATGGAGGTCTTTAATGGCGATCCAAAAATGATGAACGGAGATCCTTAGCAGCTGCTCCTCAAGTGTGAAGCACTCCACCGGTATCCACCAAGAAAACGATGTAATGAAGGAGGAGGAGATGGAGAGAATTAGGGTTTTGTAAATCTTTTTTGGTTTAGGCAAAAATAGGGTCTATAATAGTATATTTATAGGCAAAATTTTCAGCTGAAAATTTTCCCATAAAATATTAATATTATTAACCCTTTATTATTCTCACTAATAATTAAAACACCTTTTAATTATTAATCCTTTTTCTAAACTCTTTAGAAATAATTCTCTCACTTGATTTAATTTCCAAAAATTTAATTCTTAATTAATAATATTAAGAACCTTTTCTTAATAAATTTATAATCAATTAAATCTCATTTAATCAATTATTAAATTTGCCAATTAATTATTTATTTCATAAATAAATAATTATCAGCCATTATTAATTAATTCCTCTACCATTAAATCATTCTCTTTTATGGTGTGACCCTATAGGTTCAATATTAAGCCTGTAGTAGAAATAAATAATAATAAAACTATTTTATCATTATTTATATAAATTCTCTAATTCATTAAATATGATTAATTAATTAATCATATTTATTCTACATCGTGAGGGATACTTCTCAGCATATCGCGACTATCCGGATAATACGAATTCACTGCGTAGAATACCAAGAAACTATTCAGTGAGTAGTTACCGTACAATTAATTCCTTCTACCCTGCAATGTCACGATTAAATACAAGGCATGGAACTTGTGTCAAGCCTATCTTATTTAATCATTTGCTTTCCCATTCACTATGCTTAGTTCTATTTAATGTAAATTAGAAACTCCTTTCTAATTTCATTCACTCTGGCTAAAGATTCCTGAACTAACATAAGTGGATCAGCATTGAACATTCTTTTCCTACACTGGAAGGAGTAGATCATTTATTGATCATACACTATCTTCGTGTACAAATTCATATACCCAGTAGAGCCCTTATAATTGTCCCTTGAGACTAAGAACTAAACCAAAGCATAGTTCAGTGTACACAAGATGACTATGATGCCCTCAAGTCTAAGGATACTTGTACAACTATCACTATGTGAACAACTGCTGACACGTGAGTGAACTCCATCAGTTGTTCAGCTGTGTGAGTCATGTTTAGTGAACTTATTCTATAATAAGCACCTACATACTAGCTATAGTGTCACCACACAAATGTCTATGAGAACATACATCCTTCATAATGAAGCAAGCATAGTATGTACCGATCTTTGCGGATTATTAATTACCAGTTAGTAATCCTACGACCAGGAACTATTTAAGTTTAGAGTTATCATCTTTTAGGTCTCATTATTATGATCTCATCACAATCCATAAAAAGCTTTACTCTAAACTGTGGTATATCTTATTTAAACATTTAAATAGATAGAGCCCGTAATAAAAATAAAACAAGCCTTTTATTAATATTAATGAAATCAAAACAGATTACATAAAAGTTATTCCTAAATCCTCATACATGATTGGACTTATGACATATCTCTTTCAATCTCCCACTTGTACTAAAGCCAATCACTCTGGTATCTAATACCCATCTTGTCTTTATGACGATCAAAGTGACTCTGAGAAAATGGCTTTGTGAGTGGGTCTACTACGTTGTTATGTGTGTCAACTCTCTCGACGTTGACATATCCTCTTGTAACAATCTGAATTGCACCACCATTCAGAGTAAACACGTACCCTGACATGGATTTGCTATCACTTTCTGATTGAAAACTAGAGTCAGTATAACCCTCTATTTTTAACTCAGATTCACCACCAAAAACAAGAAAAATGTCCTGAGTCCTTCGCAAGTACTTAAGGATGTTTTTCACTGCTTTCCAGTGGTCTTCACCTAGATTGGACTGATATCTGCTCGTCACACTAATTGAATAAGCAACATCAGGCCTTGTACACAACATCGCGTACATGATAGATCCTATTGCTGAAGCATAAGGAATATTACTCATACGCTCTCTTTCCTCAGGTGTCTTAGGAGACATTTTTTTGGAAAGGGACACTCCATGGTTCATCGGTATGAGACCTCTTTTGGAGTTTTCCATGCTAAACCTTTTAAGCACTTTCTGGATGTATGTACCCTGGATCGACCTATCATTCTTCTAGATCTATCTCTATAGATCTTCATACCGAGAATGTAGGATGCTTCTCCCAAGTCCTTCATGGTGAAGTTCTTTGATAGCCATACTTTGACTGATTATAACATCGGTATATCATTTTCTATAAGAAGTATGTCATCCACATACAATACAAGAAATATTACCGCACTCCCACTAACCTTCTTGTAGACACATGGTTCATCTATGTTTTTGATAAAACCAAACTCTTTGATTGTCTCATCGAAACGGGTGTTCCATCTATGAGAAGCTTGCCATAAACCATATATGGTTTGCAGCAGCTTACACACTAGGTGTTCATTTCCCTTGGAAAGAAAACCCTTTGGCTGTGTCATATACACTTCCTCCTCAAGTTCCCCATTAAGGAAGGCCGTTTTCACGTCCATTTTCCAGATCTCATAATCGTAGTAAGCAGCAATCGCAAGTAAAATCCGAATTAATTTTAACAGGGCTACAGGCGAAAAAGTTTCATCAAAGTCAATCCCTTGCCTTTGTTTGAATCCTTTTGCCACGAGCCTGGCCTTATAGGTCTCCACCTGACCATCTGCTCCAATCTTTCTTTTGTATACCCACTTGCACCCAATAGGCTTAACACCTTCAGGCGCCTCAACCAGAGTCCATACTTGGTTGGTATACATAGATTCCATTTCGGATTTCATGGCACTATGCCATTTTTCTGAGTCAACACTACTCATAGCCTCATTATAGGTCACAGGGTTGTCATCATCAATGATTGACAACTCATTGTCATTCGCAATGACAAGTCCATAATACCTTTCAGGTTGGCGAGACACTCTCCCTGTCCTACGAATGGGCTGTTCCACAGAAGGTTGTTCAGTCTGAACAGGTGTTTCCACTTGATCCGTAGTAGTTTGTGCTTCTTGAACTTCATCAAGTTCAATTTTGCTCCCACTGTTTCCTTCAAGGATAAACTCCTTTTCCAAGAAGGTAGCATGTCTGGAGACAAACACCCGATGATCGGTGTAAAAGTAATACCCCAAAGTCTCTTTAGGATATCCCACAAAATTACATTTTACGGATCGAGATTCCAGCTTATCTGGGTCAACTTTCTTGACATAAGCTGGACATCCCCAAATCTTAACATGTTTAAGACTCGGTTTCCTTTCTTTCCACATCTCATATGGTGTTTGAGGAACAGATTTGGAAGGCACCTTATTCAGTAAATATGCTGAGGTTTCCAATGCATAACCCCATAGGAATACTGGAAGATTCGCATAGCTCATCATGGACCGAACCATATCTAACAAAGTTCGATATCTCCTTTCAGATACCCCATTTAACTATGGAGTATATGGAGGAGTCCACTGGGAGACTATACCATTTTCTTTGAGATAATCTAGAAACTCTCCATTCAAGTATTCACCACCTCGATCTGATCGAAGAGTTATAATACTGTATTTGGTTTTTTTCTCCATTTTATATTTATATTCTTTGAACTTTTCAAAGGCTTCAGACTTGTGTTTCATCAAATACACATATCTGAATCTAGATTTATCATATATGAAAGTAATGAAGTACGAAAATCCACCCATGGCTTGCGTAGACATTGGTCCACATACATCTGTGTGTACCAATCCTAGCAAATCTGCAGCCCTCTCTTCATGTCCACTAAATGGAGATTTGGTCATTTTACCCAATAAACAAGACTCGCATGTAGGATATGATTCAAAATCAAAGGGGTCAAGTAACCCTTCCTTATGCAATGTCCGCAGTCTATTTTCACTAATATGACCTAGCCTACAGTGCCATAAATAGGTCATTTCATCATCTCGTTTTCTTTTATTAGTTTGTTCAATCTGAAGTAAATCATGCTCTACGTCACATACATACAAACCATTATTTAAAATGCCACGTCCAAAAAGAACATTATCTCTAAGGATAGAACATTCATTATTCTTAATAATAAATGAAAAACCATCCACATCCAACATAGGAATAGAAACAATATTCCTCACAATAGAGGGAACGTAATAAGAATTATTCAAAGTAATAGTCTTGCCCGTAGGCATATGTAAACTAAATGATCCTACAGATATGGCCGCAACCCTTGCTCCATTGCCCATACGTAGAATCACCTCATCTTTTTCAAGAGTCCTACTTCCCTTTAGTCCTTGCAACGAATTGCAAATATGAGAACCACATGCGGTATCTAATACCCAAGTAGAAATTTGACCTAGTGACATATTAACTTCGATCATGAACATGCCTGAATCAGAAGCGGTAGTCTCACTACCCTTCTTCTTCAATTCTGCAAGGTAAACCTTGCAGTTCCTCTTCCAGTGCCCCAACTTGTTACAGTGAAAACAAACAGCTAAATTAGGACCAGTCAACTTGTGAGCATCTAGTATGCTCTGGAGTGATAGTGCAGAAGACATGATGAATATAGTAAATCTGTAAATGATAAACACATAACAACACTTAGCAAATATTCAATTTCATTTCAAAATACTATATAAAGCGGGTCTTTATTCATAAGTGTCTCCCACTAGTTTATCTAATTTTTTCAACCCCCTAAGTGAAAATTAAGAGTTCATAATGCTAGTGGGAATAGGGATCCTACATTCCATCACACAACTTCGGCTGTGGCACGAAATGTCATGTGATGTTCAATAGGCAGACAGCTCTTGTCAATTACATCTTATGTTATTCCCTAATATAAGTTTAGCCTCTTGAATAATTGAGTCACGGCTGTGGCACGACAAACTCAATATTCTAAGTCAAGTCTAACCCAACATTTCGTACAATTGAATCAGTCTCCAACGGCCCACGGCTGTAGCACGTACCGACCTTTAGATTCTAATTCAATGTACACATCTCTATGTAATAGACAAGTATTTCTTATTTCGAAATCAAAGCCCTCGGCTGTAGCACGAAACGATAATGATTTAAAAATATGAACCACTTTCTACCATGTTGGAAGGCTATGACCGACACAAGCCCGTTGTGTCATTGGCCAATTACTACTTGATATTATTTAATTTTAGAGGGATTATATTACGTTACAATCATAATCATATTATAAAGAGATTCTTCCTTTTAAATTAAATATTTCAAATCAATAATCAATAATCAGATGATTCCCAGATCCGGTGGAGCATTGTCAAAAGGCGTCACTTAATAACCCTTTCTTACAGATAGAAATCTGTTGTTGACAGAATCATCCTTTCTCTCAATATTGAAAATTCATATTCAATTACGTGTTTCATAAACACAAGAATCTCATGATCGTATTCATAATATTTATTGTTAAGGCAAGAAATGATTCATATTCTACATTTTCTAGAGCACGCCTTATATTGATTTAAGTTCACCTAAATCTATCATCGCATGGTAAACATAGGCATATATCTCATATATAAAATTAAATAAACAAGTAAATGTAAAGTGCAATAAAGTAAATGTGTTTGGTTATGGCCCCATCCTATGTGATCTTTATCAAGCTCATGATAAAGATCAAGGTCAATCTAATATGGTGATGGAAATAAATACAACTACTTATTACATAAGTCTTCTTCTTTGTTTAGACTTCTTGTATGCCTCGTCTTCTTCTTTGTATCACCTCCATTGGATAGCCTTCTTGAGTCTTCAATTACATTACATGATTGAAAGTAAAACTAATCTAATGAACTTACAAGAATAACTCGAGTTACATTCGAGATTTATGATTACAAAGATTGACGACATGCAAGTCGTATTTAAAACCAAAACCATTACACTAAGGTCGAAAGGCCATAACCATCCACCATGCTCATACAACACATAAAAGCATGTTAAAACACATAATCTGATCTTAACAGATCATATTATCCATGATCTAATCATAAAAAGAAAATATAACAAAAATTAGAAAAATCAGAATCAAATCAGAAAAACAAGAATCACTGTTTACGGGCATTAAACGATGTCAAACGCCTTACATATGAGTCGTTGATAGCTTTTGCTATCAGTTTTGTTCAGACGCTCGTTTACCTATGGAATAGAGTATTCGTTTGCGTAAATCGGACACCAGACCCAGATTTCAGCAAATCTGCAGCAGTCAATTCAGAATCCGTATCTAATATGATTCTTATAATTTAAACAAACATAAATCATGTATATATCAGTATATATACAGATTACATAATCATCTTATGATTATACAACTCACATGAATATCATATATTCAAAACCATACATATATAAGCATATTATATCAACATCAAATCATGGCGAATCACGTACATGCTCATATATCGAAAATAGTTAAACACATAAATGAATTAAAAACTTTTCTCAAGTAGCTCTGATGCCTTGAAGGGTTTTTAGCACATAAACGCAGCGAAAACGTAAATTTAAATCTTAAAAAAAACTGAAATCCTCCGCAGGATCCATGCGAAAAAGAATATTTAATTCGTAGTTCAGTATGTTTACCTTAAGAAGCTTTACGTTAATGGAAAGATGGAGGTCTTTAATGGCGATCCAAAAATGATGAACGGAGATCCTTAGCAGCTGCTCCTCAAGTGTGAAGCACTCCACCGGTATCCACCAAGAAAACGATGTAATGAAGGAGGAGGAGATTGAGAGAATTAGGGTTTTGTAAATCTTTTTTCGTTTAGGCAAAAATAGGGTCTATAATAGTATATTTATAGGCAAAATTTTCAGCTGAAAATTTTCCCATAAAATATTATTATTATTAACCCTTTATTATTCTCACTAATAATTAAAACACCTTTTAATTATTAATCCTTTTTCTAAACTCTTTAGAAATAATTCTCTCACTTGATTTAATTTCCAAAAATTAAATTCTTAATTAATAATATTAAGAACCTTTTCTTAATAGATTTATAATCAATTAAATCTCATTTAATCAATTATTAAATTTTCCAATTAATTATTTATTTCATAAATAAATAATTATCAGCCATTATTAATTAATTCTTCCACCATTAAATCATTCTCTTTTATGGTGTGACCCTGTAGGTTCAATATTAAGCCGGTAGTAGAAATAAATAATAATAAAACTATTTTATCATTATTTATATAAATTCTCTATTTCATTAAATATGATTAATTAATTAATCACATTTATTCTACATCGTGAGAGATAATTCTCAGCATATCGCGACTATCCGGATAATACGAATTCACTGCATAGAATATCAAGAACCTATTCAGTGAGTAGTTACCGTACAATTAATTCCTTCTACCCTGCAATGTCACGATTAAATACAAGGCATGGAACTTGTGTCAAGCCTATCTTATTTAATCATTTGCTTTCTCATTCACTATGCTTAGTTCTATTTAATGTAAATTAGAAACTCCTTTCTAATTTCATTCACTCTGGCCAGAGATTCCTGAACTAACATAAGTGGATCAGCATTGAACATTCTATTTGTAACACCCCCAGATCCGGGGTCGGGGATCCGGGTCGTCACGGTCTTTCTTTCCACAATATCACTTCACTTAATTAATAATAAATAACCTTATGCTGTGACCCCACACTAACACACACCACAACCCGTTATAGTCTCAGAGATGAAATTTAAATAAGTACAAGTCTTTGAATCCATAATTTAAAAGTTATTACAACCCAAAATGATTACTTGATAAATTTACAGTTAATTGCCATTATCTGCCACAAGTTATAATTATACATAATTGATTCTCAAAAGTAGATGGTCTGATCTACAATAGATCTACCTCTGCAGCTATAGTAGCTACAACATCAACGGGAAGACGCGGGACGCTTCCCACGCGCTTGCGCTGGGTCTGCTGGAGTCTGGCCATCTTTCCTAACTGTTATTGTGTGATGAAGAAATAAAGCAAGGGTGAGCAGCAAGCCCACCAAAATAATATGTATAATGATTTACAATATATGAGCCTACTCATAATACTCATGAAAGTCTTGGTCAAAAGAAATGAACCAAGTTTGATATCTTAATGCGATGAAGTCGCAAAATATTCAGTATATATACATATATACTTTTCAAAATATTGGAAGTCCTCTTCCATGCATAATATACACAAAGTCCTAGTGTATAACTGTATAAAAAAATATCGTTGCAAGGTGATCTCATATATCTAACCTTGTCTCAACATTTTTCTGAAAATCTCTGTCATTCATAAGACAATTATTAATTAGATATAAGTTTAAAAGATGAGGTTACCAAATACCCCAATATACTTATATCTTTCCCAATACTACTTGAACTACCACCGTTCAAGTTATAATCAGTTTCAAAGGTTCATCACATAGATGAGACTACAAGACAAGATTTGAATAGATTCAATCTTTGAATATCATTATAAATAATGAAGTTACGAGATACTTCATTAAGACCCGATATATAAATATATTCATATATATCTCCCATATATTTCCTGAAAACCTCTGTCATGTAAAGTATGAACAGAGTTGCAATATCCAATGAATTTGGAAGGAAAAGAATTTTGGCATAAACCAGATATCTTGCTGATCAGGCAAAGATACCAATAAGTAACCTTTTCTACTAGTAGATGGATGAATCCCCCACCGGTCATCACCCTGGCCACATAAGGACCTTGTGCTGGACCGCCACCCAGCCTCTTACGCGTTGATGGACTGCCACCCAGCCACTTACACTTTGATAGACCGTACCCCGGCCTGTCGCTTATGCCGACTCAATTAGATGGGCTTACTTCCCGAACATTGGGCAAGTAATCAATTCATTTATCAAAACAGCAACCTTGTTGCGAATATAAAATACACCATAGAGCCGGATTCCCCAGGTTTTGAGCGAGTATTTAAATCCCCTTAAAAAGGAAGATCTTAAATATAAAAATGAGTTTTGGGATCCGCTCTGACTTTAAAAATCATTTTGAAGACTCGAAAACACTTTATAGAGTGTTTGGAGTAAAGCTGATTTAAATCAGTCCCCAGAATATTTAGAAAATGACTGAATATTATTATTTAAATAATATTCCCATAAAGAATAATCTTTATAAAAATAATTGAAGTAGAAGTATTAAAACTTATACTTGAAATAAACATTAAATAACCAAAGATATACTTATATGAAAGTATTATCTTTATTTGAATAATCGAAAATAAGATTGATTATTAACACTTTATTCTCTAATGAAATAAAGAATATATTTCAGTAATAAGCGGGGTCATAATACCTCGAATGAATATTATAAATAATATTCATTAAATAAAATAAAGGAGTCATACATCCTCAAATGAATATCCAAGATAATATTCAATAAATAATATAAAGGAGTCATAAGTCCTCGAATGAATATTCAAGATAATATTCAATAAATAATATAAAGTTAAAGTTATCGAATAAACCTTATTCGATTAATAGTTTGGAAAACTATAACCATATATATATATAAATATATATATATATATATATCCATATCCATATATACAAAATCTACTCGGGATCCTCGACTCCCGGTTTTAGAAAATATTTTCACCTTTGGGTCCCTATACTAAGGGTATATGCAAGTTACCGCTATTCTCTAGCATAGGTATTATCAACTGAACCAACAGATATATATTTCAAGAATATGAAACAGGCATGCATATATACCATATCACATGCTACAATATATCGCAAGAATTTGCTAAATAACCAATATGCATTTATCGCAAGATCATGCATATACAAATGTATACATCACAACAACAGTATAACGGATAGAATACTTGCCTGAGCGACTTGGGGTGATAAAAGGCTCGGGACGAGTCTGGTAACCTATAAACAACAAGTAAGTTGGAATTAAACCAAAATCACTTGTAAATCTATACTTTAACTAACTTAGACTCTAACGCTTGTTTTGCGCTCACTGATTCGCTTAAGTCACTCGGGTACCCTCGGCTCCACCATTTTTAATAATTTAACCTTTACGAGTTTTAAAGTGATTCCTTCGCGAGTGTCTTACCAACTGCCTAACACACTTACCATAAATGTTTCATACATTAATTAACCCTTATTGGTCTTTAACCTATGTTTCAAAGTAAGGCGAGGGGAAAAGTTTCGTTCGCGAAACGCCGTTACTTGAAACGGTCGTTTCTCCTAAACCGTGCATCGGAATCGAACGAACTACATATCAAAATGAAGCTCGTAACATGAGCTATCTAAACATGGCAGTGGTCATAATCTAGCAGGGGGTTCTCGGGTCCTAATGCTATGTACAAAAACAGTCCAAAGAAAATCGGACGTTACGACGGCTATGTTTACGCGATTTCCAATATTTTAAACCATTCAAACCCATTCCAAATCAACCTCAAATCCAACATACAACCAACATCCATCCTCATCACATCATAACAACCCCAACCAATTCAATTTAATCATTCATACTTATGCCTAAGCTTAACTTTAATCATACTTAAGTTCTTTTAATCAAAACCACAACATTTACCATTCCATTTCACTACCATTTCAAATCCCAAACTCTAATCACAACAACAAGCTACAATATCATCCTACTAATCAAAATCATCTTATAATATATAGGAATCTAGGGTTTGGAGATGGTATACCTTCCTTGAAGTGGTGGGAGGAGCTAGGAAGCCTTAAGAAGCTTTGAGAAGTCTTAAGAATGCTTGGATCTTCAAGAAAACAAGAAAAACTTCAAGTTAAAAACTTGAAAACACTATTCATAGTCTTCTTCTTTGATTAAATGAAGAAGATTGAGAAGGAATTAATGGCTTAAACTCATGATATAGCCCTAACTAAGCATGAAGATGATTAGGGAATTAACTCACCAATTTAGGAGGCTTGGATCTTGAGTTTTTGAATTCTTGCCCATTTGCAATAGTAAAAAGCCGAGAGCATGATGAACCATGCCTTGGTTTCTTTTTGATTTTGATGAAAATGATTTTGCTTGGCTTGGTTGGCTTGTTTTTGTGTTTGATTTAGTTAATTACCTTGTTGCCCTTGAATTTGTGTGGTTAAAAAGCCACCACACCTCCTTCCTTCCCATGTCATGCTTGTGTCACCTTGCACATGTCATAATGCTCCCACTTGTCCACACCTTGTGGTTTGATGATGTCACAATCCCTGGCTTCTTGTACAAGCTTGTCTCTTGGTCACTTATTTGTTTTACGGTTCGCTTATCTTTCGTTCTCGTTTATCGTTTGAGGGATCATACCCGGGATCTTATTACTTAGGTTCCCTTAACCTTTCTCAATATATTGTATTCCTTCTATGATCCTCTCTTATAATCCTTTAATTTAAATCCTTTTTATCCTGTTACCTTATACTCAATTCTCTCCGTATCTTGTGGATTTCCGGGAAAAATCAAAATGTTCGGAATTGGATTCTGACGATCTTTACATACACTTATATACCACATAGAGTACTAATAATATCCCATAAGATCAATAACAGAACCCTTACATAGCGTGGCATGAAAAGTTTTCTCGTTCAGCAAAAACACTATTCATAAGGGTTTCAAAATTTCTCAAAAATTGGGGTTATTACAGTCTCCCTTCCTTAAAAGGATTCCGTCCCGGAATCAAATAGAAAACAAATGGGGATACTTGCTTAGCATTACACTTTCTAACTCTCGAGTCAATTTTCCCACATTGTGGTTCTACCACCAAACTCTGCCTAGTTTGATAATCCTTCTCCTAAGCACTTGTTCCTTTTCACTCTATAACCCTTCCTGGTTGCTCCATATAGGTTACGTCGGGTTGCATATCTATGCGCTCATATGCCTCTATTTATCTGGCATCTGAATTACACTTCCTTAACATTGATACGTGAAACACGTTACGACCTGCTACATGTTCGGGGTTAGGGCTAGCTCATATGCTAACTTCTCAAACGTCTTAATATATCCAAGGGTCCAACAAATTGTAGACTTAGCTTTCCTTTCTTTCCGAACCTCATCAATCCTTTCCAAGGGATACCTATAACATTACTAGGTCCCCTATTTCATACTCTTTATCCTTTCGTGTCAAATCAACATACTTATCATGTCCATCTTGGGCTACTACCAGCCGTCCTCTGATTAGATCTATCATATCCTTGGTCCTTTGGACTACTGCGGGTCCGAGCATCTTGCGCTCTATAACTTCATCCTAACATAAGGGAGATCGACATTGTCTTCCCTCAAGGATCTCATAAGGCGACATCTCGATAATGACATATGATCTATTGTCGTAAGATAACTCAATCCGAATTAAGTGATCATTCCAAATTCTTTCAAGTCTATTGCACAGACTCTCATTATTGCTTTTAGCATTAGAGCTTCTGCTTCTCAATACCCATTCTTTTCCAGTTCGTAATCGCTACTACCTTCCGTTCCTAATATTATACTGGTTATACTTTTGCTCGTTAGCGTTCTATAACCTTTTAATAACCACGTCAACCTTAGTATCACGAATGTGTTCCCATTCCGCATACTACCACCACTTTATTACTCCTTTTTCAGTTGTTTCTATTTTCCAAAATTTGATCAATCAAATAGAAGTAAAGGAATTTGTTGAGAGATCACTATGATCATGAACACTTGTTATATCGCATAGTTAGTACAGAAGGTGGCCAGCCTTTAGTACTTGACAAGCAATTAAACAATAGCTGGTATCCTACTCGGCTTCTATCACACAGATAGATAGTCATTCGGCAATACCTCCCCTTCTGGAAGGGTTGTTCTTCTCAGCTTACATGAAATGAAAAGAAGAGAAAAGAACGAACTGAAGAGAATTGTATATATGAAAAAAATATACTGCCACAAAATATCTGGCTTGAAACCTACCTCTGAACTATAGAGGTTTGTCATAGGAGAACAAAACATATAAGTATTTATATCAGCATCAAGCATTATAGCCTCGTATTTCCCATGCCTAAATATTTTCGCTATCCCGTCCATCATTCTATGGACCCACACTCTTCCTCGAGCTTATACATAATCACCTTTGAAACTCCCTCGACATCGAAAATCGAATCTGGGATCTCATTCTATACATCATCGTTACTAGAATTCTATGCTTGCACCGCAACCTTCCTCGTATAATAATACGACTCTCTATTGATAAGAAAGAATAATTATTCACTAGGTAGATACTCTACTTAATTAGTCTATCAATGATAACTTATACACTACCACGACCCGATTAGTGGTACTCAATCTCAACACCCATTCCAATACAACTCTCACGGTTGTAATCAGCTCAATACTCGCAGAATCATTGCTGCCTTACTATGGTCCACCACTGACCTACTGTCGTCATTCATTTTTCCATAAAATCTTAATATCTAACCATACGGAGTCTATACATGTCGTATCAAATTCTCCTAAGGAGTTAACATAACCACCAATCACAATTCATGAAGAACACTCCAAACTCTGACGTACTTTCATGACATGAAGCAGATAAAATTGCAGAAGAGTTTCAATCAAAGCAACGATAGCAGGTTAATACCATTTTTAATCATATGCCTTAAATAGAAGACTTAACTCAAAGGTTCGTCTAGTCCTTTTGGAAACATGGTCCTGGCTTATCCCAAGATAGGACCTCCTAAGATAGATAGCCCGTTCATGGCGATTACACGAATTAAACTTTTACCAACTACTATTACGGTTGGATATTGCACAGTCACCAGAAGGAATGTCAATCTTCCAAACCATAATTCAACCTTCAAATTTTTAACCATCATCACTGTATTCTTTTGGCACACGCGCCTATAATTATCCTCTTACCTTTAAAGTGTCGGCCACCTCTTTGGCCTTTCCTGATAGTAAAATTTCCTTACAGTCAATGTCATTTTAACCACCTCCAAATAAATTTTCTACCTTATTTCCGATCACTGCTTGAGTGAAGATGTTTTCCTTAAAATCAGATGGGAAAAAGAAAAAAAAATATCACCATTTTTCCATAAGTTATTGCCTCAGTCTTTAGAGGCTAATCACTGTCAAGACTGACTCTCAATCATACTTAGAACATTTTTTTTTATCTTAAGTCCTAATTGCCCTGAACAATTTCGACCATTACTGGTTCGATCCATACTTTTTCGTGGTTTAACACGTGCCCCACTTGGCATCATTATAATTACGTCATATTTTCTTTATCCACATTTCTATTCTTGAGAATTTTGAATATTACCTTTTTCCTTATAAAACCTCAAAGGTTATCCTTCAATCGTTCCTCCTGTATTCCCTAGATACAGGGCATATCACAATACCATTTACTAATAGTAGAACCATTGTCTATATACTTCTGCAAAATTTCTCCACTGATTCTTAAAGGTTGTTGTTACCTTAACCCTTTCCCAATCATACTGTCAAAACTCATACTGTCCCTATTAAGGGTGACATGCCAACCTTTATGCAGTCCCCTAGGATTCATTTTAAGTTACCAATGTTCTATCCTTAATTCCACCTTTAAAAGGTACCTGCATCCTTCCACGAATAAATCAAGTCATATTTCCTTGATAGATTATCATATTCATCATTCCCACCTCGATAGTCTATACCTAACTTCATAATAGCATCCTTATTCAAATTGAGGTCAATTCATATGGCCTCCAAAAGATAATAACGGTTATCTGCTTGTCTTGCCTAATTTGGTAACGATAACAAGGATGTTCTGGAAGATATTGGTCGTGTTCAACGTGAACTTCTTCTTAATAATTCCTTATTTACTTTTGTTGTTTATCTCAACAGTCACCTCAATGTTGGGATATCTTTCATACCTGGCGTCTCCCTTTCTGGGTATCAAGCCACCGGTCTTACATTTCCCATTCTTGAAGGTCACTTCCTTCATCCAATTTTCTTAATTTCTTACTTTCTTGTCTCCTCAGTCTATCCGCGTCTCATTATTTATCCTTCGAATTACCTCAAGGTTTCCTCGAATCCTCCCAACTTAAAGGGGATAAAATATACATAACTCTTATGCCTTCAACCATCAATTTTAACTCATGGTGAATCACCCTCATCCTGACGAATGCATACTTTTCTATTTCTATTTCTACGAGTCTTTAGGGTTTCCTCATACCCAACTCCCTTATCATTCCTCAAACTCTCTTGCCTTTATATTCCTTTCTCTTATCGTTATTTCATGAACCAACACAACATAAGCATTGATTTCAAACATCCCGACATTCTGGATTCGTGTCTTCAGAACGAATCTTGATAACTTTTACAACTTAGATTCATAATTCATCATACTCGTCTGCCTTTGTTCTGGCTCTAAAGCTTTTACACTATTCCATAACCTTGGGAATTACTTTCCCGAAAACAATTGGCTGAACTTTAATCAGTTTATTATAATCTCTTGCTCCGTGCCTTCCTTGGCCTTTCACCAGCGGGTGGTCTCTCTCTTGGGAGGGTAAGTGACAAAAACAGTTCTTTTGAGATTCGTCAATCATTTAGAATCTCAAATGATTCCTATATTTCCTTTAGCCAGGCTCTTGCCTCGGCTGGGTCAGCTTGTTCCATAGAACTCTGAGAGCTTAGCGACTTAAAGGTCCTGAAAGAATTTCTCACCGCACTGTCTCCTCAGGGTGGTGGTTGGGGATAATAGTCTAAGTTCTTTTTAGACAGGTCCATGAATTGCCGTATAGGAGTACCGTCTCGGGTCTCCTTTCCTTACTCGACTTTCTGTTTCCTTAGTATGAAATGTTTCATCCTACTCCCCATAATTGGGGTCATCTTTTAATTTAAAATCCTCATTTTCCATTTTATTATGTCATGGGTTCCTTCTATCTTGATGGCGACCTCCCTGACTATCACGTTCAGGGTTTGCTCTAAATCTTATTCCTCAAACCATGGCTCTCATCTAAGTTCTCATCCTTACGCTCTTGAACTTTCGGAACCCAAATGCTATAGGAATACCTCATTATTCCCTTATCATCTCTCTCGGTATTAATCTCATATCTATTTGTTGGCTCTCTGCCTTCATTCATCACTTTTTCTGGCACAATATGTTCCTTTCCAATAATTCAGGCTGTATTGCAATCTCAAACAACTTTTCGGTACCGGCTCCGGTTACCTTCATATCTATTTCCATTTTTTTTTTCAAAATCTCTTATCAACCCTCCCAAAGTCATTATCATCTTGAGTCTCTCCTTTTTACTAAGGGCATCAG
Source organism: Apium graveolens (assembly GCF_009905375.1). Classification (NCBI taxonomy): domain Eukaryota; kingdom Viridiplantae; phylum Streptophyta; class Magnoliopsida; order Apiales; family Apiaceae; genus Apium; species Apium graveolens. Next base: position 30,031,796 of record NC_133652.1, read on the forward strand.
CCACCACATTGGCTTTCCCCGAATGATAAAGAATCTCCCAATCATAATTCTTGATTAGCTCTAACCGCCTCCTCTGGCGTATGTTGAGCTCTTTCTACGTAAAAAGGTACTAGAGCTCCTATGGTTTGTGTAAATCTTGCACTTCTCTCCATACAAGTAGTGCCTCCAATCTTTAGGGTAAAACTATTGCCACGAGCCTAAGCTCATGGGCGGGGATATCGAATTTCATATTACCTTAATTGTCTTGACATGTACGTGATTACCTTACCGTGCTGCATAAGCACGCACCCTAAGCCCTTGTGCGAAGCGTCACTACACTTCACAAAATCTCCTTTTCCATCCGGCAATGCCAGCATAAGGGCCATCACCAACCTCTGCTTCAGTTCTTGAAAGCTGTTCTCGCATTTCTCTGTCCATTCGAACTTCTCAGTCTTACGAGTAAGCCGCGTTAAAGGGGCTACTATCTTTACAACTTGAACGAACCTCCGGTAGTGACCGGCCAATCCTACCTCTGGTAGTCGACCAAACCATGGTCATCAATTCATCAGTGGTCCTTTATCCAATCCTGTCAGGATCCTCCATGGGATCCTCCTCAACAACTATCCCTTCTAGGACAACATCCTCAACCGCTAAATCCTCAATATCAACATCATCCGGTCCTGCATTAGGACACTCTATCGGATCCACAATCCGATCTCCAATTAGTAATAAAATATCATCGCGATGTTGCTCCTCAACCTCAGGGTTCGGAGTCCCGCTACCATATACGATAACGAACTACGCTCCTATCACGATATTTATAAGGGTTCCCATAAGGGTTTTAACTGTCAGTGCTACGTTAGGTAGCCCGACTATGAACTTGGCAAGAGTTCTTATTATCTTAGTTAACTTATTATCTTAACGTCCCATCATCTCTGAGCTTTATAACGCTTGGCTCTGATACCATTTCTGTAACACCCCCAGATCCGGGGTCGGGGATCCGGGTCGTCACGGTCTTTCTTTCCACAATATCACTTCACTTAATTAATAATAAATAACCTTATGCTGTGACCCCACACTAACACACACCACAACCCGTTATAGTCTCAGAGATGAAATTTAAATAAGTACAAGTCTTTGAATCCACAATTTAAAAGTTATTACAACCCAAAATGATTACTTGATAAATTTACAGTTAATTGCCATTATCTGCCACAAGTTATAATTATACATAATTGATTCTCAAAAGTAGATGGTCTGATCTACAATAGATCTACCTCTGCAGCTATAGCAGCTACAACATCAACGGGAAGACGCGGGACGCTTCCCACGCGCTTGCGCTGGGTCTGCTGAAGTCTGGCCATCTTTCCTAACTGTTGTTGTGTGATGAAGAAATAAAGCAAGGGTGAGCAGCAAGCCCACCAAAATAATATGTATAATGATTTACAATATATGAGCCTACTCATAATACTCATGAAAGTCTTGGTCAAAAGAAATGAACCAAGTTTGATATCTTAATGCGATGAAGTCGCAAAATATTCAGTATATACATATATACTTTTCAAAATATTGGAAGTCCTCTTCCATGCATAATATACACAAAGTCCCAGTGTATAACTGTATAAAAAAATATCGTTGCAAGGTGATCTCATATATCTAACCTTGCCTCAACGTTTTTCTGAAAATCTCTGTCATTCATAAGACAATTATTAATTAGATATAAGTTTAAAAGATGAGGTTACCAAATACCCCAATATACTTATATCTTTCCCAATACTACTTGAACTACCACCGTTCAAGTTATAATCAGTTTCAAAGGTTCATCACATAGATGAGACTACAAGACAAGATTTGAATAGATTCAATCTTTGAATATCATTATAAATAATGAAGTTACGAGATACTTCATTAAGACCCGATATATAAATATATTCATATATATCTCCCATATATTTCCTGAAAACCTCTGTCATGTAAAGTATGAACAGAGTTGCAATATCCAATGAATTTGGAAGGAAAAGAATTTTGGCATAAACCAGATATCTTGCTGATCAGGCAAAGATACCAATAAGTAACCTTTTCTACTAGTAGATGGATGAATCCCCCACCGGTCATCACCCTGGCCAAATAAGGACCTTGTGCTGGACCGCCACCCAGCCTCTTACGCGTTGATGGACTGCCACCCAGCCACTTACACTTTGATAGACCGTACCCCGGCCTGTCGCTTATGCCGACTCAATTAGATGGGCTTACTTCCCGAATATTGGGCAAGTAATCAATTCATTTATCAAAACAGCAACCTTGTTGCGAATATAAAATACACCATAGAGCCGGATTCCCCAGGTTTTGAGCGAGTATTTAAATCCCCTTAAAAAAGGAAGATCTTAAATATAAAAATGAGTTTTGGGATCCGCTCTGACTTTAAAAATCATTTTGAAGACTCGAAAACACTTTATAGAGTGTTTGGAGTAAAGCTGATTTAATGAAGTAAATCAGTCCCCAGAATATTTAGAAAATGACTGAATATTATTATTTAAATAATATTCCCATAAAGAATAATCTTTATAAAAATAATTGAAGTAGAAGTATTAAAACTTATACTTGAAATAAACATTAAATAACCAAAGATATACTTATATGAAAGTATTATCTTTATTTGAATAATCGAAAATAAGATTGATTATTAACATTTTATTCTCTAATGAAATAAAGAATATATTTCAGTAATAAGCGGAGTCATAATACCTCGAATGAATATTATAAATAATATTCATTAAATAAAATAAAGGTGTCATACATCCTCAAATGAATATCCAAGATAATATTCAATAAATAATATAAAGGAGTCATAAGTCCTCGAATGAATATTCAAGATAATATTCAATAAATAATATAAAGTTAAAGTTATCGAATAAACCTTATTCGATTAATAGTTTGGAAAACTATAACCATATATATATATATAAATATATATATATATCCATATCCATATATACAAAATCTACTCGGGATCCTCGACTCCCGGTTTTAGAAAATATTTTCACCTTTGGGTCCCTATACTAAGGGTATATGCAAGTTACCGCTATTCTCTAGCATAGGTATTATCAACTGAACCAACAGATATATATTTCAAGAATATGAAACAGGCATGCATATATACCATATCACATGCTACAATATATCGCAAGAATTTGCTAAATAACCAATATGCATTTATCGCAAGATCATGCATATACAAATGTATACATCACAACAACAGTATAACGGATAGAATACTTGCCTGAGCGACTTGGGGTGATAAAAGGCTCGGGACGAGTCTGGTAACCTATAAACAACAAGTAAGTTGGAATTAAACCAAAATCACTTGTAAATCTATACTTTAACTAACTTAGACTCTAACGCTTGTTTTGCGCTCACTGATTCGCTTAAGTCACTCGGGTACCCTCGGCTCCACCATTTTTAATAATTTAACCTTTACGAGTTTTAAAGCGATTCCTTCGCGAGTGTCTTACCAACTGCCTAACACACTTACCATAAATGTTTCATACATTAATTAACCCTTATTGGTCTTTAACCTATGTTTCAAAGTAAGGCGAGGGAAAAAGTTTCGTTCGCGAACCGCCGTTACTTGAAACGGTCGTTTCTCCTAAACCGTGCATCGGAATCGAACGAACTACATATCAAAACGAAGCTCGTAACATGAGCTATCTAAACATGGCAGTGGTCATAATCTATCAGGGGGTTCTCGGGTCCTAATGCTATGCACAAAAACAGTCCAAAGAAAATCGGACGTTACGACGGCTATGTTTACGCGATTTCCAATATTTTAAACCATTCAAACCCATTCCAAATCAACCTCAAATCCAACATACAACCAACATCCATCCTCATCACATCATAACAACCCCAACCAATTCAATTTAATCATTCATACTTATGCCTAAGCTTAACTTTAATCATACTTAAGTTCTTTTAATCAAAACCACAACATTTACCATTCCATTTCACTACCATTTCAAATCCCAAACTCTAATCACAACAACAAGCTACAATATCATCCTACTAATCAAAATCATCTTATAATATATAGGAATCTAGGGTTTGGAGATGGTATACCTTCCTTGAAGTGGTGGGAGGAGCTAGGAAGCCTTAAGAAGCTTTGAGAAGTCTTAAGAATGCTTGGATCTTCAAGAAAACAAGAAAAACTTCAAGTTAAAAACTTGAAAACACTATTCATAGTCTTCTTCTTTGATTAAATGAAGAAGATTGAGAAGGAATTAATGGCTTAAACTCATGATATAGCCCTAACTAAGCATGAAGATGATTAGGGAATTAACTCACCAATTTAGGAGGCTTGGATCTTGAGTTTTTGAATTCTTGCCCATTTGCAATAGTAAAAAGCCGAGAGCATGATGAACCATGCCTTGGTTTCTTTTTGATTTTGATGAAAATGATTTTGCTTGGCTTGGTTGGCTTGTTTTTGTGTTTGATTTAGTTAATTACCTTGTTGCCCTTGAATTTGTGTGGTTAAAAAGCCACCACACCTCCTTCCTTCCCATGTCATGCTTGTGTCACCTTGCACATGTCATAATGCTCCCACTTGTCCACACCTTGTGGTTTGATGATGTCACAATCCCTGGCTTCTTGTACAAGCTTGTCTCTTGGTCACTTATTTGTTTTACGGTTCGCTTATCTTTCGTTCTCGTTTATCGTTTGAGGGATCATACCCGGGATCTTATTACTTAGGTTCCCTTAACCTTTCTCAATATATTGTATTCCTTCTATGATCCTCTCTTATAATCCTTTAATTTAAATCCTTTTTATCCTGTTACCTTATACTCAATTCTCTCCGTATCTTGTGGATTTCCGGGAAAAATCAAAGTGTTCGGAATTGGATTCTGACGATCTTTACATACACTTATATACCACATAGAGTACTAATAATATCCCATAAGATCAATAACAGAACCCCTACATAGCGTGGCATGAAAAGTTTTCTCGTTCAGCAAAAACACTATTCATAAGGGTTTCAAAATTTCTCAAAAATTGGGGTTATTACACTATTCCTACACTGGAAGGGGTAGATCCTTTATTGATCATACACTATCTTCGTGTACAAATTCCTATACCCAGTAGAGCCCTTATAATTATCCCTTGAGACTAAGAACTAAACCAAAGCATAGTTCAGTGTACACAAGATGACTATGATGACCTCAAGTCTAAGGATACTTGTACAACTATCACTATGTGAACAACTGCTGATACGTGAGTGAACTCCATCAGTTGTTCAGTTGTGTGAGTCATGTTCAGTGAACTTATTCTATAATAAGCACCTACATACTAGCTATAGTGTCACCACACAAATGTCTATGAGAACAGACATCTTTCATAATGAAGCAAGCATAGTATGTACCGATCTTTGCGGATTATTAATTACCAGTTAGTAATCCTACGACCAGGAACTATTTAAGTTTAGAGTTATCATCTTTTAGGTCTCATTATTATGATCTCATCACAATCGATAAAAAGCTTTACTCTAAACTGTGGTATATCTTATTTAAACATTTAAATAGATAAAGCCCGCAATAAAAACAAAACAAGCCTTTTATTAATATCAATGAAATCAAAACAGATTACATAAAAGTTATTCCTAAATCCTCATACATGATTGGACTTAGGACATATCTCTTTCAATACCATCATCTCATCTTCATCACTGCTATTAGCAGCCATTCTCTCCTCATCACTACCACCATAATCACTGAATTCTTTCTCAGGACCCATGACTTGATCATCAGTAACAAATCCAATCATGGTGGATACATCAAAATCACACTCTCCAAAGGCCCCACCAGTGTTCTCATCGGTTTCAAAAGGTTTAGGGCCTCCGTTTTTTCATATAGTAACATCATCATCTGTACTATCCATGTTAGAACTATCACCATAAAAACTGTCACCATCCGTACTACATTCCCCTTCTCCTTCCTCTTCAAAAACTACATGATCTGGAACAACACCATCCCCCTCAATAGCCTCAACATTAATCATGTCAGTGTACATTCCCTCAAGTTCAAACAGCTGCTTCATTTGGTTATTCTCAAATTCAAGATTGGAAGGATCTTCTATAAATGATAGGTCATATTGCTGTGAAGGGAGTTAGTCTTGTGTTCCTAGATTTTCATTCACCACATACACATACACAATTTTCTCTATTGGGACAATTTTAGTCATTTCTAATACATTGACATCACTTCATAGAGGGCATAAACCAGATTTCAAATCAGAGTTGGGGAGTTTATAACTAACTGTCACTAAACCAGGTTCACCAAGCTCCACCAGCATATTACCTATTTCTAAGTAACTTAATTCATCACCATCACACATATCAACAAATTTGATACAACCACCCATATAAGTTTTAGGGTCAACAGTAAATTCACCCCATGGTGAAATTTAAGAGTAAACTTATCAGGACACTTTGCATATGTAACAAAAGGTGGTGGGAAACAGAAGGTTAGAGTGCACACATGTATTCTATGAAACCATAAAAACAAGGACAAATCCAATTGCTCAAAACAAGATATTAGAAATACACAAACACGAGATATGTAGAATGAGTAAAACACATCAATAAGGAACCGTAAGCAAAAGACAATCATTATAACGCTATGTGTACAAGTATTTACGTCTGTAAATTCAAGAAAGTAAGATGAAGAAACTCAGTGCTATAATCAGGGATTTCATTAGGGTGAAAAGCCTCATTATTTGTTAACGATTGCACACACCAAGTCATTGTAATCGAGTTGATTATGCTAAAGCCATATTCAAAGGGAAAATTCTCTTGCAATAATGGAGATGGCGGCAAAAAAAGAGAACTACAGATTATATACCAATAATGCATCTGCATGGTAAGGAACTTACCGGATTACCCTTAAACAACTGGTGTTAACGTCCCTTGGAAAGAAGTACACAAAATGTACAGAAAAGGAAACGTTGGGTACACAGTGTGCTATATTCGATAATTGAGGTACACACCTTGCGCGCACATTTAAATGATTTCAAATTAAAAAAAAAACAGCTTTGGAGTTGAATATTTTAATGGAAAAAGTTTCTCGAATAAAAAGCTCTCAACAAATATTTTCTGAAATACTTTCTTAAAATATTTTGAAAGAGATTTGTCGAAAAAACCTATATAAAAATATATGGGGTGAATTTTTTGAAAGTAATGAGTTTATCTCAGCAGAATGCACAAAGAAAGATGACCAGTTGGGCCGTGAGGTAAAGGGCCTTCCACTTCTTGCCTGGGATATAAGGAGAAGTTGAGAGATTTGAATGGGGATGTTTGGTTCGTGCAGTCAAATAATTGATATACAAACATATATAGATACAAAGGAACAAGATGCAGTGGATGAGCTAGGCAGGGACCGGGGAAACAAAAGAACAAGACGCAGCGGAGGAGTTCGGGAATCGGAGTGAGCCCCAGTCCCGCCAACCGTCAAAATTCACATAAATTTTAATATAAAATTTTGAAAATATATAAAATAACTTAGTTTGGTTCCCCGAACATAATTTGATCCCCTAAACTAAATTTCGTCCGTGAGAAGAAGCACAAAGACACATTTCATAACCTGCTGCAATAATAGTATTGGGGGGCATAACCTGGCGTCAACTCGTTCATGTCAATCCTGTTTCATTATCTTGTCCATCTCTTATCCTGTTTCTATACAGTACCTGCAGCATCAGAAAAAGGAAACATTCTGTCAAAAAGAAATGGCCGGAAACAGGAACTCTTATCTTGTTCCATATTTTATACTACTATGTGTTTTTCAATAATGCAGTCTGAGACTTATTTGTGCAAGGCAACTTAAAGTCTACAACTGACAACTTGCCCAAAAAGATAAAAAACTTATTCAGTGTGACAATTATTTGAACTACAAATTTTAGTGTTTCTACTCTCCGAGTATGTTAAAGCCTATTACAAGTCCACAATCAACAGGATACATAGCAGCAATTACCTGAACACATGACTTGAAGCATTGCTTGAAGTTGATGAAAGAGCAAGTCTCAAAATAGGATCAAGTCATAATCTAAAATAGGATTTGTTCATCAATTTATCTGCAATCTGATTGGTGGTTGAACGAACTTGATAGAACGGGCGACTACTATGTTGTTTGTTTGTGTTTATTCGTTTCTTGATCACTTTCGACAAGAGAAAGAGATCATTTTATGGTTTGCATGACAATTTTATATCTCAAAACTGGTATGTTACGCTATCTAACATAATTACTAAAAATAATTGATAAATGTGTTATGCTATATGACAATCACGTGTAAAGTACCATTTATATAACACATTATTCCAAAAACGTCATATCTATATTTTAAGGGCTCGGGTTGAAACATTTTTTTAACTTTTCTATTATAATTTTTCATGAATCGAAACTTTTCATTTTCAACACCGTGGAGCAGTGTATTTGATAAACGGTTGTTAGAGAGCATTGACCCTTGAAACTAGAATTTATGTAAAGTTTCGAATACATTAATTCTAAGTAGATTTCCAAACTTGCACCATTTTAAACCGAAAGAAACTAAATGCAAAAACTAAGTTTTAACAACCATAAAACCATCGGCAGCAAGCCCACGGATTCAGTTGATTAGGATATTACGTACTTGCCACGTATAACTATCACTTATCAGATCATCGCTGGTAGTGATTTTTGTTAAAATTAGTAGTAGGGTTGGCAGCTGGGTAAATGAACCACACCAAATCTTTACGAATCTAAAATTAATGGTACTAGTCGATACACTGCCGCACTGGAAAGCAATACATACATAATGGTGGGCGGGGGCCAAAAAGTTTGAGATGATCATACCACCATACAAATAATTACAACACCATATTATACTTGCTATTAGCTACATTATGGCCTCATTATAGAATTAATTTAAAAAATTAAAACTTTATACGTATTTAGGGGCATTTTTCTCCTTTTTCTCTTTTTTTAATCATGTAATGTATTTAATCTTCAATCATTCATTTTGATTAACACCATCAAATCAAAGCCATTGTCTCTAAACTTGCTGCAACGAGTCGTAATATGACGAACAGAGAAAGAGGTCTAGATGACCAGATGTTAAATGGTATGATCTTGACATGCAACCTTGCATATTTACCCTCCTTTATTTACTGCATTTTTTTTTATAATTTTGTCAAAATATGACAAGAGAGTATATCAAATTTTGACACGTTTACTAATAAACAACCCTGTCCAGGACCTAAACTTTTTATAGTATTGTTGTTTTTATGTAAAAACTGCTCCCTTCTAACTTTATAACAGGAGTCTGTGAATTTCCTGTTTATTGATGTCAACAGTTGTAAACTTACTAGCCTCCACATCTCACACTACCCCCACTTCCCTCCATACAACCTGCAAAGCTAATTGCTTTTCCACACACCAAATAATGCATAGCTTTCTATAGTTGGTTAGAACAACATCTTAGTTAGGCAAGGAGCAAATTTATTTTATTCTCTTTAAGTATTCTACAAACATTTAGCATGCTACCAAGTTTTTGAATAGTTTTGGCTAATCTCTACTGTAAGTTCTTGTTTTTTTCAGTAGTAAATGGTGATGACAGATGCATTGCTGATTTGCTGGTAGATTTTTGTAGCCAGCTTTGGAGATCTTGGTAAAGCAGAGTAATTGCCTTTGCTATCTCTGTGTGTGTATTAGGTTCATAATGCCAGTTCCTCTTGCTCCATATCCTTTGCCACCTGCGCCATGTACACCACCTCCAAATGGTATTTTACTCATCATTTCAAACTTTTTTCTTATGTATCTTGTGAATGAGGATTGATCACCAGTTAAGTAGACAGTGAAAGGAGTGTAATGATTTTTTTCCAAGCTCTTCAGATTTGGGTAGTCAGATATAAGTCAAGCATGGTTGTTTGTAGAGCTCTCTATCATAGTAAGGATTAGGAAATATAGAGACTAATATCGTAATTTGAACTATACAAATGTCAATATTTGAAAAAACCGGGGATTTTCACAAAAACAGTTCCTCTGCTTCTTGGAGTAGGACCATTAAGAGGTAATGTCTATGGACATTTAAATAATGCAAGACCCTACTTTCGAGTGGGATATACTGAGTATGTTTGGTTTGACACTCCGAAAGTATGTAACTAACTTCAAGATTCATTCGGAAAATTTTAACCAAATCGGAGATGTTTCTTTGATCAAAATCAAAGTCTTTTGATCAATGTGCTACGTTTGTAATTATTTTAGTGTTTGTGATCAGGTTCCCAGAGCCAGCTTGTTTGTTCCGGATGTCGAAACCTATTACTCTATCCACTCGGGGCAACCTCAGTATGTTGTGCCGTTTGTAATGCAGTAACAGCTGTGCCACCTCCAGGTTTGTATATACAATTTGGCGCATCTGTTGGTCTTTAAGCAATTTTCAACCTCTCTTATATTTCTTTGTATTGGGGAAAATATGGAAATCAATAGGCTGTAAAGTTGAACCACCTATGTAATATTCCACTAGGGATTAAAAGTTTTGAGGTATAGATCAATTTGTTAATTCATTTATATGCTGCAAATTTGGCTACTAAACAGGCACAGAAAATGCTCAATTGGTCTGTGGAGGTTGCCACACATTGTTAATGTACATTCGTGGCGCAACCAGTGTAAAATGTTCATGCTGTCACACTGTCAACTTAGCTATGGAGGGTAAAAGTCTTTTCCTACCATTCAAAACCACAAAATGTGTATATATGCAGAATGCTCTTGAACTCATATTGATGTGCTTTGTGCAGCTAATAAAGTAGCACATGTCAACTGTGGAAATTGTCAAATGTTGTTAATGTATCAATATGGCGCACAGTCTGTTAGATGTGCAGTTTGCCATTTTGTGACTTCAGTTGGGGTAAGTGTTTACATGATTTTCTTCTTCTTTTCACCTTACAGTATTCACACTGATGGTTAGTATAATTGCCAGCATCATGAACTCTACACTAAATATTAGTATATTTCTTGAATTTCAGCTTTAAAATTACCATCACCCATATCATGCAGGTACCAACAGCCACCGTGGAGCAGAAACTCAACTGCTAAGTCAAGAATGCTTAAATTACTAGAAACAATCTTGAGGACTTATTATTATTACGTGTGTCCTAGTTACATGTATAGCCTTGCTAAATTTCTTCTGCAATAGTTCTCTATGAATAAGCATTTTTGTCAGGTTGCTTGTTTGAAAGGGCTTCGGAGTTAATGTTTAAGGATGAAAAAAGGTTCTTTTGTCATACAGTGGTTGTAAATCATTGGAATTATTTGCTTGAATCAATTTTATGTCAAATTATCAACATGTTGAACCGGTCATAGAAATTTATGTGGAGAGAAATATCTTGAGTTTGGATAATCATATATCTCAGAAATTGACACTTTGAGGCAAAGAGATCACAAGAAATTAAATTAGCTAGTAATCAGAATCCTGTAAACGAATAAGATTTGAATGCAGCCATAAGCTAACATGATATGTTTCAGAAAGAAATCTCTTTTCGATTGCACGATCCAGCCAACCTAGCTAAGCTGCTAATTTCAGATTTTAATTTGGAGTGATATTTGAATTAATCAAGTCGTGTCACATCTGAGTGAATTAGGTCTGATCTGGATGTGCGAGACATTGGCTCCTGTAAAGAAGACAAGATAATAGACCTAGTCGCCTAGAAATAACATTTCACAAATTTGAAGTTTTGAAGATGAAGTCTATCAGAAATGTCAATTTTTAACTTATATTCTCTCCACACAAAGCCTCAAAAGATTCTTAAGAGATAAGACTTTGATAATACTTGAAAGCCGTGTGTGTGAGATGCGCAATGGAACAATCAAGACATTAGGCAGGTATCATATCAACAAGCCAGTGGGGAGATCAGGATAGAACTTCAGTTCATTTCAATAATAGGGACACCCTGGTCTTTGAAACTATTTGTTCTCCCCCATAATTGTTGTTTAATTACTCATTCCGTCCCTGTGTTTATATGTCTTTGTTTGATTTTTTATGGCCAAATTAACTCACTTTGACCGTAAATTAAATATCAATCTTTCATTATTTTGAAAAACTGAATAATACGTATTAAAGTTGATTACATGTATTTTTTAATGATATAATTTTTATAATTTTTTTTAATTATATATTATATGAAATTTTCAGATAAAATTGAGTTAAATTGAACACAAAATGTCAAACAGTACAGATAAATTGGGACTTGGGACGGACGGAGTATTATACTTTTGATCTTTCCGAGGAGCAAAAATACCACAACAAAGACACGTACTGTAGTTTAACCAGCACGAGCTGCACAAATAGCAAACAAATATCTTGGAGCATCTCCAACCTATTACACTATTTTTGGATTAAAATAATTTTAAAAATATGTTATTTTTAAATTCAACTCTAATCCATGAATACCAAATTTTACACCATTATTATACTATATAGATTATTTTAGAGTAAAGTGCACTTTGTGTACGTACACTTTGTGTGTCAGACCACTTTAGGTATTATACTTTAAAAACTCTCATTTCATGTACATTAACTCTGCCCGTTTTTGTGGTTAGTGTATTTCTGTCAAATAGAACTAACACCGTTACTTTTGCTAGGGGCAGTTTTGTCAATAAACATATACAGTTAAAACCTCCAAATTACTTTACCCTTTTCATTTCATCACTTCGTCTTTGTCTTGATGTCTTCCCTCCCGCCAATTTTCTCTTGCCTCTGCTCATTCGACCAAGAATGGGGTGGTTTCGGAGAAAAGCTAGTGACAAAGACTTCTACAAGCCAGATGAAGGTCCTGATTATGATGGTAAGAACTTACACTCGGTTTTGTGTACTTAGGGTTTGTTTTTAATTAAGTTTTTACCCTGAGTTGTGACCTAGGGTTTGTTCTGCTTATGATCTGTTCCTAGAATTTGTTAAATAGGGTTTTATCCATGTACGAGTGTTAAGTGCATTTGTTAAAATCAATATGTTATTGTCGATCCCTGTGCATGTTGTCATCGATTTGTTATAACATTCGAAATATGTAATTGCTAAAAAGAAGTGTTTTTATGTTTTTCTGACAATGTGTTGTTCAGTATAGCTGAATAAAGGATGGGTAAATGTGTTTTTTTTTTGAAATGTGTAATTGCTATAATGGAGTGTTCTGTAGTGTCAATTTGTTGTTTAGTAAAGCATGGGTAAAGTTGTTTTACAAGGTAAATTTGGTTGTTGCAGCTTATGAAGACATGTTCACTATTAAAATGCATTATGGGGGCAAGTTTAGTGAGACAGATTTAGGCATTCAATATGTTGGGGGGTCCTATGACTATTTTGATTTGTGTGAGTCAGATACAATGAGTATACTGGAGTTGATAAGCATGTTAAAAGAGTGTGGGGAAATAGGAGTGTACACCTTATTCTATAAGTGGCCAAAGACTGATATGACAAGAGGTTTGCATACCTTGGATAGAGATTGCGATATTGTAGAAATGTGTGAGTTGCTTCCACCATCAAAGGTTATATATGTGTATGCCATCACAACTGATCATATTGTTGTAGTTGATGCTGATGGGGTGCCCACTCAGGAGTTTGCCCCCTCACAGGTTGAAAATATGGAGTATGTTGATCATACCACAGAGCAGGTGGGAGAAAATATTGCTGATATGATGGAAGATCATGAAGGAGATATTAGCGACAATGTAAGGGGGGTTCAGTGATGATGAATCTGATGAGGACTACAACCCAGTGGAGGATAGAGATGTTCTGAGTGATTGTAGTTTTTACTCTGATGCTTCAAATATGGATTCAACTGATGATGAGGTTTGTAATCACAAGATTTTGAGGGATAAGAAAAAGAAAGAGAAGGCCCAAGGGATAGGGAAAAAGAAACCAAATGATAGAGCAAACATTATTGAGAAGCCTGCGGAAAAGGACACAGTTCCTGAGAATGAAAAATTGGAAGATGACAAAAGTTGTAGTGAAGATGAAGGAGGAAATGTCAGTGATGCCTCTACTAACTATGCATCCAGTGATGAAGAGAGGATGGCATGCAATTCAACTGATGAAGAGGAAGTCACATTTCCAGTCTTCAATCCCATAACTGACATGAAGGACCCGGAGTTCCAGCTTGGTATGTTATTTCCAAATGCTAAAATCTTCAGAGCTGCAGTGAGAAAGCAAGCAATTATGCACAGAAGACCTATTAAGATATGCAGGAACTATGGTATCAGGGTGAGGTTTATTTGTGAGAAGCCATGTGAATGGAAGATTTATGCCTCAAAGATGAACTCTACCAATACCTATCATATCAAGGTATACAAATCTAAACATACCTGCACAACTACTTTTTATCAGAAACAAATTAATTCAAGGTGGATTGCTGATCATTATGAAGATGAAATCAGGATGAATCCAACATGGCCACTAACTGCTTTTTTGAAAAAAGTTGTTAATGATTGGCATTGTCATGTTAGTGTATATGCAATTGCAAGGGCAAAGAATAAAGCTTTGGACAACATAAATGGTAAACATGTGGATCAGTATGGGAGAGTATGGGAGTATGGGAGCAGATTTTGAAGGTGATGCCTCGGTCAACAGTTCAAATTATGACAGAAGATCAAGAACTAGCAGGTGGTAGAAAGAGATTTAAGAGAATGTACATATGCCTTGGTCCACTAAAAATGGGATTCAGAAATGGTTGTAGGCCATTGCTTGGACGAGATGGATGTCATTTGAAGGGCCCATATGGTGGCCAGTTGCTTGCAGCTGTGGCAACAGATGCAAATGATGGAATGTATCCCCTTGCCTGGGCAGTAGTAGAAGCTGAGAATAATGACAGTTGGAACTGGTTTCTAGAGAGCCTCAAGTCTGACATGAGGATAGAGAATGATGGTGCATTCAGTTTTATAAGTGACAGACAAAAGGTAAAAGATTTGAATAATAATACTTCTATATATAATAGTAGTTAATGATTGGTTGGTGCTTTGGCAGGTCCTGATAAATGCTTTGGAAGCTGTATTTCCTAATGCAGAACACAGGTTCTGTGTCATGCATCTATATAGGAACATGTGGAAGGAGCATAAAGGCATTTATGTGAGGATGTATTTGTGGTTGGCTGCTAGGGCCACCACTGACTATATATTTAACAAACATATGCAAGAGATGAAAAAAGTTTGTCAAATTTTACATTTTTTCATATAAAGTGCAATTACATTTCATTAACTATACTCTTATATTTACATTTATGTCTAACAGTTGTCAATGAAGTGCTTTGAATGACTTAGTGAAAAACCTAGAAGTCAGTGGTCCCGGAGTGCATTCAGGAATCTTTGCAGGAGTGACATGTTTGTTAATAACCATTGTGAGGTTTTTAACAGCACAATCAGGAAATACAGGGACCTACCTATTATATCTATGCTAAAGGCCATTCATAATGATGTTATGGTGAGAATTCAGAAGAGAAGAGACAAAATATTGAACAACTATGTCCTCAATCCAGTGTGTCCTAATGCTATGAGGAGGCTGAACAAGTAAGTCAAATAACTTTCTTTAGGTACCTTTGGATTCATACCTGAGATATTGATAACTATGATTTTGTTCTTACTTGTAGGGCAATAGATCAGAGTAAAGATTGTCATGTGACTTAGAGTGGAGGTGCTAGGTATTTAGTGACAATGTTTGCTGGTGGTTATGAGATGGTAGTAGATTTGGAGGCTCATAATTATGCATGTAAGAAGTGGGGTCTGTCTGGTATTCCTTGTTACCATGCTTGTGCATGCATAGCATGGAGCAAGAAACCATATGAGCCTTTTATTCACATGTCATACAGCAAAGACATGTTTTTAGAATGTTATTCAAACATTGTTGAGCCAATAGTAGGAGAGACCGAATGGACTGAAACACCCTATCCAAGGCCCTTGCCCCCAGAAAAAAGGTTCAACCTGGGAGGCCAAAGAAGCAGAGGAGCAAGGTGAATGATATAGCTGATGAATCTGGAACAAAGCTTAAAAAACACAACATCAAAATAAAGTGTACCTACTGTACTGAGGTCAATCATAATATAAGGACTTGTCCTGCTAGGGTAAGCCTATTTATGTTTAATATTGTTGCTGATTATTTTGTTAAGACATTAATACTAGGAACAGTGCACTTACACAGGCACATGATAGAGCAAATGGATGTGAGAAGGTGGTCAAGGTTAGGACTAAAACCCCTAAGAAGCGATAAATGACCGCTGAAGGCCAGGATGCTTCCACTGAAGCTGGTGAAGGTGGGACAACAAGTGCTGTAGGTAATGTAAGTAATGGGACAACAAATGGAGCAGCTTCTGAGGTGAGTAAAAGGACCATTGCTGAAGGCACTCAGGGTGGGGTATTACTAAACAAGAGTAGAAGGGCAAAGGTTTAAAAAACTCCGCTTCATATTGAGGCACATCAGACAAATGTTCAAGGTCAGGCAACCACAACTACTAGGGCACATATTGAGGCAAGGAGGAGGCAAATGGAGGCTAATTTAAGCAAGCACCCTGTCTGGAAAATTTGAGTATTATCATAGTCTATTTGAACTTGGTATTAGGATGCTTTGTATACCCTATTGTCCACCTGATGTATGTTGCTTCATGTAGTTGCTTGGTGGAATATTTTGGTACGGTGCTCATAATGTATTGTCACCATGTGCTTAATGCTTAATATCTTATGGTTTTTTGCTTATATTGTATTTGTCGCTCATTAATATCATACAATATGTTGCTTATATTATTTGTCGGATATTAATCATATAGTCTTACAATGTGCATTGTCGATTGATCTATAAGTGCTTCAAACTTAACGTAACAAAAATAATTACCAAACATATTTTCCAATCAAAGTCTAATATTACATCAACCAAAGCACCCTTACATTGTTCAAAGAAACCACCTAGTATATTGTACCTAAACAAAAACACCAACAATATACAACTAAATTGGAGTCACTAAATTGTGCATACTTGGCACAACTACATCTGCAAACCAAAACCATCTGCAAACAACAATCATTCAGTGCTTTAATCAGATTCAGAAGAGTAACCTCCATCCTCAACCACGGCTTCCTGTCCAACTGCGCCAAGAACCATGTTCATCATTAGCGAAAATAACACAAAAATAGCAATGACAGTGAACTCTTGCTTCTTCTTCACATTATTCATCTCAGTTTGATGCTTTTCGATAAGCCTATCCATCCTACGCCCGAACCTGTGCACCTGCTCAGCAATACTTTCTTGCAGCTCCTCAATCATTGCTACAACTCGAGGTCCAAGTGGTGGGTCTACCCACTTGTGGTAGCCACATTCTTCTTCGACACATTCTCTGAACCTCCTTCCAGCGTTTTCGCCGTACCAACGAGTCTTCACCACGCTCATCCGGTTGCAATCACATGCCAGATCAAGAATGTCATCATAGTTTTCCATGTTTTCTGTCATTTCTATAGAGGGTGGATGCAATTAGGGTTTAGATATCAAGCAATTGGGGATGGGGGTAAATACAGTGGGGAATGGACTTAAATAGAGCCGTTGTATATTTTATTGACAAAACTGCCCCCACCAAAAGTAATGGTTATGTGCTCTATTTGATGAAAATACACTAACCACAAAAACGGGCAAAGTTCATGTACACGAAATGAGAGTTTTTAAAGTATGATACCTAAAGTGGTTTAACATACAAAGTGCACGTACACAAAGTGCACTTTACTCATTATTTTATTACTAAAGTACAAAAGTAAAGTTAAAATTAATAAAGTGATTGGATACAAATGGAACAAATTTATTTTTAGTAAATGAGTACAAGGATAACACGAGAATATACAAAAATTCTAAAAATTTAGTTTGACACGGAATTTGGTGTAACTTTTGATGTCACACCGAAATGGTATAACTTTTAGAGTTAGGTTGGAGATGAATTTTACATCAAAATAGTGTAAAAGTGCAAATTTAGAGTGGGGTTGGAGATTCTTAAACTAGAGCTGTCAATTCGTTCGTTTTGTGTACTTTCGTGTCGTGTACTTTCGTGTTTCGTATCATGAATGTCTAACAAAAACCCAAACCGTTAAGGATTCATTTCATTTCGTATTCGTGTACCTTCATTTCGTGTACGTTTCATGTCGTGTTTCGTGTAATTTAAAATTAATAATAAAAATAAAGATAAATAAAATGTATATTAAATTTTTACTAGTCGAGTTTTAAGTCAATAAGTAATAAAGACTCAAGTGTAGTGAAATCCTATAAAATTTAAATTTGAATTTATTTTGTATCTATTTTATGTAAATATTATATGTAAAATATTATTATAAAATATATGTATTCATATGATTTTGATAAATTTATTTAATATTTATATATTTCGTATACTTTTGTTTCACGTCGTGTACCCAAGTGTAAATCCCAAATCGACACTAAATTTATCTGTATACTTTCGTGTTCGTGTATTTTTATATTTACGTATCAAAACTATCAAACTAAACCCATTATTTTTGTATAATTTTCGTATCTTATTATCGTGTACGCTTGACTACATAGAGACAGAGTACCATTTTCGCTGGAAGCATCTTCTACAAGATCACCAAAACAGGGCAACACCTGCCAAATTCATAGCCACTGTCATTTATAACATTTATTTTAAGCGGGGCGCTCAGACTGGATAGATCTTTACCAGTAAAATTTTTGCCTTAGCAAATTTTTCACTATAACTTTATAAGATATTCAATATACAAATTTATCCAAACAAATATTGATCAAGTTATTTTCACTTTTCAGTCATCAATTTAAGCAGCTTAAAACCTTAGGTAATTATTTCAAGTTTTGGGCTCTTGATCACATTTACATTTTAATAATCTACAAATTCTATTTTATATAAATAAAAAATGTTATATAAGTTATTACCATTTTTCCTTCTCAAAATAAAAAAGTCCCTCCGTCCCTTAATAATTTTCTCGTTTGCCTTTATCATGTTTGTCAACTCACATTTTTGATAGTTAATATCTTTAATTTTATATTAATATAAAATATAAAAATTTCACCGTATTAAAGTACTCATAAATATGACTCAAACAAAATCACTCCTGACTACATCTATTCTTACAGATTAGGCGTAAATTAATAATTTGTCTCATGTTATGAACAGTGCCGACATATGAAACGAGAAAAGTAATAAGGTACGGAGGGAGTACATTTTTCCAGAGTGTACAAAAATAATTTATTTATTTTTTCTTATTTTTTTGGATGATAAAAAAGTATCTTCAACAACAACACGAGAGAACATCCCTCACTCTCCCTGTTGTAACTTGTTTTACAATACTATTTTTAGGTCATCTGCACTCTGACAAATAATTAAATTATTACTTTTTATATTATTATTTTTATATTATTTGTAGCAGTCTTATTTCAAAAAATATTTAAATAATTTATACGGCAACTTAACTTATTTTAAAAAATTTATAAAAAATAATAATGTATATTATCCGGAACACAATTGTAAAGGGCACAGCCTAAATTAACATCTCATCTCAACTTAATATTTTAAGGCTAATAAAGGTAATCAAGTAATTGGGATGAAGTCAACATTGATACTACAGAGAATTACATCAGAATTGTAGGAGTTTACTTGCTCAGATAAATAATCAGAAGTGTTTGGTTGATTATGTGATAATTGATATTCTATGTGATAATCATAAAGGTAGTTTACACACACTTTCGGTTTCTAATTGTTTGCAAATGTGTATATGGAGCCTTATGCAGTTGTTTGCAAATACGGAGAGGGGAACATGATTCGTAAAACGTCATATTCAGCGACAAATAGAAACAGAATGTACTATAGCTGTCCTAAATCAAAGGTACAAAAATATTTACCTAATTGAATGCGTTAATGATGGAGAAGTCTAATATGAATTTTGTATTATTTCAGAAATGGAAACTGGGAAATGGGACTGGGGCTGCAAACACTTTTTTTGGGAGGATGAGCTCACACTGTTTTCGGCAGGTTCTTCTGATGCTGGTTCTTCTGGTAAGGTTACAGATGGTGATGGTTCTTCTGGTAAGGTTACTGATGGTGATGTGCCTTCTTCTACCCCGCCTTCAACACCTTGTGGCTCTTCTACTTCCACAATCACTTGCCCCATATATCATTTGCCTGCCCCGGTATATTGTGCCTGCCCCTTGTCCATATAACTTGCCCACTGTATCGTTTGCCTGCTCCCCGTCTACCAAACCTACCCTAGTTTTAATATACCTGCCCCTTTTGTCAATTCCCTGCTCATTTTCTAATATAACCTGCCCCTTTTTCATTTGCCTATCCCTTGGATCATTTGCCTGCCCCTGTCTTGTGTGTAAACATGTGCACGATACATAAAAAGTGAAAAGTAAAGTAAGCATACATAAAATATTAGATAAGACAAGTATCAATTTTGATCAAACTGAAATTTAGTCATAAACCAAAATTACAAAACTGAAATTTCGATTAAAATTACCCGCACACTTGTTGGCATGAATGTAAGAACATCAAAGTGTGACCTTGTGACGTGAAATGTGATGATTAGCGACTCTGCAACATTTTAGTGTCAGTCTGATGAATTATTCTATTTTTAACATCATCCATGATATAGTACAGTACTAGTTTTGATAAGTGCTATCTAATGAACATACAGTAAAATATATCAAAATAAAAAAATAAGTAGAAAGCGAGATTAATATAGATCCTTAAATTTGTTACAATTGTTCATAGAATCATATAGCGATTTCTTCTTTATCCTCGTACTTATATAGTTCATAGCCATATTTTATTTGGGTTTTCAAATAATTCAGATCATATTTGATCTTGTTCATTGGCCTCGTCTTTCCATGAATAGTTGTTATATTGCTTCTGAGCTTTCGTTTCTTTTCAGGGCCCTTGCTCTTCGAGCGCCGTCTTCTTTTATTTGGCCCAGCCAAAGCAAATTTGTACTTTTCAGCTGCTTGTCTACGGTGGGGTGAAATAGAGGGTTCAGTGTGGTATGGAGAATATGCAATAAAAATTGTCATAGAAATTAGTAATGATGAATATACAACTGTGAAAAATTAACTACGTTAATTGCAAAAAGTGCAAAAAGAGTTTACCTCTGTCCTTAGAGTTTGGCATGACCTTTGCAGGATGATCAACATTTTGGGGGGTTGCACGATCCTTCTTCCTTCTATACGTCAAATGCACAGGTAGACGTGCCTTTTCTCTAGGGACAAAGTGGGGTGGACTGTGGGGTGCATTGTTATTATCTTGGCCAGCCACATCAGAGTTTGGCATGGCCTTCACATGATGATCAAC
Source organism: Apium graveolens (assembly GCF_009905375.1). Classification (NCBI taxonomy): domain Eukaryota; kingdom Viridiplantae; phylum Streptophyta; class Magnoliopsida; order Apiales; family Apiaceae; genus Apium; species Apium graveolens. The sequence goes on from NC_133652.1 coordinate 30,053,130, forward strand.
ATCTTGGCAGGTTGCACGACCCTTCTTCCTTCTATACGTAGAATGCACAAGTAGATGTGCCTTTTCTCCAAGGACAAAGTGGGGTGAATTGTAATTTAAGCAGGGCGGGGTTTGGTGACTGAAGTCACCATCTTGGCCAGCCACATGAGAGTTTGGCATGGCCTTCACAGGATGATCAGTATCGGTCTGCAACTCATCCTCATCCTTCTTTCGAGTTATCTCTTTTTCAATAAGCCTGTTAGTTTCATCGGTCTGCCTCTCATCCTCATCCTTCTCTCAATTTATCTCTTCTTCAATAATTTTCTTAGTGGCCCCCTTCATTCACACGCATATTTTGGGTTGAACTAATTACTCCCTACCTAAAAAACAGATAAAAACATGTTTTAAATTTGTTTGAATGTGAGAGAGAGAGGGAGGCAGAGAGAGGGGGAGAGAAGGGGAGGATACTACCATATCAATATTGTCAAGTTGAAATCATTCCGGAGCCTGTTCTAGAAACAGCCTCATCATATGAATGACAAACAACCCACAATCACATCCATTAGGTTGTTGGGGAACCTGAATAGAAGCTAAATGTTAGTATTAAAAACAAACATAAAATCTAAATTATTTTTCTCACAATACCTTAACTATCTTTCTCTTGGTAGGTGGAAAATCTAACGGTTCTCCTTCCCACATTTCTTTGAGACCCCTACGTTGGTAAAACTTGCATATTAGACGACTTCTTATATAGCATATAATAAACACTAGACCACGACTTTTCTTACCATTCAATGATATCACAAATTTCATCACTCGGGTGATAATCATACGAGTCCATGTGGAGGATCAAAATCAAACCCGAGTCTTCTCACTCGATGAAGCACAGAATGACCAAAGTAAAATGACCCATATATTACAGAAAAAGAAAACCATTAAACATGAAAAACAAGTAGCATTGTATAGTATTATAAATACAAATTACTAATTTGAGAAGTTGTTTTAGAAACTTACTTAAAGCATATAGGGAAAAGTATGTAGGAATAATCGCCAAAGCTTCCTTTCCATTAATAGGACCACTTCTGAAGGACTTTTCCATGACTATTAGCCAATTTTGAATAAGAATATGTGTCAAGAACAAGGCTTCTTGCAAAAGATTTTGAAGACATCGTGCGCTTCAAATCCCTATCCAAAAAGAAATAAAAAATTAATAAATATAATGACATTCAAATAAGCTAATTCAAGAAAAGAAAAATATTATTCTGAACACAATTTATGTGTTTACCTTACGTAATAAGATAATACATCTACATGAATCGGGCATTTAGCTTCTATACTTTTCAAGAATTTGTAAGAAACATCTGCATGAACCACCTTGGAAGATGGTTGTGAAAAGAAAGCGGCCTCGTTCAGCTTATGGAAAGCCTTCTCCAATTCAGCAAGTCTAGCCATCACGCTGGGATCAAAAGGCCCAGAGCATGCTTCAGTGCTGGTATTATAATCCTCCTTCAGCATACGGGTAGCCTTCTCTATTTCTTCAATTCTAGCAACCACGCTGGAATCAGAAGGCCCGGAGTGTGCTTGCTCCAATAAAATCACTCTACTCGCTTGCTCTATCAATTTTTTTTTAATTACACCCTTTATTTCTTGACATGTCCAGGCTGACATCACAGGCTTATCAATTTCAATATCCAAAGGACTCATTTTATGGAGAAACACACCTGAGAACAACAAACACAAAAGTAAGTGTTAGACAAACATGACCATCGGGGAAGTATTTCTCAGACTAATACGCAAATCAAAATACCTTCAAGAAGTATGTGCAGCCCCCTAAACCCATATTTCGTGCATCGCTATTTGCTTTACTTTCTGCTCTTCTTTTATAGTCTTTGATGGCCTCAAGAAGGAATTCAAGGACATACTTGGCCCAATTATATTGTCAAGAAAGTAGAGTGGTAGAATCCTATTGATAGCAAGTATAACAATCCACTGATTCCTCACAATGAGTTTCTGAAATCAGTAAGTAAAACTGTAGAGAACACTAAACGCAGATAAAGAACAAACTTTATATGTGCTTAGTGTTAACAGTAGGGAGGCAATAATTAATAGTACACAACTGAATGCAATTAAAGGGAACAAGAGCTACACAAATTTTGTTTTACCAATAACTTATTACTGTCTTGGTAAAAGAATATATAGCTAGCTAGATTTATTTAATTATGAAGAAAAAACCTTACTGGTCCGAAGAAGCTCTTAATACAGTTTGAGGGGGAATCCTAATCCACTCCCGTCCTAACTGGGCTTTTAGGTTAGCTAGTGTCATTGGCATCCGAGAGAGAGCGAGAGATAGGACAAAGACCAGAGTAATAAAGATGCATCTACTAAGTGAAATAGAGTGATGAACCTTGAGCTAAAGTCTAGTATCCGGACAGCTGCTATAGTATTCGGACCAACATGGCCCCAACCATGATCTTACTCAATTTCTAAATCCGGATCTCTGTCCTGTGAATGAACATACATGTACAACTGGAAAATGCACGAGATAGAAAAAATATGGTGGTTCGACTAAAAAGATGAAGAAGGCAATTCACTTCCTCGCCACTCCGTTTTTACCTCTGAATTACAAATTTATCTTATTTTAAAATTAAATTTTATGTGTTAACACTGAGCACAGATAACAGCTCAATTTATGTCAAATAAAACAGGTATATGAAGTTTCATATACTTATAGTTGATTAACTAATTTGTTGACAGTCAACCTGATTGAGTATTGTAGCCCGGGTTCTTACATTTTTTATGACACAGGAATATAGACAATGTGTAACACCCCAGTCCCACATTGAGGAGATTTGGGACTTCTGTTTAGTTTATAAGAAAAAGTACTACTACTATATGCACCAACAAATCATGATCTTTTGGGGGTTTGTGGTGGGCTTGTCGTAACCCAAGTTGACTGCACTAGGGACATTATGCTTCAGTTTATTTTGGACTCGGAATCGGGACTTGACCGGGTTTTCGAAAAAAGGCTCGAGACTTAACCCGGGTTGTCACATATGGTATCAGTGCCGACTCTCGAAAGCTTGATGCGTCAAGTTACCGGAGGTGGGGACACGAAGGCTGGCGGTATTATCCCACAATGGCAAGAGGTCCGAAGGTGGGGACACGAAGCTAGCCGGTATTATCCCACAATGGCTAGAGAGGTACGATCTTGGTCATATGGGTTGTCTGTTCAGGTTTGACGAGGACGTCAGAAGTTTAAATGGGGGAGTTTGTAACACCCCAGTCCCACATTGAGGAGATATGGGACTTCTGTTTAGTTTATAAGACAAAGTACTACTACTATGTGCACCAATAAATTATTATCTTTTGGGGGCTTGTGGTGGGCTTGTCGTAACCCAAGTTGGTTGCACTAGGGACAGTATGCTTGGTTTATTTCGGACTCGGAATCGGGACTTGACCCGGTTTTTGAAAAAAGGCTCGGGATTTGACCCGGGTTGTCACACAAAGCATCCTCATTTGTTATATGAAGGAATATAAACAAGACAAAGTACTACAGGGCGGATGTAATGAACATTCTTACTCATCTTGTTGCAAGTATTTCGTAAAATAAAGAAATACTATCAATATAGATAACATGAACAGAAGAAACAAAAGAAGAACAGAAGAAGAGATACCTGCTCTCAACGATGAAGCCTGCTCCCGACGAAGCCTGTTCTCCCGACATAACATGCTCCTCACTCCCTGCCATTGTTATTTCCCTTTGATTGAATTGAAATTTTAAAATTTGAACTTGATTATATTCCCCTCTCTCCCTCACTATAACTTGAAAAGATAATTTGATTATATTATGTTATTTATTTTTTATTTTTCCAGAAATGGTACAAATTAATTAAAAATCCAAATTCGAAAAGAACATCTGATCTGATCCGTTTCGAAAAATATCTGATTCGAGAAAAATCTGATCTCATCCAATAAAATCCCAAATTGAGTACGATCCAAACAAAACCCGGCCTGGTTCGATAAAATCTTATTTCCAATATTAACTTATTTCCAATATTTTCTTAATTATTGAATTTTTTTCCTTTTTTTATTAGTTTGTAGCTTCCCGTCTTAGCCTAACAACATAAAGAGAGCAATTAAAGTTTAACTAGCTTTAATACCCGTGCAAGGCACGAGCTAGCTCAATTTTACAAAAATTATTGTTAATCCTTCCGTGCTCGTTTACGGTATTTGTATGTTACTCATACGATATTTTGTAGTTCATGTCAGCACGATTATATGGCGATAAATATTATTGAGTTTATATTGTGTCGCTAATGTAGAGTTTAGAGTGCAGTTTTATCAATGAACATAGTGTTTTGCTATTAAGTCTGTAAACTCAGTGATTTGGGCGTATATAATTATGTACGAAATTTTGAAAACTAAGAATACAAATTTTATAAATTATATAATATATCATTGTTTTACTTAAAATTTTAAATAATGGGAAAGATATTATGAAAGGAGAAAAACTAGCTTTTGTAATAGGATTTTCAATTCAAAATTAAATTTTTGTATAGCTCAATGAATATAAGGAAAATTGAATTTTAAAAATTTATAAAATAGGATGAATATATATACTTATGTAAGATATTTTGAAATTTAAGAATATTAATTTTCTAAATAATAAAAAATATGATTGTTTTTATTCAAAAGTAAAAATAATAGTAAAGATTGGATAACAGAAGAGAAGATGGTTTATATAATAAGATTTTTTATTTGAAATCAAAAACCTTTGTAGCTCAGTGGGTAGGGGATTGTCTCTCTGAGTGGAGGTCAGGGGTTCGATTCACCATAAAAGTTATAAACCATTATTTTATTTTAAAAAGAGAGTAGGGACATGTATATGTAATTTTCTAAAATATAAGGGTAAAACTGTACTTTCACAGGGGGTTTATTGGCGCAGAATACCCTTAAATTATCCCTTTGTTCTTTAATCAACTTATTATAAATTTAAATTTAAAATATCTATTATAATAACAAACAAAAGATTTTATATATATTACAAATAAAAGATTTTATATATTAATATCTAAATTGTTATGTTTTAATAATTTGGGTAATTTACTAAATTTGTGTGTTTTTGATATTATTAATTTCTTTTCAATTATCATTCTTATTAAAAATATTTTATTATTATTAAAAATTAAAAAAACGAATATAATTTAACCCTCTTGGTGATTTGTGAAATTCAAAGGCCCAATCTATATAACAAATATCTAACTGATATGGCAAATGGCACATCTCTTATGTAAATGGGACAGACCCTTTACAAATGAGACAGGAAATGAGACAGTCTCAATTAACTGGAGAAATTAAAATGCTGAAATATAAATGCAGTAATACGAGAAACAAACAATATACAAACATCATGAGTTTTCACTTGGTTCGACCCTTAATCCTAGTCAATGGCCTACATCCAAGTCCCTATATCAACTAGCATAGAAAATGTATTATATCAACTTTAATAAAAAAACTTACAATCTTTTCCTTGATTACAAAGGGATAGCACCGAAGGAAAACCTTTCCCTAACAAACCTTGCTACCTAGCACACCTCCTATACCTTAGTCCTTTGACTACCTTTGCTATCCTTCTGGAATCAAGCTTTGCCACAACTCGGCACAAGTTGATATGAATACACGTTTATAATGTAAAGATATAAAAATTACAACTCAAACTATTATCTCGTTCAACAAGATATTCGAGTGAATGAATAGAGAACAAGAAATGTATTTCAGGAGAAGATTAGACGTGTAAGCATTAGTCAAATTTCTGAAATCATGAGTTGTATAAATAGCCACAAGATCTAACAGATTTGATATTCAAACAAACAGATAGGATAAGTTGAAAACAGTTTCGTTTGAAAATTATTTGAATAAGTCTTTGAAAGATTAATCTGTTAGTTTGTTGAAAGAGATAAACTTAGTAAAAGATAAGTGTTTGAATAGCTTAAACTAAGTTTATCATATAGGGTGTGTTTAAGATGTGAGTTATCCGGTTAAACAAGATTTACATAAGCCCTAACAAACCTATTCTAGTAAACTGCAAACTCTTGAAAGTTGTATGTGAAAGAGATATGTCCTAAGTCCAATCATGTATGAGGATTTAGAAATAACTTTTATGTAATCTGTTTTGATTTCATTGATATTAATAAAAGACTTGTTTTGTTTTTATTACGGGTTCTATCTATTTTAAGTGTTTAAATAAGATATACCACAGTTTAGAGTAAAGCTTTTTATGGATTGTGTTGAGATCATAATAATGAGACCTAAAAGATGATAACTCTAAATTTAAATAGTTCATGGTCGTAGGATTACTAACTGGTAATTAATAATCCGCAAAGATCGGTACATACTATGCTTGCTTCATTATGAAGGATGTCTGTTCTCATAGACATTTGTGTGGTGACACTATAGTTAGTATGTAGGTGCTTATTATAGAATAAGTTCACTTAACATGACTCACACGGCTGAACAACTGATGGAGTTCACTCACGTGTCAGCAGTTGTTCACATAGTGATAGTTGTATAAGTATCCTTAGACTTGAGGTCATCATAGTCATCCTGTGTACACTGAACTATGCTTTGGTTTAGTTCTTAGTCTCCAGGGACAATTATAAGGGCTCTACTGGGTATAGGAATTTGTACACGAAGATAGCGTATGATCAATAGAGGATCTACCCCTTCCAGTGAAGGAAGAGAATGTTCAATGCTGATCCACTTATGCTAGTTCAAGAATCTCTGGCCAGAGTGAATGAAATTAGAAAGGAGTTTCTAATTTACATTAAATAGAACTAAGCATAGTGAATGGGAAAGCAAGTGATTAAATAAGATAGGCTTGACACAAGTTCCATGCCTTATATTTAATCGTGACATTGCAGGGTAGAAGGAATTAATTGTACGATAACTGAATAGGTTCTTGGTATTCTAAGCAGTGAATTCGTATTATCCGGATAGTCGCGATATGCTGAGAAGTATCCCTCACGATGTAGAATAAATATGATTAATTAATTAATCATATTTAATGAATTAGAGAATTTATATAAATAATGATAAAATAGTTTTATTATTATTTATTTCTGCTACTGGCTTAATATTGAAACTACAGGGTCACACCATAAAAGAGAATAATTTAATGGTGTAGGAATTAATTAATAATGGCTGATAATTATTTATTTATGAAATAAATAATTAATTGGCAAATTTAATAATTGATTAAATGAGATTTAATTGATTATAAATTTATTAAGAAAAGTTCTTAGTATTATTAATTAAGAATTTAATTTTTGGAAATTAAATCAAGAGAGAGAATTATTTCTAAAGTGTTTAGAAAAAGAATTAATAATTAAAATATGTTTTAATTATTAGTGAGAATAATAAAGGGTTAATAATAATAATATTTTATGGGAAATTTTCAGCTGAAAATTTTGCCTATAAATATACCATTATAAACCCTATTTTTGTCTCAACCCAAAAAGATTTACAAAAACCTAATTCTCTCCACCTCCTCCTCCTTCATTACATCGTTTTCTTGGTGGATACCGGTGGAGTGCTTCACACTTGAGGAGCAGCTGCTAAGGATCTCCGCTCGTTATTTGGATCACTTTTAAAGGTTAGAAATCGATCCCTCGATTTTAATCACAATTTATATGCTTTTATTTGGATTTTATATGTGTAAAATTGTTTTACCATGCTTCCGTGATAGATAAAATCCTTCAATGGTATCAGAGCATAGGTTGTATGCATATAGATCTGTGGTAAAAATTTCAGAATTTTATATGCTTGGATGAATTAATTATGATTTTTACAAGTTATATCATTGATTAATTATGACTGATTAGAAATCATTTCTCGGAATTATTTTGACAGTAGATCTGGGTTCTACAAGTTTTGTAGATCGTCTGGGTATTTTTTTCATAATTTTATGATGTATGGATTAATTGTTATGAATTTTTGAAGTTGTTTTATTAAAATTCGTAATTAAATATATGTATATATAGTATATATATATAGTATATATATATATATATTTGTTTTGCTGAAGTATATAGTAAAGTCCGTACTTAAAGTTCTGCTGTACTGAGAATGATGGTTGCACGGAGTTCGGTGCAAACGGCGGTGGCGGCTGTTTTATATATAAAAAAAGGTAGAAAACCCTGACAAGCTGCAGGGCACGCGGGATAAGGGTGTCGCGCATTCCGGGAATGCGTTACACCCTGTGGCGCATTCACAGAATGCGTTACACCTTTTAGTGGCTTAAAAGGGTTGTAATGCATTACCGGAATGCGTTACAGGGCTTGTAACGCGTTCCTGTAATGCGTTACAACCCATCTGTTATTTTTAAATTTGATTTCTGGGAGTTTCGTAACTCCGTTTTGGGCGTACAATATATCGTTGGATTCGTTTTTCCGAGACGGATCTGATGGAGTTGTTGAATATTTTTTATATAATAGTTTTGAACTGTTTATATTCCCGATAGTGTTTAAAACATGTTTTAATTATTTTAATTGCTTTTAAATGCTATAATAAATTAGTACATCATTATATCAATGTGTGACATGATAATTGCTTGCATGCTTACTTGTTTATTTATTTTTATATATGAGATATATGCCTATGTTTATCATGCGATGATAGATTTAGGTGAACTTAAATCAATATAAGGCGTGCTCTAGAAAATCTAGAATATGAATCGTTTCTTGCCTTAATATAAATATTATGAATATGATCATGAGATTCTTGTGTTTATGAAACACGTGATTGAATATGAATTTTCAATATTGAGAGAAAGGAAGATTCTGTCAACAACAGATTTCTATCTGTAAGAAAGGGTTATTAAGTGACGCCTCTTGACAATGCTTCACCCGATCTGGGAATCATCTGATTATCGATTATTGATTTGAAATATTTAATTTAAAAGGAAGAATTTCTTTATAATTTGATTATGATTGTAACGTAATATAATCCCTGTAAAATTAAATAATATCAAGTAGTAATTGGCCAATGACACAACGGGCTTGTGTCGGTCATAGCCTTCCAATATGATAGAAAGTGGTTTTTATTTTTAAATCATTGTCGTTTCGTGCCACAACCGAGGGCTTTGATTTCGAAATAAGAAATACTTGTCTATTACATGGAGATATGTACATTGAATTAGAATCTAAAGGTCATTACGTGCCACAGCCGTGGGCCATTGGAGACTGATTCAATTGTTCAAAATGTTGGGTTAAACTTAACTTAGAATATTGAGTTTGTCGTGCCACAGCCGTGACTCAACTATTTAAGAGGCTAAAGTTATATTAGGGAATAACATAAGATGTAATTGACAAGAGTTGTCTGCCTATTGAACATCACATGACGTTTCGTGCTACAGCCGAGGTTGTGTGATGGAATGTATGATCCCTATTCCCACTAGAATTATGAATGCTTAATTTTCACTTAGGGGGTTGAATAAATTAGAGAAACTAGTGGGAGACACTTATGAATAAAGACCCGATTCATATAGTGTTTTGAAATGAAATTAAATATTTGCTAAGTGTTGTTATGTGTTTATCATTTACAGATTTACTATATTCGTCTTGTCTTCTGCACTATCACTCCGGAGCATACTAGATGCTCACAAGTTGACTGGTCCTAATTTAGCTGTTTGTTTTCACTGTAACAAGTTGGGGCACTGGAAGAGGAACTACAAGGTTTACCTTGCAGAATTGAAGAAGAAGAAGGGTAATAAGACTACCGCTTCTGATTCAGGCATGTTCATGATCGAAGTTAATATGTCACTAGGTCAAATTTCTACTTGGGTATTAGATACCATCTGTGATTCTCATATTTGCAATTCGTTGCAAGGACTAAAGGGAAGTAGGACTCTTGAAAAAGATGAGGTGATTCTACGTATAGGCAATGGAGCAAGGGTTGCGGCCATATCTGTAGGATCATTTAGTTTACATATGCCTACGGGCAAGACTATTATTTTGAATAATTGTTATTACGTTCCCTCTATTGTGAGGAATATTGTTTCTATTCTTATGTTGGATTTGGATGGTTTTTCATTTATTATTAAGAATAATGAATTTCTATCCTTAGAGATAATGTTCTTTATGGACGTGATATTTTAAATAATGGTCTGTATGTATGTGACGTAGAGCACGATTTACTTCAGATTGAACAAACTCACAAAAGAAAACGAGATGATGAAAATCTGACCTATTTATGGCATTGTAGGCTAGGTCATATTAGTGAAAATAGACTGCGGACATTGCATAAGGAAGGGTTACTTGACCCCTTTGATTTTGAATCATATCCTACATGCGAGTCTTGTCTATTGGGTAAAATGACCAAATCTCCATTTAGTGGACATGGAGAGAGGGCTGCAGATTTGCTAGGATTGGTACACACAGATATATGTGGACCAATGTCTACGCAAGCCATGGGTGGATTTTCGTACTTCATTACTTTCATATATGATAGATCTAGATTCGGATATGTGTATTTGATGAAACACAAGTCTGAAGCCTTTGAAAAGTTCAAAGAATATAAACATGAAGTGGAATAAATAAACCAAACACAGTATTATAACTCTTCGATTAGATCGAGGTGGTGAATACTTGAATGGAGAGTTTCTAGATTATCTCAAAGAAAATGGTATAGTCTCCTAGTGGAATCCTCCATATACTCCACAATTAAATGGGGTATCTGAAAGGAGAAATCGAACTTTGTTAGACATGGTTTGGTCCATGATGAGTTATGCGAATCTTCCAGTATTCCTATTGGGTTATGCATTGGAAACCTCAGCATATTTACTGAATAAGGTGCCTTCCAAATCTGTTCCTCAAACTCCATATGAGATATGGAAAGAAAGGAAACCGAGTCTTAAACACGTTAAGATTTGGGGATGTCCAGCATATGTCAAGAAAGTTGACCCAGATAAGCTGGAATCTCGATCCGTAAAATGTAATTTTGTGGGAATCCTAAAGAGACTTTGGGGTATTACTTATACACCGATCATCGAGTGTTTGTCTCCAGACATGCTACCTTCTTGGAAAAGGAGTTTATCCTTGAAGGAAACAGTGGGAGCAAAATTGAACTTGATGAAGTTCAAGAAGCACAAACTACTACGGATCAACTGGAAACACCTGTTCAGACTGAACAACCTTCTGTGGAACAGCCCATTCGTAGGACAGGGAGAGTGTCTCGCCAACCTGAGAGGTATTATGGCCTTGTCATTGAGAATGGAAATGAGTTGTCAATCATTGATGATGACGACCCTGTGACCTATAATGAGGCTATGAGTAGTGTTGACTCAGAGAAATGGCATAGTGCCATGAAATCCAAAATGGAATCTATGTATACCAACCAAGTATGGACTCTGGTTGAGGCGCCTGAAGGTGTTAAGCCTATTGGGTGCAAGTGGGTATATAAAAGAAAGATTGGAGCAGATGGCTAGGTGGAGACCTATAAGGCCAGGCTCATGCAAAAGGATTCAAACAAAGGCAAGGGATCGACTTTGATGAAACTTTTTCGCCTGTAGCCCTGTTAAAATCAATTCAGATTTTGCTTGCGATTGCTGCTTACTACGACTATGAGATCTGGCAAATGGACGTGAAAATGGCCTTCCTCAATGGGGAACTTAAGGAGGAAGTGTATATGACACAACCAGAGGGTTTTCTTTCCAAGGGAAATGAACACCTATTGTGTAAACTGCTGCGATCCATATATGGTTTAAGGCAAGCTTCTCGTAGATGGAACATCCATTTTGATGAGACAATCAAAGAGTTTGGTTTTATCAAAAACATAGATGAACCATGTGTCTACAAGAAGGTTAGTGGGAGCGCAGTAACATTTCTTGTATTGTATGTGGATGACATACTTCTTATAGGAAATGATATACCGATGCTACAATCAGTCAAAGTATGGCTATCAAAGAACTTCATCATGAAGGACTTGGGAGAAGCATCCTACATTCTTGGTATGAAGATCTATAGAGATAGATCTAGAAGAATGATAGGTCTTACCCAGGGTACATACATCCAGAAAGTGCTTAAAAGGTTTAGCATGGAAAACTCCAAAAGAGGTCTCATACCGATGAGCCATGGAGTGTCCCTTTCCGAAAAAATGTCTCCTAAGACACCTGAGGAAAGAGAGCGTACGAGTAAGATTCCTTATGCTTAGCAATAGGATCTATCATGTACGCGATGTTATGTACAAGGCCTGATGTTGCTTATTCAATTAGTGTGATGAGCAGATATCAGTCCAATCTAGGTGAAGACCACTGAAAAGCAGTGAAGAACATCCTTAAGTACTTGCGAAGGACTCAGGACATTTTTCTTGTTTTTGGTGGTGAATCTGAGTTGAAAATAGAGGGTTATACTGACTCTAGTTTTCAATCAGAAAGTGATAGCAAATCCATGTCAGGGTACGTGTTTACTCTGAATGGTGGTGCGATAAGTTGGAAGAGTTCCAAACAGTCTACAACGGCTAACTCCACAGCGGAAGCAGAATATAGTGAGGCTGCAAAAGAAGCCATTTGGATGAGGAAATTTGTTTCTGAGTTGGGAGTAGTTCCTTGCGTTGAAGAGCCTATTGTGTTGTATTGTGATAACAACGCAGCAATAGCACAAGCCAAGGAACCTAGGTCACATAAAAATTCCAAACATGTCATGCGGCGCTTTCATCTGATTAGGGAGATTGTTGAAAGATGAGATGTCAACGTCGAGAGAGTTGACACACATAACAACGTAGCAGACCCACTCACAAAGCCACTTTCTCAAAGTCACTTTGATCATCATAAAGACAAGATGGGTATTAAATACCAGAGTGATTGGCTTTAGTACAAGTGGGAGATTGAAAGAGATATGTCCTAAGTCCAATCATGTATGAGGATTTAGGAATAACTTTTATGTAATCTATTTTGATTTCATTGATATTAATAAATACTTGTTTTGTTTTTATTACGGGCTCTATCTATTTTAAGTGTTTAAATAAGATATACCACAGTTTAGAGTAAAGTTTTTTATGGATTGTGATGAGATCATAATAATGAGACCTAAAAGACGATAACTCTAAACTTAAATAGTTCCTGGTCGTAGGATTACTAACTGGTAATTAATAATCCGTAAAGATCGGTACATACTATGCTTGCTTCATTATGAAGGATGTCTGTTCTCATAGACATTTGTGTGGTGAAACTATAGCTAGTATGTAGGTGCTTATTATAGAATAAGTTCACTGAACATGACTCACACGGCTGAACAACTGATGGAGTTCACTCACGTGTCAGCAGTTTTTCACATAGTGATAGTTGTATAAGTATCCTTAGACTTGAGGTCATCATAGTCATCTTGTGTACACTGAACTATGCTTTAGTTTAGTTCTTAGTCTCCAGGGACAATTATAAGGGTTCTACTGGGTATAGGAATTTGTACACGAAGATAGTGTATGATCAATAGAGGATCTACCCCTTCCAGTGAAGGAAGAGAATGTTCAATGCTGATCCACTTATGCTAGTTCAGGAATCTCTGGCCAGAGTGAATGAAATTAGAAAGGAGTTTCTAATTTACATTAAATAGAACTAAGCATAGTGAATGGGAAAGCAAGTGATTAAATAAGATAGGCTTGATACAAGTTCCATGCCTTGTATTTTATCGTGACATTGCATGGTAGAAGGAATTAATTGTATGATAACTATTCACTGAATAGGTTCTTGGTATTCTAAGCAGTGAATTCGTATTATCCGGATAGTCGCGATATGCTGAGAAGTATCCTTCACGATGTAGAATAAATATGATTAATTAATTAATCATATTTAATGAATTAGAGAATTTATATAAATAATGATAAAATAGTTTTATTATTATTTATTTCTACTACCGGCTTAATATTGAACCTACAGGGTCACACCATAAAAGAGAATGATTTAATGGTGGAGGAATTAATTAATAATGGCTGATAATTATTTATTTATGAAATAAATAATTAGTTGGCAAATTTAATAATTGATTAAATGAGATTTAATTGATTATAAATTAATTAAGAAAAGTTCTTAGTATTATTAATTAAGAATTTACTTTTTGGAAATTAAATCAAGAGAGAGAATTATTTCTAAAGTGTTTAGAAAAAAATTAATAATTAAAAGGTGTTTTAATTATTAGTGAGAATAATAAAGGGTTAATAATAATAATATTTTATGGGAAATTTTCAGCTGAAAATTTTGCCTATAAATATACCATTATAAACCCTATTTTTGCCTCAACCCAAAAAGATTTACAAAAACTCTAATTCTCTCCACTTCCTCCTCCTTCATTACATCGTTTTCTTGGTGGATACCGGTGGAGTGCTTCACACTTGGGGAGCAGCTGCTAAGGATCTCCGCTCGTTGTTTTGGATCGCTTTTAAAGGTTAGAAATCGATCCCTCGATTTTAATCACGATTTATATGCTTTTATTTGGATTTTATATGTGTAAAATTATTTTACCATGCTTCCGTGATAGATAAAATCCTACAGTATGGACCACAGAAGCTTTGCTCGGACTATATATCTGATTTTGTTGCTTGAATATATATCATCATAAATCTGTGTTCTAAAATTCTCCCCCTTTTATGATGATGACAAAGAGAACATAAATGCCCCCTATCAAGAACACTTTAATGTCGGTAAAAGAGAGTTAATGGGAATAGAAAATATTTTGCAGTTTATGATATAAGTGCAACATATATATGAATGAGACTAGGGATGAACATGGTTCGATTTGGTGCGGTTTGACCAAAAACCAAACTGTAATGAAATTCATTCAGTTTCTAGATTTAAAAACCAAAACCGAACCAAACACTGTTGGTGTGGTTTCGGTTTTTAGTTGTAGTTTCGGTTTGAGATGGTGTGGTTTCGGTTTTAAAATCAAACGAAATTAAATATATTTTAATATTAATGATTATATATATTTACAAAGCCATATACCTTGACGTCCTAAAACTTTACACATTCAGATTAAAGCAAAAGTTTCTAAATACATTTTTCGTTAAAAAGTTGAATAACAACCATTCAAGAACATTGGAGAAGTATTTCTTATATCAACTAAATAATAAAGGCAAAATGATTGATAAAAATTAGAACTCAAAGAAATTAAATGTCCATGAAGTACCATGGACATTATATATACTATGATTTGGACAACAATTACTAATCAATTCTTGGAGGATCCCAAGAGAATAAATGAATTCAACTTTAAACAAATATCATAAGCAATGTAAACCTTACTGGACTTTTGGACAAAAGACTACTAGACTCTGCTGTTACACTTACTGGACTGGTCTTCCAATTCAAAGTTGGGTCGTATATAAAAAAATTGTAATATTATTTATAAATCTATATAAAAAATTGTTATATATATAAATAATATAAATATAATATAAATATATATATATATATATATAATTAATTTTATTTGGTTCAGTTCGATTTCTATTCGGTTTTGAAAAAATTAAAACCGAACTGCATCCATATTATTGGTTCGGTTTTTATTCGGTTTGATTATTAATCGGTTTGATTTTTAATGGTGCTATTTCGTTCATTTTTAACGATTTCGGTTTCAATTTCGGTTTTCAGTTCAGTTTTGCTCATCCCTAAATGATATAATTAAAGTGTTTTATGAGATTGTTTATTTTATTGATATTTATCTGACGCAACTATTAATAACATAGTAATTATAAAATTTAAAACATACACAACTACCACACATTAATATATATATATATATATTGTAAATATTAACGAGCGAAAAAAATATTCCCGAATAAAACTGAAAAATAAGAGAAATAAGAAAACATATTAAGATCATAAAATAATATACATAAAAATACGTAAAAAATTACAAAGAACACATACCTAGTTCACGACGCATTATACAAAAATGATCTTCAACTAAAGGTTTAGTGAAGATATCTGCATGTTGTTTCTCAGTAGATATATAAATAAGCTCAATATTACCTTTGGAAATATTATCTCGTAGAAAAGGGTGACGACCATCAATATGTTTAGTACGAGAATGCATTACAGGATTTTTAGAAATATTAATTGCAGATGTATTATCACAATTAACATGAATATTTGAGAAAGAAATACCAAAATTTTGCAATGTTTATTGCATCCACAAAATCTGAGCACAACAACTACCAACTGCTATGTACTCTCCTTCTGCAGTAAAACAATCCCAAGTCACTCGTACCTTTCAAATATTTATAAATATGTTTAACGACATTCAAATGAGATTCTTAAGGTTGAGACTGAAAACGAGCACACAAGCATACACTATACATAATGTCAGGACGAGAGGCAGTTAAATATAAAAGAGATCTGATCATACCTCGAAGCTTAGTGACATCTACAAGTGTACCTTGTTCATCTTTTGTGAGCTTAACTGAAGTACTCATTGGTGTAGCTTTAGGTGTAACATGTTCTAGTGCAAATCTTTTGAGTAGATCCTTAATGTACTTGCCTTGGTGAATAAATATTCCTGCATTAGACTGATTAATTTGCAATCCTAAAAAGTATTGTAGTTCACCCATTAAACTCATATCAAATTTCTTATGCATGCAGTTAGAAAACCACGTACACAAAGATTTGTTATGAGATCCAAACATAATGTCATCTACATAAACTTGAACAAAAAGAAAATGATCACGTGTATGAAAAATAAAGAGAGTAGGATCGAGTGTACCATGAGTGAAAACATTGTTTACAAGAAATTGATAGAGACGCTCATACCAACATCGAGGGGACTGTCTCAATCTGTATATATATTTCTTTAGCTTGTAAACATAGTTAGGATACTTCTCATGAATAAAACCTGGAGGCTGCTTTACGTATACTTCTTCCTTGAGATAGCCATTTAGAAACACGCTCTTGAAGTCCATTTGATAAAGCTTGAACTTTTTGTGAGCTGCAAAATCCATTAGAATTCGTATAGCTTCTAATCGAGCTACTGGAGCATAAGTCTCGTCGTAATCGATTCCTTCCTGTTGGTTGTATCCCTGAGCTACCAAACGAGCTTTGTTTCGAATAATGTTGCCATCTTCATCCTTCTTATTCTTGAAAACCCAACGAGTACCAATGATTTTGGCATCCTGCAGGAGGTGGGATGAGTTCCCAAACATCACAATGTTCAAACTAATTCAGTTCTTCCTGCATTGCAACTGACCAGTGCTCATCTGCAACAGCTTCTTTATCATTCTTTGGTTCGAATTCAGCAACAAAAGCACATAATGCACATAAATTGTGAGGTCTGCTACGAGTTGATATTCCTTGATCCAAATTTGTAAGAAGATTATCAGGAGGATGATTCTTCACTGTTCTGGAAGACTTTAGAAGACAAATATTACTCATTTCTTCTTTATTAGAATTGTCTGCCTGGAACTGAATAAGGGTTTTCTCATTTAAATGAGACAGTCTCATTTCCGCTTGTAAAGATTTATCCGATGGAGAAGAAGTGGATACATTTGGAGAACTATCAGGAGTCTTTGGAGAATCAGAGGAATCATCAAAATCTTGAGGAGAACCTGGTGAATCACCAGAAGAACGAGATGAGCTAGGAGAGTCTTGACTGTTAGACTTGTCTGAAAGAGACTGGGTCTTTTGAGAAAGAGGCTGTCTCATTTGTGAATGAGATGACAAATCTGCATCATCTTCTTCAATTTGAGAGATATTACGAGTAGATTAAAAGCAATATTGATAGATTCTTCCACCTTGTTCTTGTCCGGATTATAGACATGATAAGATTTGCTTGTTGTAGAATATCCTAAGAAAATATCTTCTGTCGATCTCAGATCGAACTTACCTCGATTATTCTGAGTATCTAAAATAAAACATTTTGAACCAAATACTCGGAAATAACTGACGTTAGGAGTCTTTTTCTTAAGCAATTCATAAGGAGTTTTAAGCAGAATAGGACGAATAAGTACTCTATTTAAAACATAACGGGAAGTGTGTACCGCTTCAGCCCAAAATTATCTTGGAAGCTTACTCTCATGGAGTAAATTTCTAGCAGTTTCATGTGATGTCCTGTTCTTGCGTTCCACTACTCCCTTTTGGTTGAGGAGTACGAGGAGCTGAGAATTCATGACTAATCCCCCTTTATTTGCAGAAAGTTATGAAGTCTTTTTCGAATTCTCCTCCATGGTCGTTACAAATTATTTTGAGTTTGAAAGAATACTTGGTCTCAAGATTAGTAATTAGATCTTTAAAATCAACAAAAGCTTCATCTTTAGTACGTAAGAATAATACCCAAGTAAAACGAGAATAATCATCAACTATAACAAAAGCATAATTCTTACCACCAAGACTTACATAGCGTTCAGGACCAAAAAGTTCAAGATGGAGTAACTGTAAAGGGTCAGTAGTGGATACTCGATTCTTAGAAATAAAGGAAATTTTAACCTGTTTCCCAAGCTGACATGCTGAACAAGGTTCCACCTTTTTGTATTTAAGCTTTGGTAGACCTCGTACAAGACCATGAGATGATATCTTTCGAAGCAAATCCATGTGTACATGACCAAAACGCCTATGCCAGAGATTCTGTTAATCTTGAACAGTAGCAAGACATATTTCTTCGTGTTGTTCATCAAAATCTAAAACAAATATATTTCCATTTCTTTTGGCAAGTAAAGGAAACTCGTTAGTTTTAGTACCAATATAACAAACATTTTTATCAAAATTGACTTTATGACCATCATCGGTAAGTTGACTTACACTAATCAAATTATATTTTAAATCATCAACTAAACGAACATTAGAAATAACAAACCTGTCATTGCCAATAGTGCCTTTACCAATGATACGAACGGTGTTAGAATCACCAAGTATAACCAGACCTCCCTCTTTAGCAACTAGTGAGAGAAACTTGGATTTATCACCGATCATATGGCGAGAGCATCCACTATCGATTATCCATTTATTACATTGAACATGGACCTTCAAGCATACCTGTAAAAGTTGCTTTATCTCTTAGGTACCCACTTAACTTTGGGTTCTTGTAGGTTAGTATCACAGATCTTATATAAATTTCTATCTAATTTCTTAATCCACATCTGAATAACATTAATAGATGCATTATCATATTTATATCTAACAGAAGATCTATAGGATGAGTTAGAAAAGTGGCCCTTGATACCACACAATCGAGATTCAGAGGTAGCGTGACCAGATTTGCCACAATCTCGACATTTTTCATAACATCTTGTACTTCATTGGAGTTCTCCTGTAACCACCTTGAAATGCACGCTTCTTGATTGATTCACACCCTAATCCTCCTTTATTAAGAAAAGATTTTTGTTCAGCAAGTAAAGCATTCGGAGTTCCTTTATAATAAAAACACTTTGCTAAATCTTTTTCAAGTTGTGCCACTTTCTGCTTCAGTTCAAGAACCAAATGATCAGGAGCATTATCTCTTTTGATGGTTTCTCGATCAATAGAGGCTGACTCTTTCTTCAAAGCTTCAAGACATACATCCTTCATCTCAATCTCATTCTTGAGATATTGATTTTCTTCTGTATGCTTATATATCTTTTCAACCAAAGATCTATTTTCAGCAGCCAAAGTTTCATCCTTCATAGGATCATCCATTTCACTGAGAACTTCACTTAATGCTTTTTTTAGATAAGCATTATTTTTTTAGCTTTTTAATATGAACCTGCAAGGTTAGCACAGTCGAAGATGTAATTGAATTTATATTATATTTAACATTTTGAACCTCATCATGGTCACTGTAGTTGTCTTCGAGTCCAGCAAAACAAAGTTGAGCAACTTCATCATCTGAATCGATCTCAACATCAGAATCATCGTCACTCCAGGTAAGTAATGTTTTCTTCTTGTTCTTGAGCTTGTAGCAGTCCTTCTTGAAATGCCCCTTTTTACCGCATTCGAAGCATGTGTCCTTGCTCGAATTCGCCTTGTTATCTTTGCTGGGATTATATTTGAAATCTTTCTTTGAAAACTGATATTTCATAGGCCGTTTTGATACATTCCTTTTTGAAAGAAATTTATAAAACTTCTTGGTCAAGAGTGCAATTTCTTCATCAGAATCATCAAGAGATTCGTCTACATCTGTATTAAGTGCAAGAGTTTTCTTCCGAGGAGCATCATCCTCTTCATCTTATCTGCGAAGCTGATTCTTGAATTCTTCCAATTCACTAAAGAGTGTGAGAGTGTCCATAGTAGAAAGAATATTCGAATCATGCAGTATGGTGACCTTAGGAGCAAACTTCTTTGGCATAGCCCTGAGAACTTTCCGATTGATTTCAGATTGTGGAATAGTCCTTTCCAGGAGAGATATTGAGTTCATCAAAGTTAAGAACCTTCCTTGAGCATCTTTTATACTTTCATCTCTTTCCTACCTGAAACCTTCATAAATCACTCATTAGCATACTAATTTTGACTTTACGTACCTTAGAAGTACCTTAATGGCTGACTTTAATAGTATCCCAGATTTGTTTAGCCGTGGTACAAGCTGATACTTTATGCAATTCAGTAGCCACCATTCCATTAAGGAGTGAATTCATAGCTTTCGTATTAGAATTCATAGCGTTGAGTTCTTCAGGAGATAGTTCTTTGATAGACTTAGGCTTGCCTTCTTTCATTGGGACTGTAAAGCCATTCTCAAAAGCATCTCATTCAAAAGTATCACGCTGGAGGAAGATTTTCATGCGGAACTTCCAGTCATTGTAATTTTCAGCACCTTGAACAATGGTGGGTAATTGTTTGAAAACTTGTCTGGTTGGGCCATGGATCGTTAGAAAAATAAACACTAAACAGAGAATTAAATGCACCCGCTCTGATACCAAATGAAATTCAAAGGCCCACTCGATATAACAAATATCTAACTGATATGGCAAATGGGGCAGTCTCTTATATAAATGGGACAGACCCTTTACGAATGAGACAGTCTCAATTAATCGAATAAATTAAATTATTGAAATATAAATGCAGTAATACGAGAAAAAAATAATGTAAAAACACCAGGAGTTTTCACTTGATTCGGCCCTTAATCCTAGTCTATGGCCTACATCCAAGTCCCAATGCCAACTAGCATAGAGAATGTATTATATAAACTTTAATAAAAGAACTTACAATCTTTTCCTTGATTACAAATGGATAGCACCGAAAGAATGTATTATATCAACTTTATAAAAGAACTTACAATATTTTCCTTGATTACAAATGGATAGCACCGAAAGAAAACCTTTCCCTAACAAACCTTGCTACCTAGCACACCTTCTATACCTTAGTCCTTTGACTACATTTGCTATCCTTCTGGAATCAAGCTTTGCCACAACCCCGCACAAGTTGATATGAATACACGTTTATAATGTAAAGATATAAAAATTACAACTCAAACTATTATCTCGTTCAACTGGATATTCGAGTGAATGAATAGAGAACAAGAAATGTATTTCAGAAGAAGATTAGACGTGTAAGCATTAGTCACATTTCTGAAATCATGAGTTGTATAAGTAGCCACAAGATCTAACAGATTTGATATTCAAACAAACGGATAGGATAAGTTGAAAACTGTTTTGTTTGAAAATTATTTAAATAAGTCTTTGAAAGATTAATCTATTAGTTTGTTGAAAGAGATAAACTTAGTAAAAGATAAGTGTTCGAATAGCTTAAACTAAGTTTATCAGATAGGGTTTGTTTAATATGTGAGTTATCCAGTTAAACAAGATTTACATAAACCCTAACAAACCTATTCTAGTAAACTGCAAACTCTTGAAAGTTGTCTGAACCACAGAAGCTTTGCTCAGACTAAATATCTGATTTTGTTGCTTGAATATATATCATCATAAACCTGTATTCCAGCACTTTGTTTAAAGTTGATATTTTTTGAATTAATATTTTGATTTATTACCAGATCTGGCATTTCGGACCGGTTGAAAGTGTTTTTGAGAAAACCATGAAGTTAAGCGTGTTTGAGTTGTAAATCTTGCGTTAATTCATACTAGATTGTTATGTTTTAATGTTTTATATTTGGGTAATTTACTAAATTTGTGTGTTTTTTGATATTATTAATTTCTTTCCATTTATCATTTTTATTTAAAAAGATGCTATTATTATTATTATCAAATATCTATCGAATCAGAATTTTTTACCATTCCTAAAAATAACTCAATTAATTACCAACTACTTCAGTAAAAAGAAATAATTAGCAACCACCTAAAATTAATTACACCCGCTGCAGATTACTAAACCGGCTACTCCCCTACTCCCCTACTCCGCTCTCTTGCTCGGCTCCCAAGACCAAACTATCCCATCTACTTCCGATTTGACACAAACTATTATGGCTACAATTAATTTGCCCAAGAATATTATGGCTACAGAGCTACTTATGCCCCTTTCATCTAAAAATCAAGATAGAAAGAGGAAGAGGAACCAAGAGGAAGAGAAAGAGGAAGAGATAGAAAGCAGCGGCGACAGTTCCACACAAAAGATTAAGGTCTGATTTCTACTCTTAATTGATGCATGCAAGTATTATTTGGTCTGCAAAGATGATGAGCTACTAGAAATAATGAGCTAGAACATCCAATTAGGCTAATCTTAAAGAATATATTTGCTCTGAAAAGATGCATAATAGGCTAAGAATACACTTATAAAAAAGATTCATGAGTGTAGTTTGTAAATGCTTTGGTTCTGATTAGTGCAAAAATAAAATATTTGGTTCATTTTCATCCATGTTAGGAATATGTTGTGAACTTGATGATAAGTTAAACAAAATACCTTAATAGATTTAACTTAATAAATTTTATAGTACTCGACGGATGATCTAATATAGTCTCGACGGATGACAAATTGACATCCATCGAGTGAGTAGCTTATGTAATAAATAAGTACTGTAGCATATTTCTTCAAACAACGTGTATTAGTCAAGTAGATTTCGTAGGGTTTTCTAAGTCATGTTGGCTACTAGATTGATATGCAGAATATGTTGATTAATTGTAAATATGAGATGTCTTGTAATTCTGTATAAGTGAAATAGAGGCAAGTGGCAGATAGACTCCCGACGGATGATCTACAAGACTCCCGACGGATGATCAATAAAGCTCCCGACGGATGACAAATATAGTCCCAACGGATGATCAAATTCAAATAGTTGTTGACAGTGACAACACAGTCACATGCTTTGGGTGTTTGCAAAAGGAATATGGCAGCCAAGTTGGTTCCATTTGCATTTCTCTCTGGATCATCTGCAGACCAGCGGAGCTGGTGGTCTTAAGCAGGATTTCGAGAACAAAGAAGCATTACCATTTTTATGCAATTGTGAAGACATTCAAAGATGCTGGAATAGAGTAATGAAGTAGCATGGAGTTAGACTAGATATGTTTTATTTTATTATCTTGTCTTATTGTCATGTAAACTTGGTGATATATAAACCAAGTGTAGCAAGTAGAATAATTAACCAAGCAAATACATTTTTCCAGAGAAACATATCAAGCTATATTCTGTAAGTATTTCTCTGAATTTTATTTGTTCAAACTTGTAAGCAGTTGTGATCTATTCAAAGCTTCACAGAGTTCTCAATTTGATATATATATATATGGTGGATATATTTAAATCCACCAGAAAGTTTTAAAGTCGTGTGTTTTATTACTTAGTGTTTTGATTTCAACTATCTTTCCATTCCACACTTCTGCAAATTAAACACTGTTATATGTATTAAGTTAGAACATTTTTAATATTTTGAAAAGTAGCCAGAATTTCATTCAACCCCCCTTCTGTAATTCTTGTTGTATTGTTAGGGAATAACAATCCCTTTAGGATTACTATTTTTCATCCTTGTATGGTATAACATTAGAGATGTACGTTTTGCATGTGAACTTTTTCAGCTTTTGGATTATGGGAAGCTGGTTTTGAGTTTACTATGTAAGCAAGAAAATTATACCTTTTATGTCTACACATACATATATTGGACAATTGGCGAGTCAAGTATGGCTATTAAAATTGCTGTTAGGCTGTGTCACAAATTTATATTCTCGTAGCTCATATTTATGGTTTGTAATTTCATTTCCTATTCCTCCCAAAAATATAGAAACTGATGTGTATGATTACTTCTTCTAGTCCCTCTTTACAAACCTTTATATGGTGTTGTTATCCCATTTAACAGAGTGGAGCATGGAAACATGGGGGGGTCTGAGAACTTTTTAGAGATTAAAGAAGTACCTTGTTTCATTATTTTTTTCTACAGAGTTGTTATTAAAGGATTGAAAGACTTATGCTATACCAATTATATTTGTCTATTATGAATTGTTTCACTAATAGCTTGTTTACTGAGTTCTATCATATTTTCCTGTCCCTCTTCCTCAATATATGTTTATGCATGACCACGTCATCGTAATTCCGAGTTTTATTATAATATTAAGTGGGTGTCAACATATTTTTAGTATTATATAACATAGTATTATTATTCTAGCTCCTATTTACTAATCACTAGATGCGGAAAGATTATATATAGTAAGTTCTTCTGCATATTAATCAAGTATAGCATCTTTAGTAATTGTAGTTATATAAAGGTTGTACCAGGGGCAGGCAAATGATACAAGGGGCAGGTTATAAAGATAAGGGCAGGTTATTAAGGGGCAGATAAATGATACAGGGGGCAGGTAATGATGCAGTGCAGCCACTGACCACTGTTGTGCAGTTTGCGGCTAGCCAGCCAATGTTGTGATGCAGCCACTGCTGTGCAGTGTGCAAACTGCAGTTTGCACAACAGTTGCTTTTTCTTTCTGCAAATGGTGAGAAAGAATCAAGAATGTGATAATTGAATTTTAAATTGAATTTTGAATCATTGATTTGTTAATCTTTGCGTTTGTACAATAGTCAGAGTGTCATATATTTCTAAATTAGATTATATTATTGCTTCTCGTCTCTCGATCTTCTTTCTCTAGTCCAATATTAATATGCAGGGACACTAAAATGACTTTTTAGAATATTAAATGACCTTGTCTAACTTTCTAGTATATTATTTTGACAGATGGATGCAAGAAGAGCTGAGGAACAGAGGTTGCTCACTGAAGTGTTGAGGATAATAGCAGTTCCCATGAGGCAAAACGGGACCCCGTGGTGATGCCTCGATCTATGGGCTATCATGACTGATGCTTACAATTCCAGAACTGGTCAATGGCAGGTTCCCCAGTGCGATATGACAAGTCTGACCCGTCTGGAGAGGATGCTTCAATTTTGCAATTGCAAGAGGAGTCGGGTAAACCAAATTTGTTATATGTATTGTCTTTGTTTATTTCTTGGATTGAAACTTAGATAAATACACAAACACTAATAATTGATTACTCTTTAATCTTTTCAGCGAAAGTGCAATTGTATTATCCCTGAGTTCCCAAACCTTGAGTCGGCTGGGGAACCTAGTTCCCAAGTGTCTTTGGGATCGATATTTGTTTCCAACAAAGCAGCCCTCATAGACAATATGGATTCTCACCATTTGGAATATATTTCAGGCGAGCTAATGCACTTTCAGAAATTAAACAAGATCACCTGGGCTGAGTGCATGGCATATGGAGATGCACGGGAATGCGAGCTTGAAGTGGGGCTAATGCGAGCTAAGATGTTTGCTAATGCCAAAACTGATCTGCAGAAGTTCAAGCTGAACAAAAAAGTACTAGATAGGCACACTCGCTAGTTTGTTGCTACTTATTTATTGAATTATTATGAATATGTTTGGAGAATATTATTTAATTTTATTTAATTTTTAGTATTATTTGTTGAAGAACGACTCTGTTCTATGATCTTATTATAAATGAATTTATCATAGGTATCCAACTATGTTGTTGCTCAACATCCAGATAATTTAACTAAAAAATTATAAAATATTATTCATTTGAATTATCTTCTTGATATGGAATTGAATGTTTTGTTCTAGAAGGAGATGACTGAGCTTGAGTTGAGTTCCTTGTAGGAGATTGAGTAATATCAGATGTCATTGAAGATCCAGGAGTTGGTTGAGGAATTGGTGCATACTGCTATGGAGTTTTATATTCTGTTTGAGAATAAGGCAGTTCCTTTTCTGAATGAGACAGTCCCTTTTCAGAATGAGTCTTCCTGAATGTTTTTGTCCCTTTCCAGAAAGAGTTGTCTCATTTGTGGCACAGAATCTGAATTTGTAAAGACTTACTCCTCTCTGACTAGATCTATGTTAGACTCATTAAAAGTAATATTTTCTCTACTTTATTTTTATCAGGATTAAAAATACATTTGACATTATATGAATCATTTCCCCTACACATTTGCAATCAATCTCATGGATAATTAGAGTACATAGAATATGTTACACTCTAGCACATAATTTATAAGTGTTGGACACTTAATATTGGGTGGTCACTTTGTTGTATTTGATAATGGCTCTTGTAGTATCTATTATAAACAGACTGGCACAAAACTTTTCGATGTCAAAATGACTCAAAACAAGATGTTTTCTCTTGATGTGTTGCTGATATAAATATGGACAGATAACCTGCCCGCTTTCATATAACCTGCCCCCTTTATCATTTGCCTGCTCCTTGTCGATATAACCTTCCCCTTTATCATTTTCCTGCCCCCTTATTATTTGCCTGCCCCCGTTATCATTTTCCTGCTCTTTGTCGATATAACCTGCCCCTTTTTCATATAACCTGCCCCATGTATCATTTGCCTACCCCCAGTATTTTGTGACTGCCCCTTGTCCATAAAACCTTCCTCCTGTATCATTTGCCTGCTCCCCGTCTACCAAACCTGCCCTAATTCTAATATACTTGCCCCTTTTGTCAGTTGCCTGCCCCTTGTCTATATAACCTGCCCCTTTTGTCATTGCTAGACTTAATAAATTGTGTGCTAGACTTGGAACATACTGCACATCAGGAATATGTTTAACTTTACCACATTCAGTTTTAAAAGTAACCGCACACAATTTATTAAGTCCTTACCAGAATTTAGCTTTCCCAGCAAAAAATTACTCGTTGACAAGGTTTCATTAATATTCTAAATTTTATTTATTGAAAAATATTACTCTAATCTAAATTGTCAGAAAACATTATTATATCCCCCCATTATACTTTACCGGACTTTGGCTTGAATTTTCTCATATTAAAATAGTGACGAATGATCAACATATTATTTCTGATTATTATAAGGCGGAGGTATTTCTAATTATTCTGATAATATGTTAATCATTCATCACTATTTTATCATATTTTTTAATGAATAAAAATAAGAATATTAATGAAACATTGTCATGTTAGAAACGAATTAATTCACAAAGCCGAATTCCGGTATGAAGTAACAAATTCTGGTAAAGAGTAACACCAAGTGGAGTTCCAAAATCCATCCGGATTTAAAAACTCCAACTGGGGTTAATCCTTACCATAATTTAGCTTTCCCAGCAAAAAATAACTCGTTGACAAGGTTTCATTAATATTCTATATTTTATTTATTGAAAAATATTACTCTAATCCAAATTATCACAAAACATTATTATATCCCCCCATTATACTTTACCGGACTTTGGCTTGAATTTTCTCATATTAAAATAGTGACGAGTGATCAACATATTATTTCTAATTATTATAATGCGGAGGTATTTCTAATTATTCTGATAATATGTTGATCATTCATCACCAATTTATCATATTTTTCAATGAATAAAATTAAGAATATTAATGAAACATTGTCATGTTAAAAACGAATTAATTTTCTCTCCCAAAACCAAATTCCGGTATGAAGTAACAACAAATTCTGGTAAAGAGTAACACCAGGTGGAGTTCCTAAATCCATCCGGATATAGAAACTCCTGTTGGGGTTACTATTTCCCAGAATTTAGCTTTCCGGACAAAAAATAACTCGTTGACAAGGTTTCATTAATATTCTAAATTTTATTTATTAAAAAATATTACTCTAATCTAAATTGTACAAAATATTATTATATCCCCCATTATACTTTACCGGACTTTGGCTTGAATTTTCTCATATTAAAATAGTGATGAGTGATCAACATATTATTTCTAATTATTATAAGGCGGAGGTATTTCTAATTATTCTGATAATATGTTGATCATTCATCGCTATTTCATCATATTTTTCAATGAATAAAATTAAGAATATTAATGAAACATTGTCATGTTAGAAACAAATTAATTTTCTCTCCCAAAGCCAAATTCCGATAAAGAGTAACACTAGGCGGAGTTCCTAAATCCATCAGGATATAGAAACTCCGGTTAGGGTTACTGTTTCTCAAAATTTAGCTTTCCCAGCAAAAATAACTCGTTGACAAGGTTTCATTAATATTCTAAATTTTATTTGTTGAAAAATATTACTCTAATTCAAATTGTCACAAAACATTATTATATCCCCCCATTATACTTTACAGGACTTTTGCTTGAATTTTTCCGCTACGCTCGGCTTTTGCAAACCAATTTTTTTTGTAATATTTTATTTTTTTGTTTAATTTATTTTTAAGAAAGTAACCTTTTTTAGATGTAAATATAAGTAATTTAATTGATGTTAGTTAAATTTTTTGGAAAATTTAATTCTTCATTACTTACTATTCATTTAATTTAAGTTCGTGCGTTTGTACTAATAATTGCAATGTTGTTTTAATGTAATTTATGACATAATTGTTTTATTTTTATGGGAATTGATCAATATTATTTTTATTGTAGTTATACTGTGACACATTAAAGTAATCTGCATATATGTTAGATTTAAATATTTTTCTCTGGGAATTTTTATGTACTAAATTAATATGGATTGGTAGTTGTATGCCCAATTTAGAGTAAACTTTAGATATTAATAATGGAAAAGGTGTCCCACACAAATAACAAACTTTTTTGGGGTTTTGTAAGAAATACGTTTATTATTTTTGACATAATAGACATAATTAGCAATTTAATAATATTAAACATTAAAATCTTGACGTACTACAAAATATATATGTAAAACGTTGTCAGTGTATAATAAAAAGTAAATCTATGCGAAAGACTTTATTTTGATATAAAATTCTTTGGACAAAACTATGGGACATATTATTACACTTATATGATTTAGTAAAAAAATCTATAAATGTAAAGATTAAGGTAATACCTCTATAATTTTAAATCTACTATTTTTTTGAAGAATTACTTGTTCCGTTTGATATACTTTTGTAAATATTTATAGTGCAACAAAATTATTTTTTTTAAAAAATAATTATGCACGGTAGCTTCACTTTTATAAATTGTGAACTGAAAGGTTTTTTTAATAATTTTGCATACTGAATTTATGAGGACACTTTGTTCGGTTTCACACGGAAGGGTAAAGGACAGTTAATTATTACTTTTTACGTGTATCGTGCATGGTGATTTTTTCAGTTTTTTAAATTAACTACTCAA
The DNA here is from genome assembly GCF_009905375.1 of Apium graveolens. NCBI lineage: Eukaryota > Viridiplantae > Streptophyta > Magnoliopsida > Apiales > Apiaceae > Apium > Apium graveolens. The sequence continues at coordinate 30,082,536 of NC_133652.1, forward strand.
TGACTCAAGGGACAGTTTAGTTCCCCATTCCATCCGTATTTATACAACTGCAGAGGGTTTCAATATACAATTAAACTTTGTCTTCTCCAATACAAAAGGTTTCTCTACATCAGTGTACTTCCGCAAATGGCATCAGGATCTAACGCTAGATTTGCATTTTGATTACTTACATTCATCTTCTTTATTTTAGTTCATAATCTTCTTCATTTTTATTAATTATGTATTTTTTGATGAGATAGTTGTATCACTATCTACAAACTGTATGTGTTGCTCACATTGCATGTTAAGTAGTTGGTAATGAAAAGTACCGATCTTCTCCATTGCATGTGTACGATTTAATTTCCATTCAATAATAATTTGTTCTTTACAATATATATGAAAAATTTAAGCATGTCTGACTCACGTCTTTTTGTAGAATTTGATTAAACTTCTGTTCTTTTTTAGCAGTCTATTTTATTATAATGTTGTCATGTGTCTGGAATAATATTTACCATGCTAGGTAGTTTATAATGAAAAGCCGCGATCTTCGTCGTTGCATGTGTACAATAACATTTCCATTCAATAATTTATGTTGTGTACAATAGAGTTCCAAAAGTGTAGCATGTTAGTTTGACATGTAATCCTAGGATTTCATTAAACTTCTGTTCTTTTTTAGTAGTCTTGTTTATTATAATGTTGTTGCATGTAACTGTCTCTTAAACTTCGTTGCAGCCCTTCTCTCGAGGCTCGCTCGGACTCCAGTCATGGAAGTTGAGATGACTCTTCATTTGGTGGTAATGAGAACAACTTCCTTTTCTCGGAGAAAATGGAGAAAAGCATGACAAATTTGAATGTGAATCTCGCTACTATTGCATACAAAGTGGAGGAGATGAATCACAATCACGAGGAGATGAGTGCAGCATTCGCTAAATAGCATGTTGTGTTCTGTGCCAAGTTTGAGATGCAGCAACAGCTCCTGAAGGAAGAAAATATCAGGAGGGTCCGTTTACAGCACGGTGAAATGAGGAAGATGATGAGATGAGGGTTTTAAGGTCGCGAGAAGTTAATTTGTTGGTATTAAGTTTTTAAGTTGTTCAATCCGTCTCACTCATTTTTTTATAATTTTTTTTCACATATTTGACACATAGTTTGAAATTAATATAAAGTGTAATTTCATAATTTATTTAAAATATTCTTTTATTTGTATAAGAATTTGAATATTAAATTTTCATTTTATAAAATTATATTTTATACAAATCTTAAAATATATATTGAGCTTCCATCCTACAATATAAAAAATTAGGTTGGAGGATGTTATACCCAAAATTTGGCATTGGAGTGATTCGGGTCAGACGCGGGTTGATTAGAGTCAAACTCGGCGCTACAAAAGGGGTGACGCGCCCAGTTCCCTAGGACGCGTCCATTTTAGTGGAAGTGTTTACCAAAGTGGTCCTTTGAAAAGGGAGATAGGAGGCGCGTCCATGAATGTAGGACGCTCCCACGTTTTGTGGAATGTTTTTTGTGATAATTTTGTTATAAGAAGATTTGAAAGCACCTATCTGGTGTAGGGCGCGTCCGGGAATGGTAGGCGCGTCCACTGTGGTGGAAGTATCTAGCAATGGTGGTCAATCAAGGTTGAAGTACGCGTCCAGAGGCTTAGGACGCGTCCTGTCTCTATGGAATGTTGTGAGGAGTAGTTGAAAGAAATAATGCAGGTTTTATGAAGGTCAAGACGCGCCCAATGTCTTAGGACGCGTCCTTTGTGTGGCAGATGCATTCTCAAGGATGAACTCAGGACAAAGCATGCATGGAAATGAGCAGTGACGAGTTATTGTTACTAACATATTTGTTGCAGGTACTCCTTGAAGAATTCCCTCCTTGTGATGGTCAAGGAGGGGGATGTCCGTGAAAAACTTGAAGGCCTCCAGGGGTATGCCTGATGATTGAAGGCCTCATCCTATATTCAACGGGTTTCCTTGTTGGGAATGTGGGGTTAAATTTAGTGTGTGCTTTGGGAACTCTGTTCTTGTATTCAACGGGTGTCCTCGTTGGAGAACTTTGGAGTCATCCTGCACTTTGCACCCAAGAGCTTGGGATCACCTGTCCTGCTATCTGGTGGGTTATCCTCATTCGGGGGACAGGGACGTGTCTGGCACTTGGGGTGAACCGTGGTTATACCTGCGTCCGTACGTCAAGGTAGAGAGTTGTAGCGGAGTGTTATCCTTGCGCAGGGAGATGCACTATCCGTGAAGTCCTGCGATTACGGACGAGCCTTGGGCCTTCGCGGTTGGGCCTCGTAGTTGGACATTCCTAAAGCTAGCGGAAGGCGGAATTTGGATGGGCTTCTACTGGACCTAGGAATAAGAAGTTTAAGCCCGTTAGACTTCTTGTTCTACGAGAACTACGTCAGGCTTGATCCCTATATAAAGGGTACGTAGGCATATTGAGAGGGTAAGAAGTTGAGAGCTGATAAGAGAGCCACCACTTACTCTGATCAATCTCAGCCTAAAACAACCACAATCAACCACACACCGCCTAAGTTTCCGGCAAAGAACCACCGTCACAGATCTTAGTTCCGGTGAGAAACCTCAATCTTTGTTGTTACCAGATTCCTCCGTCAACAAATTGGCGCTAGAAGGAGGGGTGCTAATTAAGGTCGTAATCTTAGGAGGAAAAAATGTCTTATAATCGTGATGGAAGTTCTTATGATGGAAGTGACAGCAGATCTGAAGGAGAAGGCGGGGGAGGCTACACTCGTCATGAACCCTACGTTCCCAGAAACATGGCGGATCCACCAAGAGCTCCTGATGTGGGGGGGACACCTCCAGTTCTCATCAGCAACGCTGATATCTTGGAGCAGTTGTATCGCATGGGGGATACTCTTAACAGTTTTCACTCAAGACTGAACACGGTGGAGCGTCGAAGGACGAGGAGAGGTCGTCGTTTCCCTCGTCACGGTCATGCCTTGGGGAAAGCCCCTGTAGTTGAAAGAGACATCCAGGGCAGCGGGGAAAACCCGCGAATCACTCCGCGACACTTGGAATATTCTGATGATGTAGAGCCTGTTGTGGAGCTTGTTGATGAGGACACCGATGGTAGGGAAAGGCCCCGCCTTGGTAACCAGGTGGTGCCACACCCACATAGGTCTGGGCGTACGATGGACGAGCGTCGTCATGCGGAGAACCCTCAAAACCAAGATGAGGAAGGAAGGAATCTTTCAGCCTTGAAAAGAAGACTTAGCATAAGGTTGGAAGACAACGATTTGAGGATGTTGCTGGTAGAATGGCAAAAGGAAGGAAATACCGGAGAAGCGAGGCCCCGTGACACAACGTGTGTGCCCCCTGCATTCCAAAGGGATGACGGGGCGCGGCACCGCGAGCACGAGCGTGCCCCTCCGCGAGGAAGGACTAGGAATTACTACCGGGGATATCAGAGGAATGGACGAGGAAGAATGGGATATCAATACGGAAGAGCACCCTACAATGGTAGGAGAGGTGAAGCACCCTCCGCTGGAGAAGCCCCTGCCGTTATTCCCGTAGCTTCCCATAGTGCAACTGGTAATGGGTCTGGGATGCGTCCTCATGACCAGGACGGCGGTCGGATTCAAGTAAGAATGCAAAACAATGATGAAATTCCGCGACGCGGTCAAGAGGAACCTCGTGTGCGGGAAAATATTCAAAACCGAGATGGTAATAATGCACAGCCGCAGCCTCAGGGCGAGGGGCGGCGAGATCCACCGCCATACCCGGGGGGTAATCAAGGGGAATTACAGCAAGTCGCGGAGCAACCCCAACAGCCTAATGTTCAAACCATTCCTGGGATAGGGACGTTTAATGTGAACGACCTCAAGAGGTTGCTCAACCATCTTGAAGGAGGAAGAGTAACGGCAACTGCGCAAGCTCCTTCTCCTTTTGTTGCTGTTGTGAGGGAGGCGCAATTGCCCGCAGGATACAGGAACACAACCAATGACTTGCGTTTTCATGGGAACTCTGATCCTGTGGAATTCCTGGGGCCTTTTAACATTGAAATGGACGTATATCAAGTACCTGATTTGGCTCGATGCCGTCTCCTGGCAGCCACTTTTAGGGAAGGCGCTCAGCAGTGGTTCCAAAAACTTGGTCCCGGTGTGATCACATCCTGGAAACTGATGAAAACTTTGTTTTTGACATAATTTCAAGCCGCAGTGAAGTACACACCACCTGTTACCACACTGGCTAATGTGAAACAAAAGGAAGGAGAAAGTTTGACTTCGTATTTCAAGAGGTTTAATGCAGAATCCACTTTGGTGAGGGGTGCAACTGATGAGACACTGAAAATACTGCTTATAGTTGGGTTGCGTGTGGGAACGGATTTCTGGAAGCACCTGCAAGGGAAGGACCCTGTGTCACTAGCTGACGTGCTTGCGCAGGCGGAGTCGTTCAAAGCAATTGAGCAGTCGCTTGCAGAAACAAAAAAGAATGATAATACCCATAACTTCAAGGGGCGATCCAAGAGAAGGGATAGATCCTTGAGCCCAGATTATCGGCGAAATGCCAGAAGCCGTAACAGGGTGAACATCGTGAGCTCGCGGAGAGAATGGAGCCCACCGTCGAACTACGAGAGAAGGGTCAACAATTATACACCACTGGCGGCGTCCATTGATCATATCTTTGAGGTAAATAAGGATAGAGGAATCTTCAAGAAGCCCGACCGTCTAACTTCATGGCAGAGCAGAGACAAAAAGAAGTATTGTGACTACCATGAGTCTACTGGCCATGACACTCATGAGTGTCGTCACCTGCGGTGTGGCGCCCTCCAAACCCGGGTCAGAAGTTTGGGGTCCACAATACATACTCAATATATAAGCCTGTATATAAAATATTATTGGCAATGACCCTACTTTGCATAACCACGGATCGCAACAGGTTAAAGTATGAAAACAAGCCACTACCTTAACTCTTATTACAACGCACCAAATCCCAACTAATTTAATTTACAACTGATATGAAGTTATTCTTACAACCTTACTACCTCACTACTGCAATAAGCTCCTGCTAGCTCGATCAATCATAATCTGGAATCCTAGCTCGAACATTGAACTGGGAAACCTCGCTATCAACTGTATCCTTCTTAACTGTAGAATACATAAAAAGATTTGCAAGAGTGAGCTAACTAGCTCAGCAAGTCATATTATCAATATCTGAGGTTAAACAATAATAAACGAGATGATTCAAAGGAATCAAGTTTCTTGTTAAACAACCAATAGAATTGGATATTCAATTTAAATTTTTAAAACCAAGGTTAGGCTGCTGATCAGTCACGCACTAACCCCGAGCAGAGCACACATCACTGCTCTAACTACTGGATCTAAGGCACACATTGGCCTAACTTGCCCATCGATATGGTCTGACCACGAATCTGGTCCATACAAGAAAACTATCCATGTCTAAAGCATTTCAATATGATAAACAAGAGAGTTCAATAAACCGGATCATAATCAATAACAATGAAACATTTGTATAAGAGCATAATAAAAATTCATGGTTACCGAAAGGGTATGTCAAAGTACATAAAAGAATTGGCCTCCAGCCGGTAGGATAATCGGGTATTAGATGAATAGTGTTTTTATAAAGTTTTAGTGCTTTGATATCACCAGGTATGGTTAAGTATAAAAGTTTCTGTATATATAAACAATTTTGTTCCAGTGTTTGGTATATGATGGATGTCTATTTGTGAAGTAGTATCGTATTTGTGTGGTTTAATATCTGGTAAATCCACAAGAAATGGTTCACAAAGAATAAGGCTTACGGCTCAAAGATCAAATAATGTGGCTTAGGTTCAAGGCTGGAGGATTTAAAGTATTTCCAATATAAAACAGAGCTATTTTGAATATTAACAATAGGTCACAAGAGAATTTAGAAATATTCGCAATAAGTCTTGAGAAAGGTTTAGAAGTACTTGCCTTATCATAATCGATTCCAACTTCACTTGTACTTGTCTACGACTCTATTCAACCACCATTCATCTGTTTCTCCTATGCCTCGCTTCTAATCTCTGATCACTTGCTATATTTTCTACATGTCAATTCTATTTATGATCACCTGCTTCCCTTTCTTACGCCTTGCTTACTCTGCTAGGCATTATAAATATCTATCAATATTTAACTCATGCGATTCTATTCGACATACACTTCTATCTACCCTTCGTTTTACCCAAATCCGATTAACGGATTGAAAGTTACGCTATAAACAAGTAATCACCGAACATATAGACCGACAGTCAACCAACAAGTCACATATAACACATAACACGTCAAATAATCAATAACATCTCATTTATAAAGAAGTCTCGGGTCATAAACAGGCTTTTGGGTATTTAAAATAATTTTTAAAACATTTTTTTCGGAATTAAAATGGGTCGTTGGATCAATTTCAGAGTAATAAACAAGGTTCGGTTGGCCAATTTTGGCTTCGAAACAATTTTATAATAATTATCGAGCCTTCGAAATAATTTAAAATAATATTTTAAACCTCGAAACTATTTTTCGGAATTTTTAAATCATTTATAAATAATTAAATCCAATTAAATTATCAATTAAAATTAATTAATAAATAATTAAACTAATTAATCAATTAATATCTAAATTAATTGATCAATTAATCAATTAAATATTAATTAAAATTAATTAATTAAGTAATTTAGATTTATTTTTTAATTAAAAATAAATTTTAGAATTAAAATAAATGATTTTTGGAATTTTTTTGAAAATAAAAATCAATTTTATAAATGATTTTATAAAAGAAATCCAGTTTTTAAAAGATTTAAAACAGAAATCTGGTTTCTGAAAGTTTCAGAAACTTCCAGGTACTAATCTGCAAATCTGCCAAAAACATTTTTGATTTAAGAACTTTTTAGATCAAAACCGGGTCAAAATATAAACAAAACGGGTCAACAATCGGGTTGCCAAGAACAACCCAGACCCGCCGGAAATTTTGCAGAATCCGGCGAGGTCGGGAAGCTACGGCGACCCCGATTAATGTTCAAATCGATACGTTTTGGTCTGGTTTTTGCTTGGAATTCATTTACAGCCTTCCCAGAAACACTAATCAAGTAACAATCATCACAAACCATGTCTGGAACACAACCTCCGACCAAAATCGATATAAACTCCGGCGAAATCTTTAAAAGACAACTCCGTACTTTTCAGGAATCGTTTGTAAGATATAAATATATGGTTCGATTGCAAATTTGATAAGGAACACAAAGAACCCATCCAGATCAACTGAGAACCCCTAACAAAGATTTCCCCAAATCGAATTGAAAACATTCAAAGTAATATAAACCCTAATTTCTAAATTCCGAGAATCAAACCCAAAATTAAACATGTTATTGAACTCCAAATTTGAAGTATAATATATCAAAATGATCAGGAAAACAAGCTCTACAACATACAATCATCAAATCATTCAAACAACCATCCGTACAAAAATTCATAATTTAAATACCAAGAAATTTGAATATAAATAATTAAATAGAAAATCACCTGATGTTTCTGGGTTGAAATTGATGGAAGATTTGGATTCTAGATTTCAGTAGCTTCGTTTTGAATATATGTACGCCAAAATCGGATATCAATAACGCCTTCAAATTTGTGTTTGATTACGAAGAACAAAATATAATTATAGTATTTTCTCTGTAAAAACTCTGTAAATACTGTTTGCAATTGATTTCCGGTACAAAATAAAATACGGTAGAGGCTATTTATAATTACGGAAAATTAGTATCCCGTTGGATCATTCCAGATATAAAATAGTATGTTTATTTATAAAAACTGATCCAAACGGTATCGGTTTTCGTGATAATTATCCAAATCAGTACAATTTGTATTGCGGTCTTGGTCTCAGCGCCTGGTTACACGTATTACGAAGTGATAATTGTAATAGTTTTAATAAAAAGCTCCCGTTTATCAAAAATACGAGTTTTATTGATTTACCGAAACAAATATTGTATCGAAAATGTTGCGCCGGGACCCGCGCAGGACAAACCGTACGCCGGATCGAAAAAGTCAAAACACGGAATATGCTCAGAATATTACAATTAGGTTAGAAAGGAGTTCTCGGAAGAGTTTCGGGTTCTAAAAACATAACAACGGATGACGTCGGTTGGTTCCCGTTTTTATAAAATAGGTTTTAAATACCCGAAATTTTTTTTTATAAATTTCATATGATTCCTATAAATTCATAAATCAACATAAAAATAATTAGGAAGATATGACAATTATCTATATTTTATTTGGGACATATAGAAATTGAAATACTCAATTAATTTTATTTTTAAACATCCAAACACCTTTAACACTTAACAAATAATTCACAAAATAGATACTGAACACATATAATAATTATTTATTAGCAAAATAATTACATGATATATCCCGGATATTACATGCGGGATGAGATTGAGGAATTGATCAAGGCTGGATACCTAGGAGAATGGATTGACAAGGTGAAGCGACGCAGGGGACTTGATGACAAGGGTAAGGATGAAAGATAGCCCCCGCGGGTGGAAGATGTTGAAAAAACAGCAGAAGTCAAGTTTCAGAGGGCTGGCAGCATCAGAGCAATTTTTGAAGGACACCCTTTTGTTGGTGATAGTAATCGAGCACTGGAAAGAAACACGAGAGAAGCGCGACATCCACCACTCACCAACATCCACAGCTTGGAAGACAGACCCCCGAAGGTCTTTAAGGGAGAGTCCGCTGATATTACGTCCAAGGAAAAAGAATCAAGGTGGGTGCATCACCCTCACAACGATGCGCTGGTGATTACCATACTTATTGGGGCAATGAATGTACATCGCGTCTTCTTGGACAATGGGAGTTCTACGAACATCTTGTACTATAGCACTTACAAAAAGCTGGGTTTCCCGGATAGCGACATGTATTTCGAAGATGCGCACGTCTATGGCTTTACTGGGGAAGCAGTGAGAGTTATGGGTTCGGTCAGGCTTCTTGTCATACTCGGAGAAGGGGCTTTGTCAGTTACTCAAATGATAGACTTCAAAGTGCTGGATCAGGATTCCGCGCACAATGTGTTGGTCGGCAGACCTTGGTTGCGAGCGTTCAGGGTGATAACCTCGATACATCACTTAATGATAAAGTTTCCAATGCCAAACGGAGTGGGCAGTCTGAGAGGGTCGCAGTATGAGTCACGTGACTGCTATCACAAGGCTGTTAAAGAATTCCGCAGAAGAAGGTATGAAGGAAAAGGTCTCCCATTTGAGGATGTAGAAGATATTCATACAAAACCAAGTGGAGAGGTCCATGCCCACTATTTCGTTGAAGGCCCCAAAGAGGAAGAAACCTATGTCTCAGGGAACTCTTTTTTGATGTTGGGACATGTTTCGAAGATCCGTAGCATGGAAGAAGTGGTGATGAGCCATGCAGAGGAGATCATACAGAAAGAGGTTAACGGGGAAAAGTTGGAAGGAAGAAGTGAGATTTTGCAAGGTCTCGGGAATAACTTCAAGGTGGATGCTCCTCAAAAGAAGGACGCGCCCTTGAGGCATGAAAATGGAATTGAGGTTGATGCTCCTCCAAATGAGGTGGATGCTCTTCATCTGCGTTGCACAAAGCTATGCCCTGTCTTGAGGTGGATGCTCCCACTCATGAGGACGCGCCCTCAGATGCAAAAGTGGAAGTCGAAGACCCCCGAGACTTTGATTTCGATTTGGATCCCAGGATCCCTATGCCCGCCGAAAAGACGGGACCGACCGAAGACATAATATCTATTCCGGTTGATAAAAATGACCCGAGCAAGGTTTTGAAAGTGGGATCCCAGTTAGATGATGAAATGAGAGGAAGTCTTACCCGCTTCCTAATTGCAAATCTTGATGTCTTCGCGTGGAGTCATTCAGATATGATAGGAATCGACCCATAAGTAATGTGTCACCGTTTGAATATCTTCCCTAATTGCAAGGGCATACGTCAAAAATGCCGCCCAGTTAGTGGAGAAAGGGCGATAGCTTAAAAGAAGAAGTAGACCGGTTGTTGGAGGTGGGGCTAATCAAAGAATCGTTCTACCCCGAATGGCTTGCGAATCCAGTGCTGGTGAAGAAACTGAATGAGAAGTGGAGGACATGTGTGGATTTCACAGATCTCAATAAGGCATGTCCAAAGGACAGCTTCCCGCTGCCAAGAATCGATCAGTTGGTTGACGTGACGGCGGGGCATGCGTTGTTGAGTTTTATGGATGCATACTCCGGTTACAATCAAATTCTGATGTATGGCCCTGATCAAGAACATACATCCTTCATTACTAACAGAGGGTTATACAGTTACATAGGAATGCCGTTTGGTTTGATTAATGCTGGCACAACCTACCAGCGGTTGGTAAACATGATGTTCAAGGATCAAATCGGGAGAACTATGGAAGTGTATGTGGATGATATGCTGGTAAAGTCCGAGGTGGCGAGTGACCACATCAAGCACCTGATGGAGATGTTTAACATTCTAAGGACATTTCGTATGAAATTAAATCCGCAAAAGTGTGTGTTCGGCGTGGAGTCGGGCAAGTTTCTCGGGTTCATTGTCAACCACAGGGGAATTAAGGCCAACCCCGCAAAGATCAAGGCATTGATGGATATGAAGTCACCCACTAATATGAAACAGGTGCAGAGTCTGACTGGGAGAATCGCCGCGTTAAATCGATTTGTTACCAAGTCGTCCGATAGATGCAAGGAATTTTTCAAGGCAATTAAATTAGCGGGGAAAGACTTTGTATGAACGTCAGAATGTGAAGAGGCTTTCAAAAGAATCAAGGAGCAACTGGGAAACCCTCCCATGTTGTCAAAGCCGTTGGATGGGGAATCTCTAATACTGTACCTCACAGTGTCTGAATATTCGATCAGTACAATTCTGGTAAGAGAGGAAGATGGGCAGCAATCACCAGTGTACTACGTGAGCAAGCGGTTACACGACGCTAAAACTCATTACACAAGCATGGAGAAACTGGTTTATGCCCTGATTCTTGCATCAAGAAAATTGCGGCCGTATTTTCAGGCCCATAGAATTGAAGTTCGTACAGTGTACCCGCTGCGACAGGTCCTACATAAACTAGGGTCATCAAGAAGAATGCTGAAATGGGCTGTGGAGTTGGGACAGTTTGATTTGGAATATGTGCCCCGAACAGCGATAAAAGGGCAAGCCTTAGCCGATTTCTTGTTGGAATTTGATTCTGAAATTGATGATAAAGCTTTGGTAATGCTACATCCACCTCATGCTGAGGAGTCTTTGGAGGAGTTTCCACATCCTTGGTGGATCTTGCATGTGGATGGGGCGGTTAACAATGGAGGAGCAGGTGCGGGTATAGTACTTGTGTCTCCGGAAGGCCACCATCTGATGAGCGCAATTCATTTCAATTTTTATGCAACCAATAATGATGCGGAGTATGAAGCGCTAATTAATGGCCTAAAAATCGCTTTGGAAATGGGGGTGCGAAACTTAATTGCAAGAAGTGACTCAGAGCTGGTAGTGAATCAGGTGAACGGGGAATTTCAAGCGCGAGGCCCGCGAACAGAATTATACTTAACATGTACACAGCGCCTGATTGGAATGTTCAAAGAAGTTAGATTGGAATGTGTTCCACGGGAGAAGAACAGTAATGCGGATGCTCTGGCAAAAATGGGGTCGCAACAAGAGGCTGTGTTGTTAGGATCCATCCCTCTTGAAATCCAGGAGATTCCTAGTATCCCAGAGATAGAAATAATGCAAGTGGATGATGTGACGCCCTCAATCTCGGGGTTAGGAAGTGAGGACTCACACACCTCTAATCTATTAATTAAATATGTATAAACCCCGATTACTACTAACAGGATCAACAGGATAAAGTATGAGATAAGATCACAACTACCAATCATAAAATATAACTTACAAACCCATAATATTATTAAATAAACAATATCGATTCCGGCTGGGAACCGACAGATAACCCATTATATCTTTATACACTTCTTTCTAGGCTTGAGCTCACTCATAAAAACCATTACCTGCTCTGGCAACCGGAAGCCCTCAACACGGTAGGGACCACCAGGTACGCTCTTACGAGCAGTGCGCCTAAGCCTGACCATCTTCTTGCTTAACTGCCATGGTTAGATTCAGACAAAACGAATGAGTATAAAACTCAGCAAGTAACTATATAGCAGTTCTACAATATCAAATCACAATATACTTGAACAAACTAGGGCATTCTACTTTAATTAATCTAGGTGGTAGATTTCCATCTTTTGGGATAAGGAAAGGTATCTGAAGAATAGGAGGGGCTTTCAAGAAACAAGGCTCGTAACAGGACGAAAGCCGACATTCATCACAAATCATTATAGGATCAAAATAGATCTTTCGATAGAGGAAAACAACAGTATTTCAAGATAGAATCAATCATATGATCAATAATTTCAAGAATCAGGGTTCTCGGGCTTTAAGCTCCACAACAACATAATCAACTATTTTCAAAGCAATATAAACCATTTTCATATCCAAAGATCAATTTACTGAATAAAAGTTTCAGTTCCCTTTTAATCAATTAATTAGAACCCTTAATTGGATCACTTTATCTTTCCATTTCATTATATAAGGGTGATCAGCCCGTATCGACCTCCATTCCGGTCTTTAAGGTACCAATCGGCATAATTTCAGCCTTAAATTGGACTAGTCCCACTAGCCTCTTACCATGACTGGACTAGTCCCACTAGCCTCTTACGTCTCAATCCAATCCATCAGGAATTCATTTGGAAAACTTTGAGTTGGAAAAAAAACAAATAGGTTTTCTAAAATCCATTTTATCATTACCAAGCAATAGAAATCATTCGGACTCTTTTAAGTCGAAACTCATTCTTAAATCAGATTTTAAAGAAACAAGGTTCAGGGAGTGAATCAAAGATACGCAAGGAACAATTCACAAGGATTCTGTGTCAAGGATAACAAAGCACAAAATGTGAAGGATTGACATTGGTTTAGGGATCAATAGGATAATCAGAGAAACAGAATATCATTAAACAGGGTTATCCAAGATAATCAATAGGTTCAATATGATTCATGGCATTATAGGTAACTTGAACAGAAAGACAGATTATCAAAGGGTGAAATCAATAGGATTATCAATAACGGGTTATTAAGAACAAGGGTACTTCAAATCAATATCAGGGTTTCATAAAGCAAGGGTTTCATATTTTAACAGTTCAATACTCTACATGGTATGAACAACATTCTCTTTATAATCGTTTAAACAAGTAATCAGAGTTACTTGCCTGGATTTGCTTTCCTGAAGGTTGTACTACTGCCACCTAGTAAATCCTTTCCTTTCCTAGCCTGAATGCCCTCACGCTCCGAATCTACAATAAAACCGAAATCTTAATCAGATTCTCAACTCTCGTTCCCGAAACGATCACTCTATACGATAACTCGATTATATCTTTGACTCGAGCATACGAATATAGCTTATACATATAAGCACATAGTACTTAGCACATAGCACATAGCACTTAGCACATAGCATATTCCTTTCTTGTAGCTTTTATATCCTTATATACAATTAAAGCGTACTCGCTTAACCTTGGCTATTTCTCAAATCATACTATCATAACTCTTTTACGACCATAGCTATCACTTATAGCTCTTAATAACAAACGATTTAATTTCCTTTTTCTTCTATCCCTTAAGTCGAACCATACATACAAAACACATCCACATATATTCAATTTCAACCTCATATAAACAAACACAACTAATGCAATTCACAAGGATCATTTTAGCACTTATACTTCATCCCTTTTTAACCAAAAATCCGAATCCTACTTTCATTAAGGATCGAAATCAACACTTTTGTTTAATTATTAAAATTCGAACATACCACTTCTTAATCTTTGTCATACAATCAAAATCTCACTTAGCAATTCAATTCACTCAATTTCACCTTTTATTCCTAAGAATCAACATTCAAGAATGGATTTTAACATGCAAAGCAATACATCACATTTCCCACTTATTTTAGTTCTTAACTAGATCATTCCATTCACTTAAACATCAAATCATACAACAACTAACTCATTCAACCAACATGCATTTACTTAATCAATAATTAACCCCTTTTTATCTTATTTTCATTCGGCAAAAACATAGTTTTCAACTCAAAGACTAATCACTAACATACATTAATTGATCTCTCTGTCTGGAGGTAGTCCAGGTAATTCATCAGGAAACACATCCGGAAAATCTCTTACTACCGGAATATCATCGATCTTTACAGATTCTTTCTCCACGTCCACGACATGAGCCAAATAAACTTCGCATCCTTGACGTATTAATCTTCTTGCCTCAATAGCCGTCAGAAATTTCTTCTCTTGCCTCTTTCCTTTAAATATCACTTCCTCACCATCCTTGGTTCTTAACTTCACCTGCTTACTTTTACATTCTATTTGCGCCTCATGGTTTGACAACCAATCCATTCCTAGTATAACCTCAAATTCTCCTAACTTAAAAGGAATTAAGTCAGCAGAAAAGTGCCGACCTTCTAGAGACACATCACTATCGGGACAAATCTTATTAACAACAACTTTCTCCTGATTTGCTACCTCTATAATCAAATTAGGCTCTAGAGGGTACGCAACACAATTTACTTTATCAAGAATACTTTCAGAGATAAAAGATCTAGTTGCTCCAGAATCCATCAAAACTTTTACTTCTACTGAGTTTATAACAAGCATACCTGCTACCACGTCCACATCTTGCACCGCATCTTTCATTGTCATGTTAAAGGTTCTAGCTCTGGGTTGAGCTGATGGTGCTGGGAGAGACGGCGGTCCAGCAATTCTGAGAACATTAGCCTTCTGCACAGGCTCCTTGCAATCCCTGGCCATATGGCCCACTTTGCCACACTTGAAACAAGCCAAATCAGGCTTCCTTATTCCATTTGAACATTCTGAAGAATAATGCCCCTTCTGGTTGCACTTGAAACATGTTATGTCCAGCTTATTACACCTCTCTGGGTGTCTCTTTCCACAGTTCCTGCATTCTTGTATCTGGGGTCTGCTATCCTTCCCCGGTTGTCCAGCTTCCTGGAAACGGTTCTTCTGAGCTCCATTCCCGGGTCTAATATTTTGGAACTTTTAGTTCTGACCTCCACCATTCTTCCCAAACTTCCCTCTGAACTTTGAGCTTCCTTGCTCTTGCTCAGCTTTTGTAACAACCTGTGGCCCCAAAAGTTGGAAATTTCAAGCACTTTCAATCTGTTCATCCTCCAGAGTTCTTAGGTTTACTAGACCTGATTAAAGCGCAGTCGTGGTTGCAACTTGTGACGCCCTCAATCTCGGGATAAGGAAGTGAGGACTCACACACCTCTAATCTATTAATTAAATATGCATAAACCCCGATTACTACTAACAGGATCAACATGATAAAGTATGAGACAAGATCACAACTACCAATCATAAAATATAACTTACAAACCCAAAATATTATTAAATAAACAATACCGATTCCGGCTGGGAACCGACAGATAACCCATTGTATCTTTATACACTTCTTTCTAGGCGCGAGCTCACTCATAAAAACCACTACCTGCTCTGGCAACCGGAAGCCCTCAACACGGTAGGGACCACCAGGTACGCTCTTACGAGCAGTGCGCCTAAGCCTGGCCATCTTCTTGCTTAACTGCCATGGTTAGATTCAGACAAAACGAATGAGTATAAAACTCAGCAAGTAACTATATAGCAGTTCTATAATATCAAATCACAATATACTTGAACAAACTAGGGCATTCTACTTTAATTAATCTAGGTGGCAGATTTCCATCTTTTGGGATAAGGAAAGGTATCTGAAGAATAGGAGGGGCTTTCAAGAAACAAGGCACGAAACAGGATGAAAGCTGACATTCATCACAAATTATTATAGGATCAAAATAGATCTTTCGATAAAGGAAAGCAACAGTTTTTCAAGATAGAATCAATCATATGATCAATAATTTCAAGAATCAGGGTTCTCGAGCTTTAAGCTCCACAACAACATAATCAACTCTTTTCAAAGCAATATAAACCATTTTCTTTTCCAAAGATCAATTTACTGAATAAAAGTTTCAGTTCCCTTTTAATCAATTAATTAGAACCCTTGATTGGATCACTTTATCTTTCCATTTCGTTATATACGGGTGATCAGCCCGTACCGACCTCCATTCCGGTCTTTAAGGTACCAATCGGCATAATTTCAGCCTTAAATTGGACTAGTCCCACTAGCCTCTTACCATGACTGGACTAGTCCCACTAGCCTCTTACGTCTCAATCCAATCCATCAGGAATTCATTTGGAAAACCTTGAGTTAGAAAAAAAACAAATAGGTTTTCTAAAATCCATTTTATCATTACCAAGCATTAGAAATCATTCAGACTCTTTCAAGTCGAAACTCATTCTTAAATCAGATTTTAAAGAAACAAGGTTCAGGGAGTGAATCAAAGATAAGCAAGGAACAATTCACAAGGATTCTGTGTTAAGGATAACAAAGCATAAAATGTGAAGGATTGACATTGGTTTAGGGATCAATAGGATGATCAGAGAAACAGAATATCATTAAACAGGGTTATCCAAGATAATCAATAGGTTCAATATGATTCATGGCATTATAGGTAACTTGAACAGAAAGACAGATTATCAAAGCGTGAAATCAATAGGATTATCAATAACGGGTTATTAAGAACAAGGGTACTTCAAATCAATATCAGAGTTTCATAAAGCAAGGGTTTCATATTTTAACAGTTCAATACTCTACATGGTATGAACAATATTCTCTTTATAATCGTTTACACAAGTAATCAGAGTTACTTGCTTGGATTTGCTTTCCTGAAGGTTGTACTACTGCCACCTAGTAAATCCTTTCCTTTCCTAGCCTGAATGCCCTCACGCTCCGAATCTACAATAAAACCGAAATCTTAATCAGATTCTCAACTCTCGTTCCCGGAACGATCACTCTATACGATAACTCGATTATATCTTTGACTCGAGCATACGAATATAGCTTATACATATAAGCACATAGCACTTAGCACATAGCACATAGCATATTCCTTTCTTGTACCTTTTATATCCTTATATACAATTAAAGCATACTCGCTTAACCTTGGCTATTTCTCAAATCATACTATCATAACTCTTTTACGACCATAGCTATCACTTATAGCTCTTAATAACAAACAATTTAATTTCCTTTTTCTTCTATCCCTTAAGTCGAACCATACATACAAAACACATCCACATATATTCAATTTCAACCTCATATAAACAAACACAACTAATGCAATTCACAAGGATCATTTTAGCACTTAAACTTCATCCCTTTTTAACCAAAAATCCGAATCCTACTTGCATTAAGGATCGAAATCAACACTTTTGTTTAATTATGAAAATTCGAACATACCACTTCTTAATCTTTGTCATACAATCAAAATCTCACTTAGCAATTCAATTCACTCAATTTCACCTTTTATTCCTAAGAATCAACATTCAAGAATGGATTTTAACATGCAAAGCAATACATCACATTTCCCACTTATTTTAGTTCTTAACTAGATCATTCCATTCACTTAAACATCAAATCATACAACAACTAACTCATTCAACCAACATGCATTTACTTAATCAATAATTAACCCCTTTTTATCTTATTTTCATTCGGCAAAAACATAGTTTTCAACTCAAAGACTAATCACTAACATACATTAATTGATCTCTCTGTCTGGAGGTAGTCCAGGTAATTCATCAGGAAACACATCCGGAAAATCTCTTACTACCGGAATATCATCGATCTTTACAGATTCTTTCTCCACGTCCACGACATGAGCCAAATAAACTTCGCATCCTTGACGTATTAATCTTCTTGCCTCAATAGCCGTCAGAAATTTCTTCTCTTGCCTCTTTCCTTTAAATATCACTTCCTCACCATCCTTGGTTCTTAACTTCACCTGCTTACTTTTACATTCTATTTGCGCCTCATGGTTTGACAACCAATCCATTCCTAGTATAACCTCAAATTCTCCTAACTTAAAAGGAATTAAGTCAGCAGAAAAGTGCCGACCTTCTAGAGACACATCACTATCGGGACAAATCTTATTAACAACAACTTTCTCCTGATTTGCTACCTCTATAATCAAATTAGGCTCTAGAGGGTACGCAACACAATTTACTTTATCAAGAATACTTTCAGAGATAAAAGATCTAGTTGCTCCAGAATCCATCAAAACTTTTACTTCTACTGAGTTTATAACAAGCATACCTGCTACCACGTCCACATCTTGCACCGCATCTTTCATTGTCATGTTAAAGGTTCTAGCTCTGGGTTGAGCTGATGGTGCTGGGAGAGACGGCGGTCCAGCAATTCTGAGAACATTAGCCTTCTGCACAGGCTCCTTGCAATCCCTGGCCATATGGCCCACTTTGCCACACTTGAAACAAGCCAAATCAGGCTTCCTTATTCCATTTGAACATTCTGAAGAATAATGCCCCTTCTGGTTGCACTTGAAACATGTTATGTCCAGCTTATTACACCTCTCTGGGTGTCTCTTTCCACAGTTCCTGCATTCTTGTATCTGGGGTCTGCTATCCTTCCCCGGTTGTCCAGCTTCCTGGAAACGGTTCTTCTGAGCTCCATTCCCGGGTCTAATATTTTGGAACTTTTAGTTCTGACCTCCACCATTCTTCCCAAACTTCCCTCTGAACTTTGAGCTTCCTTGCTCTTGCTCAGCTTTTGTAACAACCTGTGGCCCCAAAAGTTGGAAATTTCAAGCACTTTCAATCTGTTCATCCTCCAGAGTTCTTAGGTTTACTAGACCTGATTAAAGCGCAGTCGTGGTTGCAACTTGTGACGCCCTCAATCTCGGGATAAGGAAGTGAGGACTCACACACCTCTAATCTATTAATTAAATATGCATAAACCCCGATTACTACTAACAGGATCAACATGATAAAGTATGAGACAAGATCACAACTACCAATCATAAAATATAACTTACAAACCCAAAATATTATTAAATAAACAATACCGATTCCGGCTGGGAACCGACAGATAACCCATTGTATCTTTATACACTTCTTTCTAGGCGCGAGCTCACTCATAAAAACCACTACCTGCTCTGGCAACCGGAAGCCCTCAACACGGTAGGGACCACCAGGTACGCTCTTACGAGCAGTGCGCCTAAGCCTGGCCATCTTCTTGCTTAACTGCCATGGTTAGATTCAGACAAAACGAATGAGTATAAAACTCAGCAAGTAACTATATAGCAGTTCTATAATATCAAATCACAATATACTTGAACAAACTAGGGCATTCTACTTTAATTAATCTAGGTGGCAGATTTCCATCTTTTGGGATAAGGAAAGGTATCTGAAGAATAGGAGGGGCTTTCAAGAAACAAGGCACGAAACAGGATGAAAGCTGACATTCATCACAAATTATTATAGGATCAAAATAGATCTTTCGATAAAGGAAAGCAACAGTTTTTCAAGATAGAATCAATCATATGATCAATAATTTCAAGAATCAGGGTTCTCGAGCTTTAAGCTCCACAACAACATAATCAACTCTTTTCAAAGCAATATAAACCATTTTCTTTTCCAAAGATCAATTTACTGAATAAAAGTTTCAGTTCCCTTTTAATCAATTAATTAGAACCCTTGATTGGATCACTTTATCTTTCCATTTCGTTATATACGGGTGATCAGCCCGTACCGACCTCCATTCCGGTCTTTAAGGTACCAATCGGCATAATTTCAGCCTTAAATTGGACTAGTCCCACTAGCCTCTTACCATGACTGGACTAGTCCCACTAGCCTCTTACGTCTCAATCCAATCCATCAGGAATTCATTTGGAAAACCTTGAGTTAGAAAAAAAACAAATAGGTTTTCTAAAATCCATTTTATCATTACCAAGCATTAGAAATCATTCAGACTCTTTCAAGTCGAAACTCATTCTTAAATCAGATTTTAAAGAAACAAGGTTCAGGGAGTGAATCAAAGATAAGCAAGGAACAATTCACAAGGATTCTGTGTTAAGGATAACAAAGCATAAAATGTGAAGGATTGACATTGGTTTAGGGATCAATAGGATGATCAGAGAAACAGAATATCATTAAACAGGGTTATCCAAGATAATCAATAGGTTCAATATGATTCATGGCATTATAGGTAACTTGAACAGAAAGACAGATTATCAAAGCGTGAAATCAATAGGATTATCAATAACGGGTTATTAAGAACAAGGGTACTTCAAATCAATATCAGAGTTTCATAAAGCAAGGGTTTCATATTTTAACAGTTCAATACTCTACATGGTATGAACAATATTCTCTTTATAATCGTTTACACAAGTAATCAGAGTTACTTGCTTGGATTTGCTTTCCTGAAGGTTGTACTACTGCCACCTAGTAAATCCTTTCCTTTCCTAGCCTGAATGCCCTCACGCTCCGAATCTACAATAAAACCGAAATCTTAATCAGATTCTCAACTCTCGTTCCCGGAACGATCACTCTATACGATAACTCGATTATATCTTTGACTCGAGCATACGAATATAGCTTATACATATAAGCACATAGCACTTAGCACATAGCACATAGCATATTCCTTTCTTGTAGCTTTTATATCCTTATATACAATTAAAGCATACTCGCTTAACCTTGGCTATTTCTCAAATCATACTATCATAACTCTTTTACGACCATAGCTATCACTTATAGCTCTTAATAACAAACAATTTAATTTCCTTTTTCTTCTATCCCTTAAGTCGAACCATACATACAAAACACATCCACATATATTCAATTTCAACCTCATATAAACAAACACAACTAATGCAATTCACAAGGATCATTTTAGCACTTAAACTTCATCCCTTTTTAACCAAAAATCCGAATCCTACTTGCATTAAGGATCGAAATCAACACTTTTGTTTAATTATGAAAATTCGAACATACCACTTCTTAATCTTTGTCATACAATTAAAATCTCACTTAGCAATTCAATTCACTCAATTTCACCTTTTATTCCTAAGAATCAACATTCAAGAATGGATTTTAACATGCAAAGCAATACATCACATTTCCCACTTATTTTAGTTCTTAACTAGATCATTCCATTCACTTAAACATCAAATCATACAACAACTAACTCATTCAACCAACATGCATTTACTTAATCAATAATTAACCCCTTTTTATCTTATTTTCATTCGGCAAAAACATAGTTTTCAACTCAAAGACTAATCACTAACATACATTAATTGATCTTCTTTAAAACTATCATGCAATCACTTTTAGGGAACATAAATTTAGTGTTCAACAAGATTAATTCACAAAAACCGAATTCCTCTTCTTTATTTAACAAAACCCGAAGCAAAAATCCACATGCAACCTCAATTTTTGATTTTCTAAGCAACAATCATGTGCATGCATTCATTTACTTCCTAACACAATCAATGGAATCATTTAATCATACATCCACTTGAATTTCATGAAAGAAACAAAGCCCTTTTCTAAATTTTTCAAGAAATCTTAACATGCATGCATCATTTCAAGTTTATAAATCACAAACTTTCTATTAACAACTATCCACAATTGATTTCATTGTCGAAAACCAACTTGATCTCTTTAAAAACAAAACCCATTCGGTTATATAGATAAAGACCACATGCAACCACTAAAATTAGATTATACTTAGTTTAGAGTTCAGTTTACACATCACAACTCACCACCGGTTCACATGAGTTCATCACCGGTGGCGGTGGCTTCACGGTGGTGCCCACATTCGAGGGTGTCCAACCACGAAACCCCGGATTTTGTCAATTACGCAAGATAGACTAACATGCATACACTTCTACCTACACATAAGTGTTTAGCAAGAAGATTTAGGGATGATTGATGAGTTTGATCAAGGAAAAAGGGAGGTATACCGAGAGAGATTGAAGAGAGAGCCGAGAGAGAGAGTTGTGAGAGAGAGAGAGAGAGAATGAGAGAAAAAGAGGAGAGAAAAGAGTGAGTGCACGGAAAAGAAGAAGAAAATGGGGGAGGAAGGAGTAATTTATAGTCCACCAACACAAGGGCAAAATGGTAATCTAATAACTCCCTTTTCAATTCACATATTCTTTCTCTTTTTACTCGAATGCAACGAAATCCAAAATAAAAAATATTTCTCTCTCGGAAAGTCGAGAATTATTGAAAATGACAATTTTAACACGTAGGTCTCGAAATTAGCTTTTTATCCATTACTCATAATGTATTTTTGAGTGAACAGTTGATTTTATATGAATTTCGCAAACTTGCTTTAATAAATACATTTTTCTCATAAAATCAATTTAAAAATGCAAAGATCAACAATTAAATTCACTCATTATTTTTAAAAAGTCTCTAGGATCTTTACGAAGATAACAGAACAAATCCCATGTTTTTATCCTTCTCGGATGATTTTATAAAAATGCGCGAAGGTTAATTAAACCTTTACTTAAATCACGTAATTCCTTTAAAATTCACAAAATTGACACAGAACACATAGTCATGCATACAGTCAAGCAATCACACATATACAGTCACATAACGACTCAAGTCTGATCATAAAATTCATCCTTCTTCATTCTTTATCCTCTTTTACGCGTACCGGGTCATGTTCAGCCTGACGGCTCGACGCTCAGCGTTTTGATTACGCTTCTCAATATCTTTACCAATCAACACGTCACTTAGGACGAAATACTTTATTTACTCATTCATTCATTCAATCACATAATTCATATTTTATATTCTTTAACTCCGTATTAGGACGGGTTCCGTTCTACCTGACGGCCCGACACCACAGCTTATCTTTTAAGCTGACTCTTTAAATTGGAACGTTTTTATCCACGCTCCTAAACTCTAGTATACAGATAAGACAAATAATCATCATTTAATCACATAATTATAATCACATCACATAACATACTCTTTATTTACTTAATTACGACGCAAAATTTCTCATTCGTCACAATCTACCCTCCTTAAAAGGATTCTGTCCCCAGAATCTAATCTAAGCAAACAAATGGGGATACTTTTCTTTCATTTCGCTTTCTAATTCCCAAGTCGATTCTTCGACTAACGGATTTCTCCACAACACTCTAATAGAGGTACAACTTTATTTCTAAGCGTCCTATCTTTTCGATCCAAAATTCGCACTGGTTGTTCTACATAGGACAAATCTGGTTGGATTTCCACCGGTTCCAACTCGATAACATGGCTCGCATCAGCATTATACTTTTTCAGGAGAGATACATGAAACACATTGTGCAAATGTTGCATTTGTGGCGGCAGTGCCAATTCATACGCCATTTTCCTAACTTGTCGCAATACTTCAAATGGTCCAATGTACCTTGGACTCAGCTTTCCTTTCTTTCCAAATCGAGTTACACCTTTTCAAGGAGATATCTTCAACAAGACTTTGTCTTCAGTTTCAAATTGCTCATCTTTTCGTTCTTGATTCGCGTACTTTTCCTGTTGGTCTTGAGCTGCAATTAATCTCTTTCGAATCATTTCAACCTTTTCCTTCGTTTGCTGAACTAGCTCTGGGACAATTAACTTGCGCTCACCAACTTCGTCCCAATAAGTAGGGGATCTACACTTTCTTCCATACAACGCTTCATAAGGCGGCATGCCAATACTCGCGTGATAACTGTTGTTAAAGGAAAACTCAATTAAGGGCAAATGATCATCCCAATTTCCTTTGAAATCTATTGCGCAGGTTCGCAACATGTCTTCAATCTTTTGAATTGTCCTTTCACTTTGTCCGTCTGTCTGCGGATGATATGCCTTACTCATTTTCAATTTTGTTCCCAAATGATCATGGAATTGTCGCCAAATCTCGAATTAAACCTTGGATCTCTATCAGACACGATAGATACAGGAACTCCATGACACATCACGATCTCATCCAGATACAATTTGACCAACTTTTCCAATGAAAACCTTTCGTTTATCGGCAAGAAGTGTGCTGACTTTGTCAACCGATCGATTACCACCCAAATTGCATCGTGATTTGACTTGGTTTTAGGTAATCCTACCACGAAATCCATCGCGATATGTTCCCATTTCCATTCGGGTATGTCCAGTGGCTGAAGCAATCTGCTTGGCCTTTGATGTTCCGCTTTAACTCTTTGGCACGTGTAACATTTACTTATCCATTCCGCAATTTCCTTTTTCATGTTTGGCCACCAATAATTTTCTTTCAAATCCTGGTACATCTTCGTACTCCCAGGGTGAATTGAAAATCTCGAGTTGTGCGCTTCTTGCAAAATCTCGTGCTTTAGTTCCACGACATTAGGTATCCGAATACGTGAGTTAATACGGTATATCCCTTTTCCATCCTTTTGAGCTTTAATTTCTTCTCCCATCAACTTATTATTTTCACGATTCATCACTTGCTCTTGACAGTATTGAATCTTTTCCAAAATTTCAGGTTGAAACATCATTGCATAAATAGCTTCATCTCCACATTCTGGAGTCTGCACCTCTATTTCCATTTTGTCAAAGTCCTTGATTAATTCTTCCGATGACGTTAACATATTCAACCTTTCCTTTTGACTTAAAGCATCAGCTACCACATTTGCCTTTCCAGGATGATAGTTTATCGCACAATCATAATCTTTGATCAATTCTAACCACCGTCTTTGTCGCATATTCAGTTCTTTCTGAGTAAAGATATACTTTAAGCTCTTATGGTCCGTATAAATCTCGCACTTTTCCCCGTACAAATAATGTCTCCAAATCTTAAGGGCAAATACAATTGCTGCCAATTCTAAATCATGTGTTGGATACTTTTGCTCATGCGGCTTGAGTTGCCCTGACGCATATGCTATGACCTTCCCGTGTTGCATTAACACGCATCCAAGTCTTTTATATGAAGCATCACTGAATATTACAAATTCCCTTTTATCATCAGGTAATACCAACACTGGGGTGGTTACCAATCTCTTCTTTAACTCTTAAAAACTTTCCTCACACTTTTCTGTCCAAACAAACTTCTCATTCTTTCTCGTCAACTTTGTCAATGGGACGACAATCTTTGAGAAATCTTGCACAAATCTTCTATATTATCCGGCTAATCCCAGAAAACTTCTGACTTCCGTCGGAGTCTTGGGTCTTTCCCAATTCATTACAGCTTCTATCTTGGCTGGGTCCACTTTAATTCCTTCTTTATTAACTACATGACCAAGAAATTGCACTTTCTTTAGCCAAAATTCACACTTTGAAAACTTCGCATACAGCTTCTCTTTTCGCAGAATTTCCAAGGAAATCCTCAAATGTTCCTTATGATCTTCTTCCGTCTTGGAGTAAATTAGTATATCGTCGATAAACACAATCACGAACTTGTCCAAATACTGCTTGAACACTCTGTTCATAAGATCCATAAATGCAGCTGGCGTATTCGTTAAGCCAAACGCCATCACCAGAAACTCATAGTGTCCATATCTTGTTCGGAACGCTGTCTTGGGTATATCTTCCACTTTGATTTTTAACTGATGATACCCAGATCTTAAATCAATCTTTGAAAAGCACGAAGCTCCTTTCAATTGGTCGAACAAGTCATCGATCCGCGGTAGAGGGTACTTATTCTTGATCGTCAACTTATTCAGCTCACGGTAATCGATACACAATCGCATACTTCCATCCTTTTTCTTTACAAACAACACCGGTACGCCCCACGGGGATACACTCGGTCGGATCACTCCTTTATCCAGCAATTCTTGCAACTGAGCTGCCAATTCCTTCATTTCGACCGGCGCCATGCGATAGGGAGCTTTCGACACTAGTTCCATACTAGGAGCCAAGTCAATCGTAAACTCGATCTCTCTGTCTGGAGGTAGTCCAGGCAATTCATCAGGAAACACATCCGGAAAATCTCTTACTACCGGAATATCGTCGATCTTTACAGATTCTTTCTCCATGTCCACGACATGAGCCAAATAAACTTCACATCCTTGACGTATTAATCTTCTTGCCTCAATAGCCGTCAGAAATTTTTTCTCTTGCCTCTTTCCTTTAAATATCACTTCCTCACCATCCTTGGTTCTTAACTTCACCTGCTTACTTTTACATTCTATTTGCGCCTCATGGTTTGACAACCAATCCATTCCTAGTATAACCTCAAATTCTCCTAACTTAAAAGGAATTAAGTCAGCAGAAAAGTGCCGACCTTCTAGAGACACATCACAATCGGGACAAATCTTATTAATAACAACTTTCTCCTGATTTGCTACCTCTATAATCAAATTAGGCTCTAGAGGGTACGCAACACAATTTACTTTATCAAGAATACTTTCAGAGATAAAAGATCTAGTTGCTCCAGAATCCATCAAAACTTTTACTTCTACTGAGTTTATAACAAGCATACCTGCTACCACGTCCACATCTTGCACCACATCTTTCATTGTCATGTTAAAGGTTCTAGCTCTGGGTTGAGCTGATGGTGCTGGGAGAGACGGCGGTCCAGCAATTCTGAGAACATTAGCCTTCTGTACAGGCTCCTTGCAATTCCTGGCCATATGGCCCACTTTGCCACACTTGAAACAAGCCAAATCAGGCTTCCTTATTCCATTTGAACATTCTGAAGAATAATGCCCCTTCTGGTTGCACTTGAAACATGTTATGTCCAACTTATTACACCTCTCTGGGTGTCTCTTTCCACAGTTCCTGCATTCTTGTATCTGGGGTCTGCTATCCTTCCCCGGTTGTCCAGCTTCCTGGAAACGGTTCTTCTGAGCTCCATTCCCGGGTCTAAACTTTTGGAACTTTTGGTTCTGACCTCCACCATTCTTCCCAAACTTCCCTCTGAACTTTGAGCTTCCTTGCTCTTGCTCAGCTTTTGCAACAACCTGTGGCCCCAAAAGTTGGAAATTTCAAGCACTTTCAATCTGTTCATCCTCCAGAGTTCTTAGGTTTGCTAGACCTGATTAAAGCGCAGTCGTGGTTGCAACTTGTGACGCCCTCAATCTCGGGATTAGGAAGTGAGGACTCACACACCTCTAATCTATTAATTAAATATGCATAAACCCCAATTACTACTAACAGGATCAACATGATAAAGTATGAGACAAGATCACAACTACCAATCATAAAATATAACTTACAAACCCAAAATATTATTAAATAAACAATACCGATTCCGGTTGGGAACCGACAGATAACCCATTGTATCTTTATACACTTCTTTCTAGGCGCGAGCTCACTCATAAAAACCACTACCTGCTCTAGCAACCGGAAGCCCTCAACACGGTAGGGACCACCAGGTATGCTCTTACGAGCAGTGCGCCTAAGCCTGGCCATCTTCTTGCTTAACTGCCATGGTTAGATTCAGATAAAATGAATGAGTATAAAACTCAGCAAGTAACTATATAGCAGTTCTATAATATTAAATCACAATATAATTGAACAAACTAGGGCATTCTACTTTAATTAATCTAGGTGGCAGATTTCCATCTTTTGGGATAAGGAAAGGTATCTGAAGAATAGGAGGGGCTTTCAAGAAACAAGGCTCGAAACAGGACGAAAGCTGACATTCATCACAAATCATTATAGGATCAAAATAGATCTTTCGATAAAGGAAAGCAACAGTTTTTCAAGATAGAATCAATCATATGATCAATAATTTCAAGAATCAGGGTTCTCGAGCTTTAAGCTCCACAACAACATAATCAACTATTTTCAAATTTTCTTTTCCAAAGATCAATTTACTGAATAAAAGTTTCAGTTCCCTTTTAATCAATTAATTAGAACCCTTGATTGGATCACTTTATCTTTCCATTTCGTTATATACGGGTGATCAGCCCGTATCGACCTCCATTCCGGTCTTTAAGGTACCAATCGGCATAATTTCAGCCTTAAATTGGACTAGTCCCACTAGCCTCTTACCATGACTGGACTAGTCCCACTAGCCTCTTACGTCTCAATCCAATCCATCAGGAATTCATTTGGAAAACCTTGAGTTGGAAAAAAAACAAATAGGTTTTCTAAAATCCATTTTATCATTACCAAGCATTAGAAATCATTCGGACTCTTTCAAGTCGAAACTCATTCATAAATCAGATTTTAAAGAAACAAGGTTCAGGGAGTGAATCAAAGATACGCAAGGAACAATTCACAAGGATTCTGTGTCAAGGATAACAAAGCATAAAATGTGAAGGATTGACATTGGTTTAGGGATCAATAGGATGATCAGAGAAACAGAATATCATTAAACAGGGTTATCCAAGATAATCAATAGGTTCAATATGATTCATGGCATTATAGGTAACTTGAACAGAAAGACAGATTATCAAAGGGTGAAATCAATAGGATTATCAATAACGGGTTATTAAGAACAAGGGTACTTCAAATCAATATCAGAGTTTCATAAAGCAAGGGTTTCATATTTTAACAGTTCAATACTCTACATGGTATGAACAACATTCTCTTTATAATCGTTTACACAAGTAATCAGAGTTACTTGCTTGAATTTACTTTCCTGAAGGTTGTACTACTGCCACCTAGTAAATCCTTTCCTTTCCTAGCCTGAATGCCCTCATGCTCCGAATCTACAATAAAACCGAAATCTTAATCAGATTCTCAACTCTCGTTCCCGGAACGATCACTCTATACGATAACTCGATTATATCTTTGACTCGAGCATACGAATATAGCTTATACATATAAGCACATAGCACTTAGCTCATAGCACATAGCATATTCCTTTCTTGTAGCTTTTATATCCTTATATACAATTAAAGCGTACTCGCTTAACCTTGGCTATTTCTCAAATCATACTATCATAACTCTTTTACGACCATAGCTATCACTTATAGCTCTTAATAACAAACGATTTAATTTCCTTTTTCTTCTATCCCTTAAGTCGAACCATACATACAAAACACATCCACATATATTCAATTTCAACCTCATATAAACAAACACAACTAATGCAATTCACAAGGATCATTTTAGCACTTAAACTTCATCCCTTTTTAACCAAAAATCCGAATCCTACTTGCATTAAGGATCGAAATCAACACTTTTGTTTAATTATTAAAATTCGAACATACCACTTCTTAATCTTTGTCATACAATTAAAATCTCACTTAGCAATTCAATTCACTCAATTTCACCTTTTATTCCTAAGAATCAACATTCAAGAATGGATTTTAACATGCAAAGCAATACATCACATTTCCCACTTATTTTAGTTCTTAACTAGATCATTCCATTCACTTAAACATCAAATCATACAACAACTAACTCATTCAACCAACATGCATTTACTTAATCAATAATTAACCCCTTTTTATCTTATTTTCATTCGGCAAAAACATAGTTTTCAACTCAAAGACTAATCACTAACATACATTAATTGATCTTCTTTAAAACTATCATGCAATCACTTTTAGGCCACATAAATTTAGTGTTCAACAAGATTAATTCACAAAAACCGAATTCCTCTTCTTTATTTAACAAAACCCGAAGCAAAAATCCACATGCAACCTCAATTTTTGATTTTCTAAGCAACAATCATGTGCATGCATTCATTTACTTCCTAACACAATCAATGGAATCATTTAATCATACATCCACTTGAATTTCATCAAAGAAGCAAAGCCCTTTTCTAAATTTTTCAAGAAATCTTAACATGCATGCATCATTTCAAGTTTATAAATCACAAACTTTCTATTAACAACTATCCACAATTGATTTCATTGTCGAAAACCAACTTGATCACTTTAAAAACAAAACCCATTCGGTTATATAGATAAAGACCACATGCAACCACTAAAATTAGAGTATACTTAGTTTAGGGATGATTGATGAGTTTGATCAAGGAAAAAGGGAGGTATACCAAGAGAGATTGAAGAGAGAGCCGAGAGAGAGAGTTGTGAGAGAGAGTGAGAGAAAAAGAGGAGAGAAAAGAGTGAGTGCACGAAAAAGAAGAAGAAAATGGGGGAGGAAGGAGTAATTTATACTCCACCGACACAAGGGCAAAATGGTAATCTAATAACTCCCTTTTCAATTCACATATTCTTTCTCTTTTTACTCGAATGCAACGAAATCCAAAATAAAAAATATTTCTCTCTCAAAAATTCGAGAATTATTGAAAATGACAATTTTAACATGTAGGTCTCGAAATTAGCTTTTTATCCATTACTCATAATGTATTTTTGAGTGAACAGTTGATTTTATATGAATTTCGCAAACTTGCTTTAATAAATACATTTTTCTCATAAAATCAATTTAAAAATGCAAAGATCAACAATTAAATTCATTCATTATTTTTAAAAAGTCTCTAGGATCTTTACGAAGATAACAGAACAAATCCCATGTTTTTATCCTTCTCGGATGATTTTATAAAAATGCGCGAAGGTTAATTAAACCTTTACTTAAATCACGTAATTCCTTTAAAATTCACAAAATTGACATAGAACACATAGTCATGCATACAGTCAAGCAATCACACATATACAGTCACATAACGACTCAAGTCTGATCATAAAATTAATCCTTCTTCATTCTTTATCCTCTTTTACGCGTACCGGGTCATGTTCAGCCTGACGGCTCGACGCTCAGCATTTTGATTACGCTTCTCAATATCTTTACCAATCAACACGTCACTTAGGACGAAATACTTTATTTACTCATTCATTCATTCAATCACATAATTCATATTTTATATTCTTTAACTCCGTATTAGGACGGGTTCCGTTCTACCTGACGGCCCGACACCACAGCTTATCTTTTAAGCTGACTCTTTAAATTGGAACATTTTTATCCACGCTCCTAAACTCTAGTATACAGATAAGACAAATAATCATCACTTAATCACATAATTATAATCACATCACATAACACACTTTTTAGTTACTTAATTACGACTTAAAATTTCTCAGTCGTCACAATCTACCCTCCTTAAAAAGATTCTGTCCCTAGAATCTAATCTAAGCAAACAGATGGGGATACTTTTCTTTCATTTTGCTTTCTAATTCCCAAGTCGATTCTTCGACTAACGGATTTCTCCACAACACTCTAACTAGAGGTATAACTTTATTTCTAAGCGTCCTTTCGTTTCGATCCAAAATTCGCACTGGTTGTTCTACATAGGACAAATCTGGTTGGATTTCCACCGGTTCCAACTCGATAACATGGCTCGCATCAGCATTATAATTTTTCAGGAGAGATACATGAAACACATTGTGCAAATGTTGCATTTGTGGCGGCAGTGCCAATTCATACGCCACTTTCCCAACTTGTCGCAATACTTCAAATGGTCCAATGTACCTTGGACTCAGCTTTCCTTTCTTTCCAGATCGAGTTACACCTTTTCAAGGAGATATCTTCAACAAGACTTTGTCTTCAGTTTCAAATTGCTCATCTTTTCATTCTTGATTCGCGTACTTTGCCTGTCGGTCTTGAGCTCCAATTAATCTCTTTCGAATCATTTCAACCTTTTCCTTCGTTTGCTGAACTAGCTCTGGGCCAATTAACTTGCACTCACCAACTTCGTCCCAATAAGTAGGGGATCTACACTTTCTTCCATACAACGCTTCATAAGGCGGCATGCCAATACTCGCGTGATAACTGTTGTTGTAGGAAAACTCAATTAAGGGCAAATGATCGTCCCAATTTCCTTTGAAATCTATTGCGCAGGTTCGCAACATGTCTTCAATCTCTTGAATTGTCCTTTCACTTTGTCCGTCTGTCTGTGGATGATATGCCGTACTCATTTTCAATTTTGTTCCCAAATGATCAAGGAATTGTCGCCAAAATCTCGAATTAAACCTTGGATCTCTATCAGACACGATAGATACAGGAACTCCACGACGCATCACGATCTCATCCAGATACAATTTGACCAACTTTTCCAATGAAAACCTTTCGTTTATCGGCAAGAAGTGTGCTGACTTTGTCAACCGATCGATTACCACCCAAATCGCATCGTGATTTGACTTGGTTTTAGGTAATCCTACCACGAAATCCATCGCGATATGTTCCCATTTCCATTCGGGTATGTCCAGTGGCTGAAGCAATCTGCTTGGCCTTTGATGTTCCGCTTTAACTCTTTGGCACGTGTAATATTTAATTATCCATTCCAAAATTTCCTTTTTCATGTTTGGCCACCAATAATTTTCTTTCAAATCCTGGTACATCTTCGTACTCCCAGGGTGAATTGAAAATCTCGAGTTGTGCGCTTCTTGTAAAATCTCGTGCTTTAGTTCCACGACATTAGGTATCCAAATACGTGAGTTAACACGGTATATCCCTTTTCCATCCTTTTGAGCTTTAATTTCTTCTCCCATCAACTTATTCTTTTCGTGATTCATCACTTGCTCTTGACAGTATCGAATCTTTTCCAAAATTTCAGGTTGAAACATCATTGCATAAATAGCTTCATCTCCACATTCTGGAGTCTGCACCTCTATTTCCATTTTGTCAAAGTCCTTGATTAATTCTTCCGATGACGTTAACATATTCAACCTTTCCTTTCGACTTAAAGCATCAGCTACCACATTTGCCTTTCCAGGATGATAGTTTATCGCACAATCATAATCTTTGATCAATTCCAACCACCGTCTTTGTCTCATATTCAGTTCTTTCTGAGTAAAGATATACTTTAAGCTCTTATGGTCCGTATAAATCTCGCACTTTTCCCCGTACAAATAATGTCTCCAAATCTTAAGGGCAAATACAATTGCTGCCAATTCCAAATCGTGTGTTGGATACTTTTGCTCATGCGGCTTGAGTTGCCTTGACGCATATGCTATGACCTTCCCGTGTTGCATTAACACGCATCCAAGTCCTTTATATGAAGCATCACTGAATATTACAAATTCCCCTTTATCATCAGGTAATACCAACACTAGGGCGGTTACCAATCTCTTCTTTAACTCTTGAAAACTTTCCTCACACTTTTTTGTCCAAACAAACTTCTCGTTCTTTCTCGTCAACTTTGTCAATGGGATGACAATCTTTGAGAAATCTTGCACAAATCTTCTATAGTATCCGGCTAATCCCAGAAAACTTCTGACTTCCGTCGGAGTCTTGGGTCTTTCCCAATTCATTACAGCTTCTATCTTGGCTGGGTCCACTTTAATTCCTTCTTTATTAACTACATGACCAAGAAATTGCACTTCCTTTAGCCAAAATTCACACTTTGAAAACTTCGCATACAGCTTCTCTTTTCGCAGAATTTCTAAGGAAATCCTCAAATGTTCCTTATGATCTTCTTCCGTCTTGGAGTAAATTAGTATATCGTCGATAAACACAATCACGAACTTGTCCAAATACTGTTGAACACTCTGTTCATAAGATCCATAAATGCAGCTGGCGCATGCGTTAAGCCAAACGCCATCACCAGAAACTCGTAGTGTCTGTATCTTGTTTGGAACGCTGTCTTGGGTATATCTTCCGCTTTGATCTTTAACTGATGATACCCAGATCTTAAATCAATCTTTGAAAAGCACGAAGCTCCTTTCAATTGGTCGAACAAGTCATCGATCCGCGGTAGAGGGTACTTATTCTTGATCGTCAACTTATTCAGCTCACGGTAATCGATACACAATCACATACTTCCATCCTTTTTCTTTACAAACAACACCGGTGCGCCCCACGGGGATACACTCGGTCGGATCACTCCTTTATCCAGCAATTCTTGCAACTGAGCTGCCAATTCCTTCATTTCGCCCGGCGCCATGCGATAGGGAGCTTTCGACACTGTTTTCGTACCAGGAGCCAAGTCAATCGTAAACTCGATCTCTCTGTCTGGAGGTAGTCCAGGCAATTCATCACGAAACACATCCGGAAAATCTCTTACTACCGGAATATCGTCGATCTTTACAGATTCTTTCTCCACGTCCACGACATGAGCCAAATAAACTTCGCATCCTTGACGTATTAATCTTCTTGCCTCAATAGCCGTAAGAAATTTCTTCTCTTGCCTCTTTCCTTTAAATATCACTTCCTCACCATCCTTGGTTCTTAACTCCACCTGCTTACTTTTACATTCTATTTGCGCCTCATGGTTTGACAACCAATCCATTCCTAGTATAACCTCAAATTCTCCTAACTTAAAAGGAATTAAGTCAGCAGAAAAGTGCCGACTATCTAGAGCCACATCACAATCGGGACAAATCTTATTAACAACAACTTTCTCCTGATTTCCTACCTCTATAATCAAATTAGGCTCTAGAGGGTACGCAACACAATTTACTTTATCAAGAATACTTTCAGAGATAAAAGATCTAGTTGCTCCAGAATCCATCAAAACTTTTACTTCTACTGAGTTTATAACAAGCATACCTGCTACCACGTCCACATCTTGCACCACATCTTTCATTGTCATGTTAAAGGTTCTAGCTCTGGGTTGAGCTGATGGTGCTGGGAGAGACGGCGGTCCAGCAATTCTGAGAACATTAGCCTTCTGCACAGGCTCCTTGCAATTCCTGGCCATATGGCCCACTTTGCCACACTTGAAACAAGCCAAATCAGGCTTCCTTATTCCATTTAAACATTCTGAAGAATAATGCCCCTTCTGGTTGCACTTGAAACATGTTATGTCCAGCTTATTACACCTCTCTGGGTGTCTCTTTCCACAGTTCCTGCATTCTTGTATCTGGGGTCTGCTATCCTTCCTCGGTTGTCCAGCTTCTTGGAAACGGTTCTTCTGAGCTCCATTCCCGGGTCTAAACTTTTGGAACTTTTGGTTCTGACCTCCACCATTCTTCCCAAACTTCCCTCTGAACTTTGAGCTTCCTTGCTCTTGCTCAGCTTTTGCAACAACCTGTGGCCCCAAAAGTTGGAAATTTCAAGCACTTTCAATCAGTTCATCCTCCAGAGTTCTTAGGTTTGCTAGACCTGATTAAAGCGCAGTCGTGGTTGCAACTTGTGACGCCCTCAATCTCAGGATTAGGAAGTGAGGACTCACACACCTCTAATCTATTAATTAAATATGCATAAACCCCGATTACTACTAACAGGATCAACATGATAAAGTATGAGACAAGATCACAACTACCGATTATAAAATATAACTTACAAACCCAAAATATTATTAAATAAACAATACCGATTCCGGCTGGGAACCGACAGATAACCCGTTGTATCTTTATACACTTCTTTCTAGGCGGAAGCTCACTCATAAAAACCACTACCTGCTCTGGCAACCGGAAGCCCTCAACACGGTAGGGACCACCAGGTACGCTTTTACGAGCAGTGCGCCTAAGCCTGGCCATCTTCTTGCTTAACTGCCATGGTTAGATTCAGACAAAATGAATGAGTATAAAACTCAACAAGTAACTATATAGCAGTTCTACAATATCAAATCACAATATACTTGAACAAACTAGGGCATTCTACTTTAATTAATCTAGGTGGCAGATTTCCATCTTTTGGGATAAGGAAAGGTATCCGACATTCATCACAAATCATTATAGGATCAAAATAGATCTTTCAATAGAGGAAAGCAACAGTTTTTCAAGATAGAATCAATCATATGATCAATAATTTCAAGAATCAGGGTTCTCGAGCTTTAAGCTCCACAACAACATAATCAACTCTTTTCAAAGCAATATAAACCATTTTCATTTCCATAGATCAATTTACTGAATAAAAGTTTCAGTTCCCTTTTAATCAATTAATTAGAACCCTTGATTGGATCACTTTATCTTTCCATTTCATTATGTACGGGTGATCAGCCCGTATCGACCTCCATTACGGTCTTTAAGGTACCGATCGACATAATTTCAGCCTTAAATTGGACTAGTCCCACTAGTCTCTTTCCATGACTGGACTAGTCCCACTAGCCTCTTACGTCTCAATCCAATCCATCAGGAATTCATTTGGAAAACCTTGAGTTGGAAAAAAACAAATAGCTTTTCTAAAATCCATTTTATCATTACCAAGCATTAGAAATCATTTGGACTCTTTCAAGTCGAAACTCATTCTTAAATCAAATTTTAAAGAAACAAGGTTCAGGGAGTGAATCAAAGATACGCAAGGAACAATTCACAAGGATTCTGTGTCAAGGATAACAAAGCACAAAATGTGAAGGATTGACATTGGTTTAGGGATCAATAGGATGATCAGAGAAACAGAATATCATTAAACAGGGTTATCCAAGATAATCAATAGGTTCAATATGATTCATGGCATTATAGGTAACTTGAACAGAAAGACAGATTATCAAAGGGTGAAATCAATAGGATTATCAATAACGGGTTATTAAGAACAAGGGTACTTCAAATCAATATCAGGGTTTCATAAAGCAAGGGTTTCATATTTTAACAGTTCAATACTCTACATGGTATGAACAATATTCTCTTTATAATCGTTTACACAAGTAATCAGAGTTACTTGCTTGGATTTGCTTTCCTGAAGGTTGTACTACTGCCACCTAGTAAATCCTTTCCTTTCCTAGCCTGAATGCCCTCACGCTTCGAATCTACAATAAAACCGAAATCTTAATCAGATTCTCAACTCTCGTTCCCGGAACGATCACTCTATATGATAACTCGATTATATCTTTGACTCGAGCATACGAATATAGCTTATACATATAAGCACATAGCACTTAGCACATAGCACATATCATATTCCTTTCTTGTAGCTTTTATATCCTTATATACAATTAAAGCGTACTCGCTTAACCTTGGCTATTTCTCAAATCATACTATCATAACTCTTTTACGACCATAGCTATCACTTATAGCTCTTAATAACAAACGATTTAATTTCCTTTTTCTTCTATCCCTTAAGTCAAACCATACATACAAAACACATCCACATATATTCAATTTCAACCTCATATAAACAAACACAACTAATGCAATTCACAAGGATCATTTTAGCACTTAAACTTCATCCCTTTTTAACAAAAAATCCGAATCCTACTTTCATTAAGGATCGAAATCAACACTTTTGTTTAATTATTAAAATTCGAACATACCACTTCTTAATCTTTGTCATACAATCAAAATCTCACTTAGCAATTCAATTCACTCAATTTCACCTTTTATTCCTAAGAATCAACATTCAAGAATGGATTTTAACATGCAAAGCAATACATCATATTTCCCACTTATTTTAGTTCTTAACTAGATCATTCCATTCACTTAAACATCAAATCATACAACAACTAACTCATTCAACCAACATGCATTTACTTAATCAATAATTAACCCCTTTTTATCTTATTTTCATTCGGCAAAAACATAGTTTTCAACTCAAAGACTAATCACTAACATAAATTAATTGATCTTCTTTAAAACTATCATGCAATCACTTTTAGGCTACATAAATTTAGTGTTCAACAAGATTAATTCACAAAAACCGAATTCCTCTTCTTTATTTAACAAAACCCGAAGCAAAAATTCACATGCAACCTCAATTTTTGATTTTCTAAGCAACAATCATGTGCATGCATTCATTTACTTCCTAACACAATCAATGGAATCATTTAATCAAACATCCACTTGAATTTCATCAAAGAAGCAAAGCCCTTTTCTAAATTTTTCAAGAAATCTTAACATGCATGCATCATTTCAAGTTTATAAATCACAAACTTTCTATTAACAACTATCCAAAATTGATTTCATTGTCGAAAACCAACTTGATCACTTTAAAAACAAAACCCATTCGGTTATATAGATAAAGACCACATGCAACCACTAAAATTAGAGTATACTTAGTTTAGAGTTCAGTTTACACATCACAACTCACCACCGATTCACCGGAGTTCATCACCGGTGGCGGTGGCTTCACCGTGGTGCCCTCATTCGAGGGTGTCCAACCACGAAACCCCCGATTTTGTCAATTACGCAAGATAGACTAACATGCACACACTTCTACCTACACATAAGTGTTTAGCAAGAAGATTTAGGGATGATTGATGAGTTTGATCATGGAAAAAGGGAGGTATACCGAGAGAGATTGAAGAGAGAGCCGAGAGAGAGAGTTGTGAGAGAGAGAGAGAGTGAGAGAAAAAAAGGAGAGAAAAGAGTGAGTGCACAGAAAAGAAGAAGAAAATGGGGGAGGAAGGAGTAATTTATACTACACCAACACAAGGGCAAAATGGTAATCTAATAACTCCTTTTTCAATTCACATATTCTTTCTCTTTTTACTCGAATGCAACGAAATCCAAAATAAAAAATATTTCTCTCTCGGAAAGTCGAGAATTATTGAAAATGACAATTTTAACACGTAGGTCTCGAAATTAGCTTTTTATCCATTACTCATAATGTATTTTTGAGTGAACAGTTGATTTTATATGAATTTCGCAAACTTGCTTTAATAAATACATTTTTCTCATAAAATCAATTTAAAAATGCAAAGATCAACAATTAAATTCACTCATTATTTTTAAAAAGTCTCTAGGATCTTTACGAAGATAACAAAACAAATCCCATATTTTTATCCTTCTCGGATGATTTTATAAAAATGCGCGAAGGTTAATTAAACCTTTACTTAAATCACGTAATTCCTTTAAAATTCAGAAAATTGACACAGAACACATAGTCATGCATACAGTCAAGCAATCACACATATACAGTCACATAACGACTCAAGTCTGATCATAAAATTCATCCTTCTTCATTCTTTATCCTCTTTTACGCGTACCGGGTCATGTTCAGCCTGACGGCTCGACGCTCAGCGTTTTGATTACGCTTCTCAATATCTTTACCAATCAACACGTCACTTAGGACGAAATACTTTATTTACTCATTCATTCATTCAATCATATAATTCATATTTTATATTCTTTAACTCCGTATTAGGACGGGTTCCGTTCTACCTGACGGCCCGACACCACATCTTATCTTTTAAGCTGACTCTTTAAATTGGAATGTTTTTATTCATGCTACTAAACTCTAGTATACAGATAAGACAAATAATCATCACTTAATCACATAATTATAATCACATCACATAACTCACTATTTATTTACTTAATTACGACGCAAAATTTCTCAGTCGTCACAGATGAGGCTCCCAAGGAAACATGGATGACGCCCATTCTGGCTTATATTCGCAAGGGAACACTCCCCGAGGATAAGTTTAAGGCTCACCGACTCCGCTATCAGGCTACAAGGTATGTGATATACGACGAAGTTCTATACAAGAGAGGGTTCAACCAACCTCTGCTTAGATGTGTTGAAGAAGAAGAAGGAAATTACATCCTAAGAGAAGTACATGAAGGAATCTGTGGCAATCACTCGGGGGCTAGCTCGTTGGCAATGAAAGTTTTGCGCCAGGGATATTACTGGCCCACAATGAAAGAAGATGCTATAAATTTTGTCAAATCATGTGATCGCTGCCAGCGCTTTGCAAACTACTCATCTATGCCGGCGACACTCTTGACGCCTATGGCAAGCCCGTGGCCGTTCGCCATGTGGGGAATTGATCTTATCGGAGAATTGCCGAAAGCTAAAGGAGACGTCAAGTATGCAGTGGTTGCGGTCGATTACTTTACTAAATAGGCGGAAGCTATGCCACTGGCTACTATCACCGCAAAGAAAATCAGGGATTTTGTTTTCAACTCCATCGTATGCAGGTTTGGAATCCCTTACAAGCTTGTCTCCGACAATGGAAAGCAGTTTGATAGCAAGGAGTTGCGACAACTATGTGAGGAGTTGAAAATCAAGAAGGAGTTTGCAGCGGTCTATCATCCTCAAAGCAATGGACAGACAGAAGCTGTTAACAAAATAATAAAGCATACCCTCAAAACCAAACTGGAGGAACGCAAAGGGAATTGGCCTGAAGAACTCCCAAAGGTGATGTGGTCATACAACACTACGCCACGATCTACTACGGGAGAAACGTCGTTCATGCTGACTTACGGCTATGAAGCTATGGTCCCCGTGGAAGTTGGATCGGGATCGTTTCGCAGAGATTGTTACAGGAAAGAAGATGCTGAGGTTAATCAAAGGCTTCATTTAGATCTCTTAGAGGAGACGAGGGAGAATTCTCAGCTAAGGCTAGCGGCGTATCAGCAACGCGCCGCAAGGTATTATAATAAGAAGGTAAAGGGACAATTGCTGAAGGTGGGAGATTTGGTACTTAGGAAAGTGATGCCCAACACAAAGAACCCCCAACATGGAGTGTTTGGAGCTAATTGGGAAGGACCGTACAGAATAAAGTCCATCCTGTGGAAAGGGACTTATCACCTTGAAGATATGGAAGGGAAGCTGGTTCCGCGAGCTTAGAATGCGGAACATCTCCGAAAGTATTACCAGTAAGGCGCGGCTTTGGCCCCTTACGTACCTCTTTTATTATATATTTAGGGTTATGCCCGGATTATAGGCTAGAATTAAATAAATTCCTCCTAGCCTAGGGGGTAGTGCATGTACTACTTACCTTGGAACTAGTTGAAGGGTCATTTTTTCGAATTTATTTCCCCATAGAGCATAGTAGCCGTGGGACTGGTGCACTTTTGACACCAGAGCGCATTATAAATAAAATCTTTGAAATTTTTCCAAAAAGTTATTTTGCTTTATTTGCTTGGTTGCATGACGCGTCCTAGCCATAGGGCGCGCCCTGATTGATAGTTCTATGCGAATGCTAACTGAATTAATGGTTGTCAAAAGGATCAATAAAACTCAAGTAAAAATGGAACTAGGAAGTGTACTATTTCCAAGGACGCGCTCAAGTTATCTTGGTTGATGCTCTTTTAGACTGAATGTTACTGTAACTTTGACAAAACATAATTAAAAAGGAAAAGTCCTTGCTAAGGACGCGTCCTGCCTGAAGGATGATGTGTTTTTGGATCGAAGGTGAGGCGCGTCAAAACCTTAAGACGCGCCCAATTGTGCTTTGTGCCTTGATTAAATACGCAGGTACGACATGGTGCCATGCTCATAAATTTTTGAAAACAAAAATATTCATTAATTAATTAAAAGACGCGTCCAATCAAAGAGGACGCGCCCACGACGGGTATTTGCTTGACTTGTGATGGTCAAAATAGACGCGTCCTAAGAATAAGACGCACCCATATGAATGGCAAAATAGAATACTGAAGTAAAAATATGCATGGATAAGGCAGAGAGGTTTTATAAAAAAGTGCAAGCGAATGAAGTTCAAAAATAGATACTACAACTTGCAAGGCTTCAAGGGGCCCGCACCATTAAAATAGTTCAAGTACATAAAAAACAAAGGACGCGTCCTAAGCAGGAGGCGCGTCCTGAGGCTTGTCTTGGTCGTCCGCGGGGGGAGGCTGAGTCTGAAGCGGAGCAGGATCTAGGGACGCGTCCTCTTCCTCTAAGCCCAGAAAAATCCTTTTGTTCTTGATAGAATCTGCGGCCCTAATCCTAAAATCATTGACCCATATCTGGTTGTCTGCATCAAACTTTGAAAATGTATACCCTGGGTCGTTGGCAATAAACCTAGAGCACCACTCTTCAAACCCAGCCTGGAAGCCATGCTGGTAAACCAACTTTTTCTCCTCCGTCCATCCATGCAGCCTGTCATCGTTCAGAGTGTCAAGCTCCAGCTACATGGTGGAATTTAGTGCGATAACACTGTCCATTGTTTTCTCCATTGAGGAGACATTACCTTCCAACACAGCTTTTTCTGACTCTAGACGCGCCCTCTCCCCCTCCAGGCATTTGATCTCAGCATCTTTCTTTTGGACAAGCAGGGTAATGTATCTCTCCAGGGATTTAACCTTGTCTTCGGCCTGGCTCCTTGCAGTGTCGGTAGCAGCAAGACGCGCCATAAGCCTTGCAGCCATATTAGCACTTTGTCTAGCGTGCAAGTGGAGCTCAGCTGCAGCCCTCACCATGGCCTCTTCTATTTGTTGCTCTGTTCTGAAGGTCCATCCTCTGACTTCATCCTCTGTGAAATCCCCAGTTGAGGACGCGCCCAGATATCGAAGCACGAAGGATTGATCATCTGGCACTACCTTTTGGTGTTTGGAGGGCGCGTCCTCCACCTTCTCGGGAATGTCTAACACAGTAGTGTCAATTATCTTTGGTGGAGGAGAAGGAGTTACAACAGGAGGTGGGGTTTTTGCCTTCGGATCAACCTTTGTAGGGGCCTGTTTCCTGGCCCTTAGCATTTTGGAGGCCCCAATTGCGAATCCTTTGGGGAGAGAGGCCATATCTGAGATATAAACATAAAAAAGTATTAGTTAAGTACAAGAGGACGCGTCCTGAATATAAGACGCGCCCATATTATGATGCTACATGCATGACAGATAAAGGTGGGGAGGGGCATGAAAAGATGGCAATCAAAATGTATAAATGCGTAAAGATATAACAAGGAAAATGAAAGACATAGGTAATGCATATATGTATCAAGCAAAAAAATACGCGCCCTACACATATAGCGCGCCCTGCCTAAGGATATATTGGCTATGACAGGTTATGGAAAAACATAAGTCGTGGGAATATATAACAAGTCCTAAGTGACAAAACACAGGACGCGTCCTGTGAAAAAAGACGCGCCCTTAGAAGATGTATGTGCATGAAACACCCTTGAAACTTATGTAAGTTAACAATTTTTGAATGGGGAGCTAATTTTTGTAGCTGTGGACGCGTCCAAAATTTATGACGCGTCCTCCCTCACTTAAACTTACCTTGTTCTAAGTTGAATTGCTTACTAATGTCAATCTTGACCACCTATACGGCGCTGAGGCCCCTGGTTTTTTCTGAAGTTGTGAGAACAGGTTTGCCGTTATGAAATTCACGGAACTTGCAGATAGAGCCAACCCGGGATGATAACGCGCCCATCAGTTTAAGGTTGTCTTCTGTAATCATGTCCTTGAGATTAAAATGCTTCTCTGCATACTGAAGAACCTTGTCTGCCCTCTTTTCCTTTTCCCTGATAGTTCCTTCTGGACTCTTTTGTCTAGAGATAAAAGATAGTAATAATTTGTTAAGGGAGAAGGGAAAAGTTTCTTAAAGGAAAAGGAAGGATGTGCCACATCAAGAGGACGCATCCAGTGTATGAAAACATGCTTTGCGAGTCACTTACTTGGTTCTAGGTTGAAACGAACACGGGATTTCTTGACGTCATAGATATAGAAGAAGGGTTCTTTCCAATCCCTTTCATGGCTAATCTTACCTTCATTAAATCCTTTGTTATTCAGCCACTTGTTGACAACAAATAAGTGATAACCAGGAACTGATTTTCTTATGCTGTAAAAGAAGCTGAATTCCTTCATGGAGGGCGCGCCCAGCCTGAGGTTGTGGTACATCATGTACAAAGCCCAAGCCAGTTTGTATGAGTTTGGAGACAATTGGATCGGGGCAACGTCATACCACTTCAGGATCTTCTTAATGTATGGGTGCAAGGGCGCACCCACGCCTAGAGAAATCAATTTTGGTATAAGCACTATTATGGGGATCCTTTGGTTCCCGATGTTGAAGATGTGTGGTCTCATGGTCCGAAGAGGGCGCGCCCAGATGCCTTCCATGTCGTAGTATTTCATGTGCCACTGGATTTCCAGGTCAATCGCAGTAGAATCAAGAGCTACGCATGCCAGCTTACCTTCTTTTTTCCTTCTAGCATTTTTCTCTGCCTCAGTTAGGGCACCAATCCTTGCCCAGTCACAATCTACTTCGACATCTGAAGGTTCCCAGTGTTCCAAGGGAGAATCGGATTTTTGGGGGGACACATGGTATGTCTCGGGGTCAGGAACCCTCCTTTCAAATTCGCTCACACTGAGAGGGGACGCGTCCTGAGAAGGAGCCGCGTCTTGAGAATCTGACGCGTTCTGAGAGGTGGAAGCGCCCTTATCAGAAACAGCCTTTCCTTAAGGCTTTTCGCCTGTGGTAGGTACAATCTCATCATCCGTCCAATCTTCGATGGCGGCCCTGGTATGGAGAACTGGAGTTCTTTGCCTTTTAACTCCCTTCTTTTTCATTCTAGAACTTATGGGGACATGATCCATGGAGTCAGAACTAGAATCAGACATTATAGAGCTTCTTGATTTGAGGGAGCCGAAGACGCGTCTTTCTGCTCTAAGGAAGGAAATCGTCCTGTGAATTTCGGGAAAGTTGGGTTTGAAAGAGATTAGGTGCGGGGAGTAGATTCCAAGGCGTTTGTTGAGGACTTTAAATGGATGAAATGGTGAGGAAGAAGACGCGTCCTCCAGCTGCAAAAGAATGAATAAAAATTTGAGGACGCGTCCATATATAAAAAAGAAAAGAAAAAGAAGAAGAAAAGAGGGGAAGAAGGGGAAGGAAAGAAAAAAGAAGG
This sequence comes from Apium graveolens, assembly GCF_009905375.1. Lineage (NCBI taxonomy): Eukaryota > Viridiplantae > Streptophyta > Magnoliopsida > Apiales > Apiaceae > Apium > Apium graveolens. The sequence continues at coordinate 30,126,751 of NC_133652.1, forward strand.
GAGGATACTGAAAATATGGAAGGACGCGTCCTAGAAATCTACCGCAAGGGGTGTACTATAAAGACGCGTCCTAAGATGCCTCTGGCCCTATGTTACACTTGCTTGGAGCAGCTTAAACGTGTCTTAAATAATAGGATATAAGACGCGCCCTGACGGGATGACGCGTCAGTTATGGTTGCAACGCAATGGAATCTTAATCGATTACAGTCGATTTTGGGGAAAATTCTCTAAAAAAAACTAGAAACATGTGACTACAAGATTGAAGAATCAAAGTATGATACAATTGTAGATATATACACATATACATACAAGGAGAATTAAGAACATGCATGGAAACTCGAAGCATATGAACGGGTTTTTGCTCATTAAAATCGATTTACTCAATCGAATAAGGAAGTAAAAGAAGATTTGTGTACCTTGTGAGTTGGCGGTTGGATTGAGCTAAAGAAATCGGGAAATGGCTGGATAGATCGCCGGATTTTTGGACCTTGAAACTCCTGCTTAAAAGGGCGGCAATGGCGGTTTTGGGGAAGAAAGAAAATAAGGTATAACTGTTAGTTGGGAGGATATTTATAGGAGGAGGACGGCTACGTGGATGACCGCTGTGTGCCACGGGTATAAGGTGAAAGCAAGACGCGTCCCGCGGCCATGACGCGTCCAATTGTTTTGGGCCAAATTTTGTTACTCGGATTCAAGGATAAAAATTCCAGTTTTGTTGTTAACTGCAAATGGAATTTGGGGGGTAGTTGTTATACCCAAAATTTGGCATTGGAGTGACTCGGGTCAGACGCGGGTTGATTAGAGTCAAACTCGACTCTGCAAAAGGGGTGACGCGCCCAGTTCCCTAGGACGCGTCCATTTTAGTGGAAGTGTTTACCAAAAGGCGCGCCCATGAATGTAAGACGCGCCCACGTTTTGTGGAATGTTTTTTGTGATAATTTTGTTATAAGAAGATTTGAAAGCACCTATCTGGTGTAGGGCGCGTCCGGGAACGGTAGGCGCGTCTACTGTGGTGGAAGTATCTAGCAATGGTGGTCAATGAAGGTTGAAGTACGCGTCCAAAGGCTTAGGACGCGTCCTTTCTCTATGGAATGTTGTGAGGAGTAGTTGGAAGAAACAATGCAGGTTTTATGAAGGTCAAGATGCGCCCAATGTCTTAGGACACGTCCTTTGTGTGGCAGATGCATTCTCAAGGATGAACTCAGGACAAAGCATGCATGGAAAGGAGAAGTGGAGAGTTATTGTTACTAACATATTTGTTGCAGGTACTCTTTGAAGAATTCCCTCCTTGAGACGGTCAAGGAGGGGGATGTCCGTGAAAAGCTTGAAGGCCTCCAGGGGTATGCCTGATGATTGAAGGCCACCTCCTGTATTCAACGGGTGTCCTCGTTGGGGATGCGGGGTTAAATTTGGTGTGTGCTTTGGGAACTTTGTTCTTGTATTCAACGGGTGTCCTCGTTGGAGAACTTTGGAGTCATCCTGCACTTTGCACCCAAGAGCTTGGGATCACCTGTCCTGCTATCTGGGGGGTTATCCTCATTCGGGGGACAGGGACGTGTCTGACACTTGGGGTGAACCGTGGTTATACCTGGGTCCGTACGTCAAGGGAGATAGCTGTAGCGGAGTGTTATCCTTGCACAGGGAGATGCACTATCCGTGAAGTCCTGCGATTACAGACGAGCCTTGGGCCTTCGCGGTTGGGTCTCATAGTTGGACATTCCTAAAGCTAGCGGAAGGCGGACTTTGGATAGGCTTCTACTGGACCTAGGAATAAGAAGTTTAAGCCCGTTAGACTTCTTGTTCTACGAGAACTACGTCATGCTTGATCCCTATATAAAGGGTACGTAGGCACATTGAGAGGGTAAGAAGTTGAGAGCTGATAAGAGAGCCACCACTTACTCTGATCAATCTCAACCTAAAACAACCACAATCAACCACACACCGCCTAAGTTTCTGACAAAGAACCACCGTCACAGATCTTAATTCCGGCGAGAAACCTCAATCTTTGTTGTTACCAGATTCCTCCGTCAACAGAGGAGTAACAAAAATATCACGTAACAAAAATATCACGTTTCATGCGCCCCTCCTTACACTAGCTTGGATATGCTACGAGCCTACAAGGCTTCATCTTTTTTTTTCGTGTACAGGAGATAAGCCTTGTTTTATTATCTTATGAATTTAGGTGGCGGGGGGTACGGCGCACCTCTGCAGGAAAAAAACTTACACATTGTACATAATAGGAGTTTTTAGGTCAGCATAATAATTCATCAACTGCATGCAAGACACGTAGCACATACGCGGCAGGCCTCGGGCTTCCAAGCTGCTAAAAATATAATTTAACTATCATTATAAAACAAGTATATATAGTACATGAGTAATGTGATATATATATTGTACAGTTGATAACATCGATTTGCCCAAGTTTATTTATTCATAGCATATTCCTCTGCAACAGACATAGTACTTGTATTTGACGGCGAGAAATGCATTATGTGAAGGAGAAGGTGAGTAACGCAGCGAGCGCTGGTCAGGAGCATGTTGACATCACCAAAGCCCATCTTCAAGAAAAGGTTTTTTTTTTATTTAATAGACATACATATGTACATATCCATAAGATTGTTATCAACAGAGGGTTTATATTTGTATGGAGTGCAGGCAGAGAAAGCAACAGCAAGAACAAAAGAGGAGAAAGTGTTGAGAATCTCACTAACAAGTATAGCAACATAGAGGCAAGTGTATAAAGAATTTAACAAGTTTAGGCCAAGACCACAGTTAACAAAACAAAACATGCAGGTAAACAAAATCAGTAACTGAAATAACGTAGAGAGAAATAAAGATGTACCCGAAACCATAGCTTTCAACAGTGACTGAAATAAAGGTTTACAGATACAAAACGCCAAGAAAATGATTACAGCTGAGTCACCAGGCCTTGCTCGAAGTCCTGGCTGCTCTTGAAGAGATTATTGCCCCCACACCTGCTGCGTTTGGGATGTGCGCAATATCTCTACCAGGATAAAACAGCTCGGAGTTTATGTTAACAGCAGCAACAAAACCTCCACTTCGACCAGCACCTCAGTCGCCGGAAAATATCAGCACTTCAGTTCTTGTGGGAGAGAAATGCAGAGAGGTTGAAGAGAAGAGATGAGAATGTAGTGTGTTGTATTATATTATTCATTCAGTTTAGCCTCTATTTATAGGAGAGGAAAAATGAAACTGTCAACACACTTAATGTCTGAATTAAACTGCTTCATTAATAAAAAATAAAAACTGATCAGATTTTGAATTCATTAATGAAAAAATCAAAACTGATCAGCTTTTGAATTTAAATTATTTGTAACAGCTTTTCACATTAACACCCACATTATTATCAGAACTTAAGTTAAGTTCTGATTTAACTCATCAGTACTTAAGTTCTGATTCGACTCATCAGTACTTAAGTTCTGATTCTGATATCAGAACTTGTTAAGTTCTGATTTTATTCATCAGTTCTTAAGTTCTGATTCTAATATCAGAACTTGTTACAGATCAGATTATTTGCAGGTTCAATATATTTAGACTACTTAGCCTATTTCAGAACCCAGCCCAATAATCCAATCACCGATAAATAAATTCGAATTAAAATAATTCTCAAATAAATAAAATCCTCGCCCAGGTCGCCTCGCGTACGCGAGACGCCGAGACATTCGCCCAAATCGCCCTTCGACCCGACCCGGTCCGGTCCGGGGCGTGGCGGGGCGGGCGCGCGCGTGTGTGTGTGTGTGTGCGCGTGAAGCACACAACAACACAATGGACCATCACACACCTTAGTAGTTGTATACTACTCATGTGGGTAATACCATATAAAGCACACAACCCCCTTTATTTATTTCAATGTGGGACAAACATTCTCAAATTTTCCAAGCTTTTCCAAGCTACTTTCAACTCTCATTTCATATGGATTTCATTAAGAAAATTCTTAAAACCATACATGAAAATTTAAGGTCAAATATCATTGAACAATTTCCAATCATTAGATTTTAGGATTAACATCAAGAACATAATTAAATAAAGCTCTAAAATCCTAATTTTCTAACAATCCCCCACAAATCCATACAGAAATGTGATCAATTTCCCATCATGACTTGTTTTTCAGAGTCGGTACCCTTCCGGGTTTGAACCCTCCTAATTCCTCTACTTCAATGGCTATCGGACTCAGATGGAATGTTTCACCTTGAATCTTAATCCGTTTAGTATAACCATATTCCATAGACGACGACAAGTCAAAGGTTATGGTGCCAATCTACGGCTTTGAGACATTAATGGTCATGTCTCGATCCTGTTCGTCGAATGCTTCAAGGATTAACCCTATCCTCTAATTGCGACCACACAATTACATTCGCTTAGCTGGGCATCTCCAGAGATATACTGCCTCTATCTCGTCAAATGACTTGATCCCATTCAGAGTTTTAACACTCTTGCTTTTCTGGCAGTGTCAGTACCTTCTAGGTTTACAGGGGATAGACTCAGATACTATAGTATCATCTATGTAGCAAAGGTACTACCAACTCATCCTTACAGCTTGTTATTACCCATTGAATACACTTCGAGGGATCTCCTCTCATGTGTATTGGGTTCCCACTGTTGATGAATTATGATGGGTTGACAATCCCATCCCCAACCTTGACTTAAGGACCACTGCAGGTTCCAGTCCTTTAGTAAGAGGATCAGCTATATTATTCTGAGTTCCTATGAACTCTATAGCTATGATCCTATCAGTCACTAAACCCCTTATAGACTTGAGTCTAACTTGGATGTGTCTCTTAGTTTTAGCATTATGCTTTTTACTGCTAATCTTGTCGATAGTTGTTCGACTATCACAGTGAATAGCAATAGCAGGGAGCGGTCTGCTTACTACAGGTATTGCAGACATAAGTCCGTGTAACCATTCAGCCTCCGTCCCTGTGGCATCAAGTGCACACAACTCAGCCTCAAAAGTAGACCGAGTAACAATAGTCTGTCTGCTTGACTTCCAGGATATTGCTCCACCAGCCAAGGTGAACACGTATCCAGTCACTCCATTGGAACCAGACTTCTTAGCTATCCAACTTGCATCACTGTACCCTTCAAGCACACCAGGAAATCTCCTGTAGTGTAAACTAAGGTACATTGTGCCTTTTAGATATCTAAGTACTCTATCAAGAGCATCCCAATGAGTTCTGTTTGGACAGCTTGTATATCTCACCAATTTAGACACAGAATATGAAATATCTGGTCTAGTACAGTTAGCAAGATACTGCAAGCTCCCAATAATCTGAGAATACCTTAACTGAGACACAGGCACTCCTGAAGTATTCTTGACAAGGGCAACTTTCGAATCATAAGGTGTACTAGCGATTCTACACTGTGAATAACCATATTTCTCAAGTATAGATTTCTCTATATAATGAGATTGAGTCAAGGTTATTCCTTCAGTGGACTGAATCAATTTGATTCCAAGAATCACACTTGCCTCACCAATATCCTTCATTTCAAAATGCCTTTTCAAGAATTCTTTAGTCTCGTTAATAATCTCAATATTGGTTCCAAACAATAAAATATCATCCACATATAGGCACAAGATAACACACTCATTACCTTTAACTTTAGTGTAGACACACTTATCACTTTCATTAATCTTATAACTGAAAGGCAATATAGTTTCATCAAACTTTTTATGCCAATCTCTGGGAGCTTGTTTCAAGCCATAGATGGACTTGATCAACTTACATACTTTCCTTTCATTGCCTGATGCAACAAATCCATCAGGCTGATCCATATAAATCTCTTCCTCAAGTTCACCATGAAGAAAAGCCGTCTTTACATCCATCTGATGAATGATAAGACCATGGACTGAAGCCAATGCTATAAGCATTCGGATTGTTACCATTCTTGCAACCGGAGAGTATGTATCAAAATAATCAATTCCTTCCTTTTGCTTAAAACCCTTAGCTACCAGTCTAGCTGTGTACTTATCTATTGAGCCGTCAGGGTTCAACTTCCTTTTAAAGACCCATTTGCACCCAATAGTAGAACACCCAGGAGGGAGATCAACCAACTCCCATGTTCCATTGGAAACAATAGAGTCAATTTCACTCTTGACAGCGCCCTTCCAGTGCCTTGACTCAGAAGAATCCATAGCTTGCCGGAAAGTTAAAGGTTCGTCCTCGATATTGTAAGTGATGAAATCACCTCCAAAATCCTTGACTATTTTTGCACGCTTACTTCTCCTTGGTTCCTCTAATTCCTTAGGAATAGAGCTACTACTAGGTTCCGCCCCCACATTTGTCATCTTTTCCACATGATCAGGAATAGAACTTGATGTGTGAGTAGGATCTTCCTCAGAAGTCGTTTCAGGTATTCCAGTCTTCATAGGGTAGACATCCTCAAAGAATGTCGCATCTCGAAATTCAACTATCGTGTTTGCCACTATACCATCTATGTCAGATTTTAACACTAAAAATCTCATAGCTGTAGTGGTTTCAAGATAGCCCAGAAAGATACAGTCAACAGTCTTTGGACCTAGTTTCTTTCTCTTGTGTTCAGGAACAAGCACCTTAGCAAGGCACCCCCACACACGAAGATACTTAAGACTAGTCATCCTGTCTTTCCATAACTCCAAGGGTGTTTTATCCATGTGTTTCAGAGGGACTCTATTCAAAATATGGCAAGCCGTATTTAGAGCCTCTCCTCACATGTATTTAGGCAACCCAGAGTTAATAAGCATACTATTAATCATATCTTTAAATGTTCTGTTCTTTCGCTCAGCAACCCCATTAGACTCAGGTGTGTATGGTGGAGTAACTTCATGAACTATACCATTGTTTGCACAAAATTCATTAAAAGCATTACTCGTATACTCACCACCTCTATCAGATCTCAATCTTTTAAGTAACTTACTAGTTTGTTTTTCTACTTCAGTTTTATATATAATGAATTTACTAAGTGCTTCATCCTTATGTCTAAGTAAATAAACATAACAATATCTACTACTATCATCTATAAAAGTAATGAAGTATCTAAATTCAAACTTCCCAAAATGGGATCCGCATTAATAACAAATAAACCATTTGACAAGTAACCCTTGCCAAAGAATGTACCAGTGTGAATAAGAACTACTTTATTACACTTGAACGAAATTTCAAAACCACTAGAAACTAAACAGCTTCCACTTATTATATTTCTACGCATGTCGGGAACATGATGCACTCTCGTCAGAGATAGAATACGTCCTGAAGGGAACTTCAGATCCACGTTTCCAACTCCATGTACTTGAGCAGCACTAGCATTCCCCATCTTCACAGTCAGGCTATGACTCTGTTGATAAGATACAAATAAACTAATATCAGCACAAATATGTACATTAGCTCCAGTATCTATCAACCATTCATTTGACAGATAGGTAGAAAATATCGCAGGGTTGTAGGATACATACCGGTCAACGTTGGTTTCAGAAGCCGTAGCCTCACCAACAACCATGTTCACTACAGGCCCACTTGCGGTTCCAAGCACAACATTTGCTTGTGCTACCTCGGTTTTCTTCGCTTTCTTCGTAGGGCAGTCCTTACTCCAGTGCCCAACCTGCCCACAAGACCAGCATGGTTTGTTTGCCTTGGGTTTCTTGGCCTTGTCCTTGTCACTCTTAGGTTTATTACTATTAGCTTTCTTAGCAAAAGCCTTCCTCTTTTGTCCTACAGTTGCTATGTTTACCTTCGAGGTACCGTGTTCAGTTGGCATCACATGTCCCTGTTTGGACTTGTGTTGTTCTTGTACCGAGATGTCCAGCATAAGGTTGGTCCAGGTGATCTCTCCTTTCTGTCTTTTCAGGGAGAGAGAGAACTCTTCCCAAGACTTCGGGAGTTTTTCAATCACACTCATCACCTTGAACTTCTCCGGGAGATTCATTCCAGACTCCTTCAAAGCATGCACTATCATCTCGAACTCATGCACCTGCTCAGTCATGGACTTATTGTCCACCAGCTTGAACTCGAGGAACCTTGCCACAGAATACTTTTCTAGACCTTGTGAGTCAGTATTATGTGTCTGGTCCAGCTTCTCCCATAAGAGTTTTGCAGAGTAGGCATCAGAAGAATAGACATCAAACAAAGTGTTTGTTAGTGCCGCAAGAATGGCCGCTCTAGCCACTCCATCCTTCTCAGCCCACTTCGCAAAAGCCTTAACTGTGTCAGCCTTCTCTTGATCCACTACTGGTTTCTCATATTCCACAACCGGCCACAAACCCTTTATAGTCAACCACAGCTTCATCCTTTTCTGCCAGCGAGAAAAGCCAATGCCACCGTTGAATTTCTCCGGTAAACCGGTTAGTTCAACAGCCTGTGGGAAACTATAGGTGGTCCAATCAATGGCCCCAGCAGTTACACCCGAACTGCTACCACCACCAACGATAACCTCACTTTCGTTAACCATTATGCTAAATTCTAAATAACTAATAATCTCTTCAAGAATGTTGAGAATCTCACTAACAAGTATAGCAACATAGAGGCAAGTGTATAAAGAATTTAACAAGTTTAGGCCAAGACCACAGTTAACAAAACAAAACATGCAGGTAAACAAAATCAGTAACTGAAATAACGTAGAGAGAAAGAAAGATGTACCCGAAACCATAGCTTTCAACAGTGACTGAAATAAAGGTTTACAGATACAAAATGCCAAGAAAATGATTACAGCTGAGTCACCAGGCCTTGCTCGAAGTCCTGGCTGCTCTTGAAGAGATTATTGCCCCCACACCTGCTGCGTTTGGGATGTGCGCAATATCTCCACCAGGATAAAACAGCTCGGAGTTTATGTTAACAGCAGCAACAAAACCTCCACTTCGACCAGCACCTCAGTCGCCGGAAAATATCAGCACTTCAGTTCTTGTGGGAGAGAAATGCAGAGAGGTTGAAGAGAAGAGATGAGAATGTAGTGTGTTGTATTATATTATTCATTCAGTTTAGCCTCTATTTATAGGAGAGGAAAAATGAAACTGTCAACACACTTAATGTCTGAATTAAACTGCTTCATTAATAAAAAATAAAAACTGATCAGATTTTGAATTCATTAATGAAAAAATCAAAACTGATCAGCTTTTGAATTTAAATTATTTGTAACAGCTTTTCACATTATTATCAGAACTTGTTACAGATCAGATTATTTGCAGGTTCAATATATTTAGACTACTTAGCCTATTTCAGAACCCAGCCCAATAATCCAATCACCGATAAATAAATTCGAATTAAAATAATTCTCAAATAAATAAAATCCTCGCCCAGGTCGCCTCGCGTACGCGAGACGCCGAGACATTCGCCCAAATCGCCCTTCGACCCGGGGCGGGCGCGTGTGTGTGCGCATGAAGCACACAACAACACAATGGACCATCACACACCTTAGTAGTTGTATACTACTCATGTGGGTAATACCATATAAAGCACACAACCCCCTTTATTTATTTCAATGTGGGACAAACATTCTCAAATTTTCCAAGCTTTTCCAAGCTACTTTCAACTCTAATTTCATATGGATTTCATTAAGAAAATTCTTAAAACCATACATGAAAATTTAAGTTCAAATATCATTGAACAATTTCCAATCATTAGATTTTAGGATTAACATCAAGAACATAATTAAATTAAGTTCTAAAATCCTAATTTTCTAACAGAAAGCAATGGCTCATGAGAAAAGAAAGGCTAAAGAAGCTGAAGCTAAGATGAATCTGCACGAGGCCAAAGCTGAACACGCGGCTGATAAGCTCCATGGGAGTCACCACCTGCCTGGACAACCCCACCACAACCAACCACTTGGAAGTGGCAGCGTTGCAGCTCCTACACACCCGCTTGGAGGACACCTTCCAGGACACAACACTCATATCTAGGGAGTAGCCTATATATATCCCAAGTCTTTGTACTTACAGCTTTTCTCAGTTTCTGTAATAAATGTCTACTTTAATTTGTGGAATTGTGGTTTGTGATTTGCGTTTGTAATTGTTGTACCCTCTTTGTAGCTTCATGATTTGGTTTATGAAATCTCTGTTGTGTTGCCTTCATTTCTTTTTCTCTAATTTCTGTCTCGTTCCCCTCCACTGAAACTTACCCAACAAATTTATAAAAATGCCATTTTTAATTGAGCATAACTTAATTTCATGACGGATTCCTTCATCTCTACTCATACATATGGGTTTGTATAATATTATTAAATAAATTATGACTTGTTTATAATGATTCTTGAGTTTTCATTTCTATATTAAGTTAAGGGAGACGGCTGTTTTTTGAATTTTGGATTACACACAACATTGTCAGGCTTACCTGCCCCCCATTCGTCTGTCAACTCTCTCGGAGAGATTTACACGTAGCTTCATACGTATAGTTTTGAAATTTTTGTTTTCAGCACTGTATTTAAAAAAAATTAATTTAGTTTATAATCGCAGATTATATATTTTAATTGCCGATAATAACTTATAATTATCATAATTTATTTTATATCAAGGTTTAATAGTGACGGTCGACGAACCCGAATTTGGGGTTACATGAGACACCTATCACATACCTGCACGTCTCCAAAACTCGAAGCCTACTTTTAAAACATGCAAGTATTTTCATTCAACAAGTATAATTCTATACAAGGCAATATAGAATAGACATTTATATGTTACATTGGTATTATATATCTATCTTGTTCTTTAGCTATATAATTTGTGTTGAGAAACTAGCAATAGAGCATAGAGCGATATCATCAAGATGAATCCTGTGGAGGAGGAGGTGAGTAAAGTAACACAGTTATACATTTAGCTACTGCTGCTCAAGAGAATGTTGTTATCTACAAACCCTTCCTTTTCCATATTTATATGTTTGCTTTTCCATATTTTCTTTTTCTTAAGTAGAGATTCATAATTTTTAGTATTGTAAATGATATAAATTGTGGCTATAGGTTTCGTAGTCTAAAACAGAGTTGTGCTGAATGGAATTCTGTTCGACTGCAGGCAAAAAAAGAAACAGGAAGAACGATAGAGGAAGTAGTTACAGCCCGTGAGAACAAAAAAGCCGAGGAAGCTGAAGCTAAGAAGCACCTGTTTGAGGCTAATGCTGAACACTCGAACCTCCCCTATGAAGATAACCCTGTCCTTCCGGGGCAAACCGATGTTGCAGATGGAAGTAAGCTGTGGCCACCGAAACCGGCCACAACCTGCCTGGACCTGGACCTCGAATCACTCCGGCTCACACTCATGATGTGTAGGCCTCTGATTCGTGATTTGTCTTTATTAATATGTAAAACAATGCGATGAACGCTTGATTGTCTGCTACACTTGAGCTTTAACACTATTTGGTCTGTGTATGTATGTGTGTCTGTTGCTAATTTGATCTTTTTGATACCTTCAACAATACTATATTGTACAATGTGGTGTACTTGGCTGCTCTTGAGTCTTGCTTGATCATCTGATTGTGAAGTTTATTTGCTATCTGCTTAAATTCTGCTACAGTGACCATATTCACTTTAGAATCTTGGATGGGAGGGGAAAAAAAGAAAAAAAAGTTGCTGTGTTTACCAACTGGATCAGCTTAAATTATTTGTGGACAAATTACTTCTTTGGGTAGTTCAGCCAATCGGGCCCTAGTGACCAATGCCAAGGAAATATAACCATACTTTAGCCAAACAAAAACTTAAAAGATTTACAGAACCTCAACTCCAGCAAGGTATGCTGTAAACATAGCAACAAATTTTGTTAAATCACACCAAGTACCGACAAGTAGCAACCTTAAATATCAAGTAACAAGTAGAACACTTGAGTAAAGGCAGCGACAACCTATTTTGCACACTAACAGGTACAGTTTACACTTTACAACAATCTATACCACTTATCAAATGCTATCATGACATAATTTGATACATAATTTGTTATTAAGATGATTAGAAAGTTGTTCTTACATATGTATATAGGTATCTCTAGATATCCCCGTGCAATGAATAGGTCAAAGACTACAGCCAAAGTACCATCAGCCAAAACCAACTGCCAACTAAAGATTACACAACCTTTTTTCCATGGACCGAACAGAATACAACAAAATAGAAGACTGAAAAAAGAATGCACAGATGTTGCCACAGTAGCATATCACTAAACCACAAACACCCATTAAGGAAAATTTTAGACCACTAGTGCACATATCAAGCACTTCTTCAGTTAAAGACTTCATTCATCTTTCGACCACACATCAGTTATATTTAGACCCACAGCAATCTTCCTTGATGTTCAACACTATGTTGGATTCTACCTTCGGTTAGCACTTGACTTTTCACCTTGGCAGGCAAGGTGCTGTACTTCACTTCAAAAGTTGGTAGAGATCTGTGCCTATTTTCTCCTGTCATGGACACTGTTTTAACCTCTGGTAGAACCTCATCCAAGAATTCATCTGCAACGTCTCCTTCTTCATCAATCCTGAGCCGTCTCGCATACCATTTAAACCCCTGAAAGCGGTACACCACTAAGAATATAAAGATTCAAATACCACAAACACATAACAAGGATATGCAAAAAAACATTCAAAGTAAGAGGTCAAAGCTGTACTTTTTGATGCTTCTAAATTATGTGAATGAGTACTTCATCATTTGGGACATCAGACAGCTATGGCACAAACTAATCTCCTCAAGATTGGCCAAATGAGGGAAAGAAAGAAGACTGCATATGTGAAGAATATAGTCTAAATTTTGCTTTTCTCAGTCTCATTGCCCTCCGCACAACTGAGCCCAAAAACAAATAACCCTAACACTCGACGACTCCGGTCTCCAGATAGCAACATCTTTTACTATGTGTACTAGAGCAAGCACTACCAGGCAAGTTATAAATTCCACTAAACCATTACACACAGATAATAATAGATAGTTTATGGATAACGAAACAAGAACAGGAAATAGATAGGCATCACATAGGATTGATGCTCTATTTCATCACTGAAATGAGCATGAACTTGCGGTAACCTACTGAGTCAGAAAAGATTACAATCATATCACTTCGTTAATCTTAACTTGCAATGAACACTTAAAAATCACAGCAATGGAAATATGTGTGCCACATATGACGCCATATCATATTCCAGAAAAGCATCCCACCTCAATAGCTTAGTTGGATCTAGATCGTTTCACTACAAACAAAAACCCATATATTTGTTACACATATATAATCTATTATTGCAACAACTTCAATCGTAATTGTAAGAATTTTATCCATGTATATAAAAACATCTAGTAGATATTTAATTTAGTGAAGTGTGGGTTGTATTCTCTAACATTTATATATTATATAGTATATATGTATACAAACGAGTTAGAATAAACATAACGAGCAGAAAAATCAGCTCTAAGTATACATGTATCTATATTATGCATTATGTTGTATGTATAAACAACTCATTAGACATGTGTATGTGTTTGTTATCAAAATTTTGAATAAAACAAGGGAAGAAACTGTTGTTGATTGTTAATAAGTTGTAATGGAACTTCAAAATGTTGATTGTTCAGTGGGTTTAGTTGGATTTGTTCATTAATTTCAAATAAATTTGATATTGATTATTGTTGTTGATTGTTGATTTGGGAAAATTTTGTGGGAAAGAAAAGATAGATGGAGATCATGAAGATGGATGATGAAAGAGAGAGAAGTTGGATCAAGTTGTAATCCAAAAGGTTCGGGCTGGGTGGGTTTAGGTTGAGTGGGTTAAGCTTATGTTTGCCATGTCATTGTACCACATCAATATTCCGTTAAATAAATAACGAGACTAACGGACAAAACCTATATGAAATGTTTAAAATGTTCAGTCAACTGTAAAAAAAAATCTCGATAGGCCACTTGCAAGTTGTGACTTCCGTGATGAAATAGAAGCAAACCTATCACATATTATAGATGACATATTCAAGTTCAAGTTCTCCTAAACATGCATAAAAAAAATTAATTCTTATTGCTAAATAGAATCTCTATTTGAAACAGCTCTCTATCAACGCAAACTGTTCGCATCCTGAAAAGGGATATACAAGCATTTAATACAGCTCACTATTACTTGGGTTTACTAGAGGCGGTCTCTTTTTCATGCTGGTAAGAGTATAGATGGCAGTCCATAAAAACAGCAAATTATGTCATTGGGCACTACAAAGTGGCAACTTACTAAGAAAACCACCAAAATGCTATTTCTATTTCAAAATTTATATCCCTCATATATCTTTATTTTTTACTGCGTACACACGGAGTCAACTTTCTATCATCATTCTCAATCATAGAAGTGCAGCCATCCAATAATCTATAAAATATGAAGTAGTAATATTCTATTAGAGCTGACATAAAGCATGTTACTATGTAATATTTTAGATTATACAAGCCCTAATATTTTCTGACACGAGTATATAACCAACAGAATTTTGGCTCAAGGGAAGATAAACGAGGGAGGGATGCTACATAGACGTGGCATACCCAAGTAGTGGACAATGAACAGCCAGATTTCAACCCAAAACCTTTTGTGGAGCAATAATAACATATCACTACTTTTTCATTTAAACACTTCTGGTTCCTAAAATTCAGATAAAGAAACAGCTGGTCTGCTAATATTTTTTAAACAATAGAAGCTAAATTCCAGCAACCATTATGCGGTTCTCGATTAACTAAAAATCTTACGGAACCCCAATGAGACAGGGATATGAAAGCACAACAGTCTTCCCATGCTATGTACAGTGGAAAACATGTACATGACACTATGATGGAACCACCTACTTACAACGATTAGCTGTACCCAGAAAAAACTTATCAAGTTTCTCCGGTCTTAAAAATCCTCCTTGTTCCCTTACTTTAAACATCCCACAATTAGTACTACATGAACCAAAAAGCTTTTCCTTACATACAAAACCTTCACGCATGTCAGTATTACTAGCACAAACTATGCTATCAAAGAAACCTCTTACATTTCCCAAGTTATGTCATAACGCTCAATAAATTTGGAGCTTCCAGCCTTCCACCGCTTCAAGCAACAAAACTGTTCCCTCGGAAACTCACATCTAAAATTCCTAAATTAATATATCTTACTCCAGTCTCCAACACAGTGTTCAAAAACTTAGGCCTTGTCAAGGAATTTTAGTTCAAAAACTGAGGCTTTGCAAAGGAATTCTAGCTAAGAATGCAACTACATTTCAGTAATTGTGTTAGCTAATTTACGAAAATTACAATATTGCATTTAACTCAATCGTAAATTAAACCCGACAGTTACCACCACCGAGCACATAACACAAACTAATCACTAGTACATAAATTAGGAACAAAATACAACTCAGCACAAATAAAATTACGAAACAAACAAAATCGAACTAAAGCACCCAAAAAAATCAAAAAACCAAAAAGTATTAAAATTACCTGCACACCGCCATCACGACCGCTAGTAGGAAGCAAAATCGGACCGGTCTGAGCTCTTTCAACCGGAACTTGAACCGCAACACTAAAGCCTTTACGAGGAAGATTTCGTGTTTGATTCTCATCTAAAACAACTCTATGAACATCATCCAATTGTTCATCTTTCAATTCGTGCGATTCGTCTTTTGCAAGCCCCAACATCCCTGCGATCTTCTTTAAAAACTTCATTGCCCTAATTCACGACTATAGTCTGTTGCGCATATACGTGTGTGCGTGTTTGTGTGTATATTTATGGTTGTATAAGTTGATGAATAGGGTTGCTTAAGAGTCGCCGCCGGCGATTCGATTTCACGCAAATCTTTAAAATGGATCGTCGGCTTTGGTTAGTAAAGAGAGCAGAGACTCTAGAGAGATAGATATTATCGTTTTTAATTGGTTTTCTTATCACATTACTTGGAAATTAATTTATCACTACGTTTGCTTAATATTTTTTTTTTAGCTTATCTTGTGTTACATGCTTGTAAAATAAAATAAAAACATACTAATGTAGGTTTAAATAGATATAATAAAATTTTAACTATCATACAATTATAACTAGCATAATAACTTATCCGAGTCACATGTCATTTTCTACAATTTTTTTATACATCATTCAATTATAATGTTCTTAGTTGTCATTTGTAAACATTGGACAATATCTAACGTATATCAAATATGACTTGATTGTTTATCTATATCAATGAGTATTATTTTCATACAAAACATTATTATATGGATCCTGTTACTTGCAATCATGTGTCAGGGAACTGTTAACCAACACACTATTTCCTAGCCGTTGGATTCCAACGGCCGAGATTTAAAAAAAACCACTGTCGGCGCTTTTTTCCCGCGAAACGCTGCCTTTCCGCGCTTAATATATGCGGAACGGGTAATGACAAAAATGACCTTAAATTGTTTCCGCGCTTATTTTACGCGGAAGGCCTGGAGAGACGATTAAACACGAATTCGAACCTGATAGCAGTTAGTCTTATATTTCAACCACAATTACACACGATTCTGAGTTGTAGGAGGGCGATTGGAGATGGATTCGAGAGTAGAAAGCATAAACACGATTCAACACCCATAAAGAGTCCGATTTTTATCTATTTCTATGTAGTTTTGTCGGGTTATTAGGGTTCAATCGGGTTTTGTTGGGTTAGGTTTGTTCTTCAACACGATTTGGTGATGATGATCGTGTTGTTGTCGTTGATAATCTGTGTGCTTGTGCTTGAATTTGTATTATGTATATTTTTAATCATGTATTATTGGTTAATTATGATTATGTATGTGATTTATGTATTTATATATATATATATATATTATTGAGTTTTTGTGGTTAAATTGTTGTGAGAAATCGAGAATTAGGTCGAAGATCATTGTTTATGCGATTAGTTTGATTTGATCTGATGAATTTTTATTGTTTTTTGAGTGAAACTAATTGAATTGTTAGATTTTGCTAGATTAGATTGAATTGAATTGAATTGACTTGAATTGAATTGAATTATCAACGGATGTGTTATTGGAATTATCAACGAATGTGTTAGAGGTTGAACATCCATAACTCTGAATGTTCAGCGGATGTAGATTATCAACGGAAGTTAAGATTATTATTAATTTTTAATTCTTGTGAAAGCAGGTTCCATTGTTAGTGAATTGTTAGTGAATGTATTGCTGAATTTGTGTAACTGCTTGGTTCATTATTGAAGGACTAATTCAGATTTAGTTAGTGATAGGATTGTTTGATTATGTAGTTCGTAGTATATATAATCGAATGACTGTGTTATTCTTTCGGAAGACGAACGTTATTTGTGAAAGTAGTTAAATTATTGAATAGAATATTCAAAGTTGTGCTTATATAATTGAGAATTGTTGTGTATTATTGTCGTTGGGATAACTTATACATACAAATTTGTGGATTATATGATTTACGTTAGTTTATTGAATTGTTTTCATGTTTATTATTTCAGGATGGATAATATATTGTCGGGTCCAGTTAGTCATACTGTTATCTTTGATAAGGAGTATCACGTGAGTTCGGATGTTTGGGAGGGACATGAGCGGGGTCCTTTGGAGTGTTATTGTGGGAACATGAACATGCATAATTGAGTACTTTCTGATGCACAGAAGAACTTGTTGCATAGTATCGGTTTTGGTGTATTTGCAAATCCAGGTGTTGTTTTGCAGAATGATGCGAGGCTTGTCACGACACTTGTCACGATACTTCGGGGGAAATGACAGTGACTTTGGAGGATATTGGTTATATCTTGGGTTTACCGGTTGCTGAACTTCCGTTTGTTGGCGATGGTCTGGAGAATGGCTAGGGGTATTTTGCGAGACATTGGTTTGAGCCGTTGGATGAAGATGAAGTGAAGTTGGCATGGGCCAGAGCCAGCATAAAGTACACATGATTGTATCAGAGATATGGGAGGGTTGATCCGGGTCCTGATCCGAGGAGGATCGCTATCCACACACAGGCATGCTTGCTCATGGTTATTGGATGTTTTTTGTTTCCTACCAGTAGTAGGAATGTGGTGCACCTGAAGTACACTGAAGACCTCCGCTTTCTTACGGGTGTTCAGAGATGGTCCTGGGGTTCTACAGTTCTTTCATATCTATAAAGGGGGCTCAAGCATGCAGCACAGAAGGGGGCGAAGAGGATTGCTTGTTGTACGTGGTTGTTGCAGTTGTAGGCATATGAGCGGTTCTTGATTGGGAGACCTCTTCCTGATCCTATCAGAGATTCATATCCAGTTGTTGAGTTCTGAGCTAGGCCGATTGATGAGGTGGTTGCTGAGGAGGAGGAGGACGAGGAAGAGGAGGTGGAGGAGGAGGCGGAGCCTAAGGGGAAGAAGGGGGAGAAAGGGAAGGAGGTGGAGGAGGTGAAAGGGAAGCAGGGGAAGGAGGTTAGGGGGAAGAAGGTGACAGAGGTGAAGGAGGTTAGGGGAAAGGGAGGGAAGGGTAAGGTGCAGGCTGATGTTGTTCTTGATGATGCTATGGATGAGGATGTTCCTGGGACTGGGATTGTTGTTAAGAGGAAACGGGCTATAGGTAGGCATGATAGTAGATTGGCGCCTCATCATAGTTTGCCACATTATAGAGGCGAGTTTGATGGAGTTGCAGCTGATATTGTGGCGTGGACGCCATATGCCCACTTTCACGAGGTGGAGGAGGATTCAGATGGGGATCATGACATATTAGCTGAGGATTGGGAGGCTCGTTTCTTTGGTCTTGCCAGGATTCTAGTGTTATGCTATGATGTTGTTGAGTATCAACATTCTGATAGGGTGATGAGACAGTTCGGGTTCAGACAGGGTATCCCACGGTCACCTATTAACATGACAGAATATAGGAAGCCTATGATTTCGTTTAATCCCTATGACTGGTGGGGTATATGGTTTGCTGAGATTGGTGAGTGGACCCGTTTTAGTCAACACCCCGAGGTTGTAGTGGCTCATCAGCCAGACTCAGTGGATGACACAGGCTACATGTAGTGGTACTCAGAAATTACACGAATGCATGTTGGGAAGCCACAACCATTGCCAGAGCCACTGTACAGCACCCGGGAGTTATTTAACTCACAGGCATTTGACCTTGTAAGTTTGTTATAATTCCCCCCCCCATATTTTTTATAATTGTTTCCTCCTTTGCATTATAGTAGCATCTGATTATATGCCACAAATGTATTTACAGATACAGAAGGGTTGGCATGTCTGCAAGCTATGGATAGTAGCATTCCCCTGAGTATGATCAGGAGTTTGGGATGATTTCCCCTATGTTTATTGAGCCAAATTGTCGATTCATGCAGGATGTTAGAGGTCCGACATATAAGGCTCCAGTGTTCCAGCATGTTCAACTATCTCCCGAGGCGATGAGGCCTACAGTTGGAGGAATTTGAGAGCCCGATGTCATTGACATGTCACAACCGTCTCAGCAGGTGTCACATGCCCCTACATAGGCATCTGTATTTGCATCAGGGTCGTCTTCGAGGGGTGAGAAGATGGATATCTGCCGCCCTGTGGAAGAGAAATGAGAGATAAATAAGAGACTAAAGTGGGAGAGGATGAAGGCTATTAGGAGGGATAGGGGATGGGGAGGTTTTCCCGGGAGTGGTCCTATTAAACACGATCTTATATGGACCTTGGACACAGATGTTATGCAGAGTTTGCAACCCAAAGGATGCTAGATGATAGGATCATATATGCTTACATGGTATAATCTTTGACCTTCTTTCATTTATGTTGTTCTTTTTATTTCACTTTAAATTTTTATATTTTACAATTGTTGTGTGATAACCTGTTTCTTGCAGTGGTTGTTGCGTGATCGTGAGAAAGCCATAGCTGCAGCGGGGGTGTATCCGAGGATGCCTTCATATTACTTCATGGATCCACTTTTTATGGAGTTGGCGAAGAAAGTGGACTACTCACATCCCTATTCTGCAAAGACCATGCATTTTTTTCTTACTTGGGCGAGTTGTAGGGTAGGTCCACCAATTAACAGGTGGACTACATATTTGTTCCCGCAAATGTGAATAAGAATCATTAGATTCTCATGGTATTTTACGTGAAGGAATGGGGCGTGATGGTACGTGTTCCTATGAACTACAACGCTAAATATCCCGAAGAAGAAGAGTGTGTGATAATAGTTCCTTGACGACACCTTATATTGTAGTTTTGAAATCTTTCCTTATTACTTTCGTGAACTGATGTTATTTTTTGTTGTGTGTTAGGTTGGAGTTGTTGGAGGTATGCTTCGTTATGTTGGCAAGAATAGAAATGTCCCAGATGAAGAGCCTTTAGTTCATGTTTGGGATGCAATTACCAAACAAGATAACTACTTAGATTACGGTGTGTACGCAAATATATGGACTACACCTTGCAGGGATATGACCTCGCTAAAGTGCGTTGGGATCCCTCAGACATGGAGATCTTTCATTAAAGGATTGCTAAGGAGCTTCAAAGAGGGATGGCTAAACCCATACCAACACATCGCATGAGGAAAATGATGGAGAGGGTAGCCGGAAAGAGTAGCAGTTAGGTCATTCATCTAGTTGTGTAGTTTGGTTGAACTTGTGTAGTTTAGTTATTCTTGTGCTTGTGTAGTTTAGTTGAACTTGTTTCCTTACATTTGAACATCAGCGCGTACCTTTTATTCGGTTTAATTACAAGTGATGCTTGTTTCGTTTATATCGATCGTTTATCGACCGTGTCCTTTTCCCGTCCCCTTTTTAGTTTTTTTGTTTCTATTTTTAATTGATTTGTATATATAATGGCCCCCATCCACTTGGGGAGGTTATTCGTTAAATCATGCTAGTTCCTCGCTCCATTCACGAGCAATTACATCCAACTCGCTAAATGTTGGTGACATACAATCCTCGAATTTAGAGTCCGAGTTCGAGAATGTGTTGCTAACGTGAGACACCGACTCGTCATCCGAAGTATTGGCCATTTCACCTACATATAACAAGAAGAAATGCATGTTAGCAAAATGAGGTAGAACTAATAAAATTAATATAAGTGTAAAGCACAACAAAACAATATATAAGAGAGTGTTATATAAAATTAGAATTACAGTTGGCCATTTGACTTTTTCTCAACTCTTCCATTTTCACTAAACATTTTCTAGCATCATGTCCCTCAATATTGCAATGGCCGCATTTCTTTTTTTCCTTGCAAGTTCCTCAGTGGGACTTTTAATTCGGTGTTCCTTTTTGCGCCCTTTGGTTTTCGAAATAACGGGGTCAAGAATAGTTTCATGCAACTTCTCTCCACTTTCTTGAGTAATTTTGGTATCAAATTTACTTCCAACACCTTCCACCCCATGAACGGGCATTTTCTCAATAGTTTCGGTCTCTCGATTAATAACTCTCACGGCATACTCATAGCGTTCCTTCGATGCCATACAACTATGACTAAACCCCATAGTGAGCAAAGTCATGTGATTAAATCTTTCCATTGGAGTCAAATCATGGGATGGGGCATCATCTTCGGGCATGTGATATGGCAACACACCATCAACTCTATTGGCATCCCTAGTCCACCTCCGTTTCACAGAATGTTCCGGTAATTCAGCCACACACCTCTTTGTCAACACGGCAATAATATGACGACACGGCATGCCCGAATGCTCAAACATTCTACATATGCAAGAACCCCGAAATGACAACTTGTTGAAGGTAACAAGATAAGTGGTCTCTTAGACTCAATTGTTAGTCTCTAAACACGCGCTAATAATACACACAAGTATACGCGTTCGCAAGTAGTATAAGATATAAATCAGATTCGTTCCCACAGAGACTCTTTGGTTAATTTAAGATTATGTACCTATGTAACAATGGTATGGTTATTATCCAATGCTAAGACGAATAACAAGGTGAGATTGTTTTTAACTAAACTTAAGCTAACAACTATAAATAAGAGAATAAGAATGGTTGAATTAATATATATATGACAAACATGGGTTCTAACTTCATTAAGTACTTCATTCAATAGCCTTTTCGTTCTTAACCTTGGCATGTAATGGTGATGACACTAATCAGATAACACGAAACTGATAAACGCTAACTTTCGTTGTACGAATACCATACTACCAGATATCCACAAAAGAGATAGAAGCTGAATATACACCAATTATATTGAGACCCTTTATGTCTATAGAATTTGACAAATAACGTTTTAATGCACAAGTTATCTATCGTGATTATATAGGGCAAGTAAGATGGTTAAAATTACCTACGAATCATGCATCAATACATGAACCTATGCTAGCATGGAAAATTCTAAATCCTTAAATTCACTTTCGCTTCATTAAGAATTAACACACTATCTTATAAGTTCGCGACGCTCATAAGACGAATAAGCACAACCAATACTAGGTTATCATACAATCACCACACACTAAGGCATCGAAACAAATCAACTAAAGAAATCCATAAATAAATCCGCTAGAACCTCACGATAACGATTAGCCCATGATCGGACTCATCATCAATGTGGGTTCCAATGAAAATATGGTATAATAAATATAGTCTTTATAACGAATAATAAACAAAGTACGAAACAAGAGTATAGGTTAAAGAATAAGAAAATTAGCATCCAACGTTATAACTTAAACAAAGAATCACAAGAATAAACTAGATCTTCTTCGCCTTGGTTGAATTGTGCTAAAACGGTCTTCTTACGCCTTCTCCTTGTGCTCTAGTGCATCTCCTTGTAAAAAATGAGCTTATTTATATATATATAGTAGCCCCATGCAAAGTAGAAGTCTTCTGGATCAAAATCAGAATAGAAACAAAATTTCTTTTCTCGACCTGGCGCGGCCGCGCGCTTCAACAGCACGGGCGCGCTGAGCTTCTGGACTTTGGGCGCGGCCGCGCGCTATCACAGCGTGGGCGTGCTAACCTCCTGATTAAAATTTTGATTTCTTCTTTTTTCCTTGCTGATTTGAGCTGGTCTTCCACGAGCTTTTATTCCAACACCTTTTTAACACCAAATTAGCACCAAAACAATGCTAATTCACCTGATTACCTAGAGAATGCCTGAAAATGTAAAAACACTAGAAAACACATTAAAACACCAACAACTTGAGTACAAGTACACCAATTCAAAGCTTTCGGAGCGTAATAAAGTGTCATAAATGCCACTCAACATACCCCCAAACTTGAATCGATGTTTGTCCTCAAGCATAAACAGACTCAAAGAATAAGAAATAAAAATGCATGAATGCAACTAAATGAATGCAACGATCCCCATAGAATAACTAAACTAATCAACAAGCAACATCTCAATAAATACAGTTACTCGCATAAAGATCAATCAAATGATATAAATCAATCTACGAACCAGAGACGTGCGTGTGTGCAAATGCTTACAGATATACTATTGTGACTAGATCAATAATCATGACTCAATACTCATCAAAGCAATCGCAAGGTTATAAATAGAATAAAAGCTAGACTCAAAATAACTTATAACACTTCAATTATTATTTTAGAGTTTTACATGGATTCATGCTTTTATTCACAGCAAAACAACACAAGTATGCTTATTTGACCGTGCAATGAGTGAGGTCCACAAAAGACTTATACAATAGTACCCATGTAGCGAGCGTTAGGTTAGCGGATCCCAGACTATAAAAGCCTTAGGTCACTAGGCACAAATTCCCCTAAGAACTTAATAATTCGAGTACTAAAGAGCCCACTCGTGATCAATTATACATAACACTTATTTATTTTTTTCTTTTTTCACAAATTTCTGAACGAGTGCGTTTCGCTCCATCTCGCTCAACCCTATACTACTCATATAAATATGAGCCGGCTACTAGCCATTTGACGCCTAGCCATAAAACTAGCTATGAAATCCAATTTCCTCCAATTTTTTAAATATTCATGTTAATTTATTATTAAGAGAATATCCTAAATTCTAAATATAAATAAGCGACTACACCTCGACAAATAAACAAACCACGACCATGATCTAGCACTCAAGCAACCTATAAGACTTAGTGAAATACAAATATCTCTAGCATGTAAACCAATTCGATAAGACTTAACGTCACTAAATACAACATCACTACACTAGCATCAATATCACAAGTCAATTGGAAAAATCATCTAAGGGATCATATCAATAAGAAAATGCATGAAACTATATTAACAAACTATCATAAAAACTACCAAAAATAAAAAAAAACTACATGGCAAAATATACAACTATATGTATCAAACTATCATGAATATGCAAACTATATGCAACTCACACAAAATATATTCCTTAAACTACTACCCCCAAACTTAAAATATTCACTTTCCTCAGTGAAAGTAATAGCAAGGAATCAGGCATACCTAATACGAATCAGGATCCTCATTCTCAACGGGTGGAGTGTCAAGCGTGTCTGGAGGTGGATATACGGAATCCTCACCAAAAACTGGCCACTGGATGTCAACACTGGTGGCTCTGAATGCAGTCCCAAGTGCCTGGGTGAGATCACGCGCAAACCTGCTATGAATGTCAAGCATAGCATTCATCCTCCTCGCTAGACGCCTATATTGTATTGTACTCAAACCAGCTCCAACCTCTGCTCCTGCTTCCTTCTGCTCCTGCTGCTGCTGCGATGGACCAGCTTCTGCACCCAACTCAGCTCTCCAAGCCGCCTTGCTAGCCTGTTGTGTACCAGCAGCATATGACTGAGGAGCTGGACGTCCTCCTGGCAGATGATCATAAGAATAACCAAGCCCCTTAAGATTAGGCTTGCCGCCATACCACTCAACCATGCTCAACAGCGTAGAACTGTCGATAGGAGCACTGGGAAACTACAGCTGCTCATATGCTGGCCAATGAACACCAACTGCCACACACAACTTTGTCACAATGGAGCATAGGGTATCGAACCCGTAGTACCTCCTCTCAAGAATCTCAAAATCCCCTGGTAAATAACCATCCCCAAATCAATATAATCGCCCTAAAGAATACCCCACCACAGACGAGCACGCTCCACCGTAATCTCATGCACATGTGATGATGGCATGATGTTAGCACAGATAGAAGAGTTCCAAGCACGTGCAAACCTGTTCATGCACGAAGCCGGGAACGTGGAGTAATCAGTTGTGCCCCTCTTTAACTTCCAATGAGTCTCAGACACACACAAAGTAGCAACAATCATATCCAAGTTAAAGTCCTCTGGAGTCTTATCGTTCCAGGTGTCCGGACCGGGCTTCCTCGCGGGCAGCTCAATCACCCTCCTAATCGTATCAGCACTATACTCCACAGTCATCCCCCTAACCACAGTGAAATCATTCTTCTCCGCCTTTGCATTAGCATAGAACTCTCGAACAACACTCATGGGAACAACAGCAGGAGCCTCATAAAAAGGAACCCAGCCCATCTCCAGAATCATCTCCAATAACTTACCATCCTTCCCTGATGGGAGAAACCCTCGCTCCTTTGCTATAGGCTTCAAGAGAAGCCTCGTGTACTCCGCTTCATCCTCGGGAGTAGAAAACCTCGGCCTCACACCACCTGCAGATGAAGACTCGGTGGTGCTGCTGCTTACTTGTGTTCTTTGTCTCTTGGGTGCCATTGGGATTGAATAAGAGAGAATAAAAGATAAGTGTTTGAGAGAGAATTGTGTTTGAGAATTTGTGAAGTGGTGTAGAAGTTTGTGTATAAGTGTATGTATATATAGGTGGTGAGAAGAGAATTAGAAAGAGAATAGAAGTAGGAATTGATTATGGGAATCGTGGGAATACTAGGTTTGATTTGGAGAGGGAAAATTGGGATGTGGAAGAGTAAAATTCGGGTGGAAATTGATTTTGTAGTAAAAATCCCGATTTTCTCTTCACAAACTGCTCTTTTTATTTTTTTCTGATACAGGACCCCGGCGTGGCCACGCGCTAGACCAGCGCGGGCGCGCTCACCTTCTGCAAAATCGGTGCGGCCGCGCGCTAGATCAGTGCAGGCGTGCTTGGTTTCTGGAAAAACAGCGCGGTCGCGCGCTAGATTAACGCGGGCGCGCTCAGCTTCTGGAGTTGGCCCTGAATTTTTTTCCTTTTCTAATTTTTTTGTGTTTTTCTCCTTTCTTCTTGCTTCCTCTACCTACTAATGTACAACAAACTTTGGTTGCCTCCCAATAAGCGCTTGTTTTACGTCGTTAGCTCGACGTAGAAATGCAAGATCAAACGGATAATAAAATGACACTAACCACCTCACGGTTTATCGTGTCACCATAGTAATTCTTCAACCTCTGACCGTTAACCTTGAATGCTTGGCCCGAATCATTCTCAAAAATTTCCACCGCTCCATGTGGAAACACAGTTTAAATTATGAAAGGCCCTGACCACCTTGACTTCAACTTCCCAGGAAAAAGACGGAGACGAGAGTTAAACAAAAGAACTTGTTGCCCCAGCACAAATGATTTGAGTACTATACCCCTGTCATGCCACCTCTTGACTTTCTCCTTATACATTTTATTGTTCTCATAAGCTTGAAGTCGAAACTCGTCGAGTTCATTCAATTGAAGCATCCTTTTTTTCAGCTACATCCAAGTCAAGATTTAACTTCTTCAAAGCCCAATACGCCTTATGCTCGAGCTTCACAGGCAAATGACACCCTTTACCATACGCCAACTGAAATGGCGACATTCCCAATGGAGTCTTGTATGTTGTTCTATATGCCTAAACAACTTCATCAAGCTTCAAAGACCAATCTTTCCTTGATGGACACGCAACTTTCTCTAAAATGCGCTTGATCTCTCTGTTAAATACCTCAGCTTGACCATTTATCTGAGGATGATAAGCCGTAGCAATGCGATGATTCACATTATACCTCTGCATCATAGCAGTGAACTTGCGATTGCAAAAATGCGACCCCTCATCACTGATTATGACTCTTGGAGTTCCAAATCTTGTGAATATCTATTTGTGAAGAAAATTAAGCACTACTTTCGCATCGTTCACTGACAACGCTTTTACTTCAACCTATTTTGACACATAATCAACCACCAACAAGATATACTGATTGTTACAAGATGAGACAAATGGCCCCATGAAGTCAATTCCCCAAACATCGAAGATTTCAACCTCGAGAAGCACATTAAGAGGCATATCATCCCTTTTGGATATATTACCCACACGTTGACATCAATTACATTTCAAAACAAACTGATGAGCATCTTTAAACAAGGTTGGCCAAAAGAAACCTGCTTGAAGAATACAAGCTACTGTCTTTTCTCCACCATATTGTCCTCCATAAGCCGTTGAGTGGAAATCTCGCAAGATCCCCCCCATTTCGTTATAAGGAATACATCTCCTGATGATTTGGTCAGCTCCTTGTCGAAAAAAGAACGGCTCATCCCACATATACCACTTCACTTCATGCAGAAACTTCTTCATTTGAGCATACGACAAGTCGGGAGGCATGATATTACTCACAAAGTAGTTCACAATGTCTGCAAACCACGGGTCCTCGTCTTGCGCTCCGAAAAGCTGCTCATCGGGAAAAGACTCATTGATTAATGTCTTGTCGAATGAAGTAGTACTTGGATCTTCTAAACGCGAGAGATGATCATCGACTAGATTCTCAGTCCCCTTTCTGTCCTTGATCTCTAACTCAAATTCTTGAAGCAAAAGAACCCATTTGATCAATCTAGGCTTCGAGTCCTTCTTCGAGACGAGATAACGAATTGCCACGTGATCAGTGAAAACTGTCACTTTAGTCCCAAGTAGAAAAGATCGAAATTTCTCAAAACCATAGACAATAGCCAAAAGTTCTTTCTTCATAGTAGTATAATTCAGTTGAGCACCATTCAGGGTCTTACTAGCGTAGTAGACCACATGAAATATATTGTTCTTTCTCTGCCCAAGAACTGCTCCAACTGCATAGTCACTTGCATCACACATCATCTCAAAAGGTTCATTCCAGTCAGGTGCAATTATGATAGGTGTCGTGATTAAACTCTTTTTCAATGTCTCAAAAGCGGCAAGGCACTCGCCATCAAACTTGAAAGGGACATCTTTCTCTAGAAAACTGCATAATGGCTTCGAAATTTTAGAGAAGTCCTTGATGAAACGCCTATAGAAACCCGCATGACCAAGAAAACTGTGAATTCCCTTAACAGAAATAGGCGGAGGAAGATTCTCAATGACCCTCACTGCGACGCCCTCAATCTCGGGGTTAGGAAATGAGGACCCACACACCTTTAATCTATGAATTAAATAAGCATAAACCCGATTAGCTACTAACAGGATCAAACAGGATAAAGTATGAGACAAGATTACAACTACCAACCATAAAATATAATTTACAACCCAAGATAAAACCAAATTTACATAGTCGATCCCGACTTGGAATCGATAAATAACCCATTGTATCTTAACAACTTTTCGGCTAAGCGCTTGCTCACTCAAAACTGGTAATACCTGCTCTGGCAACTGGAAGCCCTCAACACAGTAGGGACCACCAAGTACGCTCTTACGAGCAGTGCGCCTAAGCCTGACCATCCTCTTGCTTAACTGCCATAGTTAGATTAAGATAAAACATATGAGTATAAAACTCAACAAGTAACTATAAAACAGTCCTATGATACAAAATCCACAATATACCATTATTGATCTCAGGGCATTTTACTTTAACATTTCTAGGTGGCAGATTTCTATCTTTTGGGCTATGAAATGGTTACGAAGAAAAGCTTTGTGCTTTAAAGGAACAAGGCTCAAGATAGGGTGAAAGCCGACATTCATCACAAATCATTAACAGGATCATAAATAATATTTCAAATGGAAAGCGAGAATCATTTTATCATTGGGAATCAATTATACGATTGATAATAGAGTCAAAATCAGGGTTCACAAGCTGTAAGCTTCACAATATCACAATCAACTCTTTTCAAAA
Organism: Apium graveolens; assembly: GCF_009905375.1. NCBI lineage: Eukaryota > Viridiplantae > Streptophyta > Magnoliopsida > Apiales > Apiaceae > Apium > Apium graveolens. The sequence continues at coordinate 30,155,560 of NC_133652.1, forward strand.
CAATATAAACCTTTTTCATTTTCAAAGAATCAATTACTGAATAGGAAATTCAATTCCTTTTTAAATAGTTATGGAACCCTTGATTGGACTTCTTTAACTTTCAATTCATAATAATACGGGTGATCAGCCCGTACCGACCTCCATCCGATCTTTAAGGTACCTATGGCATAATTTTAGCCTTACACTGGACTAGCCCCGCTAGCCTCATTATATGACTGGACTAGTCCCACTAGTCTCTTACGTCTCAATCCAATCCATCAGGAATTCGTTTGGAAAAGCTTGTGTTGGAAAAATAAAGGTTTACTGAATCCATTTTATCATTACCAAGAATATGAAATCATTCAGACTCTTTCAAGTCGAAACTCATTCTTAAGTTCAATTTCAAGAATTCAAAGGAAGTAAATAAACCAAAGGTAAGCAAGGTTCAATGCTAAGGATCTTGATGAAATGATAACAAGGTATACAAGTTAGGGAATCACAACCGTTTTAAGGATCATTAGGGAATAAGGTAAACAAAGGAATAAAGGATCATCACACAAAGGGGTTCGCAAAGGTTCTTATAGGGTTTACAAGAATTCAAGGTATTAACAAGTGATCAAGATAAGAAAAGGTTACTTAAAAAGGTATGAACAATAATCTTATCAATAAAAAGGTTCACAAGGACAATGACAGGGCATCTCAAGAATCAATAACAGGGGTATATCACTATAATAGTTCAATACTCTAAATGGCATGAACAATATCCTCTCTATAACAATTGCACAAGTAAGTAGAGTTACTTGCCTGAATTCGCTTTCCTGTTTCATGGAAGTTGAACTACTGCCACCTAGTATACTTTTCCCTTTCCTAGCCTGAATAACCTCACACTCCGAATCTACAATCCAAAAAAATCAAAACCTTAATCAGATTCCCACTCGACGTTCCCAGAACGCTTTAACATTTCCCTTAATCGCAATACCCTAAGAGTATTTATATACTCAATTATAATCACACAACATGTCTATACCATAACTTGTATACTTTAACCATATAGACTTCGATTCACGTATTACGATGCAAATACGACACATAGCATTTAATCCTTGTATTTCAAACTCTATACTCGAGTTATCATATCAATACATAATCTCATATCAAGACGACTCAAAAACCTCCTTTTTACATCTCTTAATTCGAACCAAAACAAACAAATAAACCACATAATTCTTAGAAATCTCACATGCATTCACTTGGTAAGATATTGGATTCAAATCAGTTACTTTTACAACCATAAACCATTCGGCTTTATTACATAACACAAACAAGAGATCTAATGATTCTTTTAGACTCTAATCTTGTCAAATACAACCTCATATCTTAACATGCAATCCTTATTTCATCCACATCTAACTCTAATTCATCATGGAAACACATAAGCAACACTTTAAGCACATAATCCATCTTAATTTTCTATAAATTCGACTTATACCATTCGAATTTCTCAAGAAACATCACATGCAACACCACAAATTGACATGCAAGGATAGGGATCATTTATAATATTTTGTTCAAGCTAAAATTCATCCTTTAAAACCTTTTTCAAACAAAACCGAAACAAATTTAAATCCTCAAATCAAAACCCTTTATAAACTTGAATCAAAATCAAAAATCCCTTTTTAAGAAGTAAAAATTCGAACTAAAACCATTTAATCAAGACAAAAGACTCTTTGATTCTTAAACCTTAAACACCTTAAGCAAACAACTACTCCTCTCCTTTTTATTTACACAAATTCGAACCAAACACTAGCACAAAACCAACCAAATCACTTGCAACCATTTTAATGCTACCATTCATACTATCACACAATAAAAATTATTCTTCCCACATAATTTTTAAGAAAATTCGAACCTAACAAAGGTTCAAGACCAAAAGAAACTTAGAACATTGACATGCAATGACTTTTAGTGACATGCATATAGATTCTTATGACATGCATCCCATTTCAATCAACTAGACACCAAAATCACTTAGTAATAATCCTTATTTCCCATTTTCTAAACATAAAACTTCATTTACCATCAAAACTCAAGAATCCATCAAATATTAAACATGCAATTTATACTTTAACATGAATACGTCACTTCACTAAGAATATCACACTCCTAAAATGCCACCGGCTCTCCTTGGATCACGTCCAGTGGTGGTCAAACTCAAGAGTTCCCAACACGGGTCTCCTATTTGAGTTTTGAACCTTAAAACCACAAATCACACTTGTTTACATTCCTTTATGATCACATACCAAGAAATTACACTTTTTTGAATATGACCAAAGAAATTAAGCTAAGAAAAGTTGCTTAGAAACTTACATGCAAAGTGTAAATGAATGGAGGACTGAAAATAATGATTATTGATGGGTAGATCTTTGAATTTGAGCTATGTTTTAAGGTTGCATGTAAGAGAGAGAAGAGTGATGGAGAGAGAGCCGAGAGAGAGAGAGAGAGAGAGAGAGAGAGAGAGAGAGAGAGAGAGAGAGAGAATTTGGGAGTGAGGGAGGAAAAATAGAAAGAAAAGAGAAGTGAGGGAAGAATGGGAGAAAAAGAGAAGGGTGGGTGGTTTATATAATGGTATGGCAAGGGTAGAATGGTAATTATGCCATAATTGATTTTCACTTCTCATTTCTTTTATTCTCATTCCCAAAAACGAATTTGAATATTATATAGCTCTCTCAGAAAATATTAAAATGGAAGTAATATCAATTTTAAAATATAGGATTCAAAATTAGCTTTTCGGACATATTTTCAGAATAATTTTTGAGCGAACAGTTGATTAAATACGGATTTTACAAGATTATGCTGCAAATAGCATTTTAACTCCATAAAATCATTTTAAAATGAAACGATCACAAAGTAAATCCGTCTATCATTTTTAGAAAGACTCTAGGACTATTTTGAAGGTAACAAAATAGATTTCACGCCTCGGCCTGATTCACACATCACAACTCATATCTGATCATAAAATTTCCTTTTGTATTATTATTCCTCTTTTCGCGTATCGGGTCACGTTCTGCCTAACGGCCCGATGCTCAGCGTTTCAATTACACTTCACGATTATCTTTACCATCTGACACGTCACTGGAACGTAATACTTACTTAAACATTTCATTTCACATATCAACACATATTTCACATTTAAACACTTTAATCCCTTTTTAAGACGGGTTCCTGTGACGGCCTCAACCCCGAGGTCTGGAGTTGATGTCATCAATAACAATAATAACAACATAATATAATCCAACTCAATATTATTATATAAACCCAACCCTTTTTTTTTATTTTCCAAGATCTTTTCCAGGTTTAAATATGACATAGATTACAATCCTCACAAAACCAACTTACTAAAGACAATCCTGACAATACTATCTTCGTACAGCAACTCAACAGACCCGTTTGGGTCCAGCACAACTACCTTAGAGGAGCCTGACAAGGACGGAACTGGAACTCTGCCCTGACTACCACGGGAGAATCCCTTAGGCATCTGCAATACATATATAAAATATTTTGCAAGGGTGAGCAATCAATTGCTCAGCAATACCACTATATGAATAATAATCAAAAACAGTTTATGATAAATAATTATAGGAACAGAAATCATAACTTGCTAGAAAACAAGTAAAACATGTATGAACTGGATATCAAAACTAGCATGCTCTGTAAAACCAAATCATTAGTTGTGTGTTGTGCATAAATATCAATTTCTAATTTAGCATGCTTCTTTCATTTTAAAATCTTCCATCCCATCACAGGACACATAAACCATTTGTTCCGTTACGGGAACCATAAAACTTATCCCATCACGGGATCTATAAAACTCGTCCCATCACAGGACCTATAAAACTTGTCCCATCACAGGACCTATACAATTTGTTCCTCTCCGGGAACCACAAAATCACTTGCTCAGATATAAAAGTATTGGATGATCCCTAGTGAGACAGCTGATCAGGCTATCCTATGAAACTTGTTCCGGAACTCAGAGACTAGCTAGGTCTCTGTCACGCTGGGCTGGTGGTTATAATAGGGTGCGCAACCACTTCGCCTCTTACGCTAACTTCCAGGCCGTTACGGACCTTCTGCGCACACTCATCCAATTATCTGATCATTTATATCCAGTTTTCCAAATCACTTACCTATCTCTTGTCAAAACAATTACAACACATCACATTTTCCAAAATATTTCCATTTTATTCAAAACTTAGAGATAGGTATTTTCAGAAGTTACTTTTCCCCCAAAACACAAGTTAACAAAATAATTTGAAACCCAGGGGATACGTAACTTAAATCGTTTTGTTCCACTACGAGAATAAAACAAAATTATATTCATATATGCTGAACCATAAGAGTATGGTCAGGGATACTTGCCTTGCAGAGCTTTACAACTAATACCGATTGACCTTGAGCCGACACGAACGCTCAGACTTTATCGCCTAACCACTAGATTACCCTGGCTTCGACTTCAACACTCAGGTCCTTCGATTGGAACCTTACTGAGCTCGTCGAATGTCCACTAGGCTATCCAGTGCCAACTTTTGGGCTTTCCGACTAGCACCTACAAAGTCGAAACACCCTAACTTAGACGTTCGATTATGCTTGACATATCCTCGCTAACAATCTACCCGATCATTAACAAAACCTGACTCGTAACATATTCAATATTATAATACACATATCAATTAGGGTTCACATCTTCGAAAGTCGGTTCGGTGTTCATTTTCAGAAAATACGCATACTCGTCCTTTTACGAAATTAGGGTTATTGAGTTTTGGAAAAATATTCATCACAACATACAATCAAGTTTCGCACAAAATATATGTATATACTTATTTATACTCGCTCGACGTTCCGACAATTACAGGGCATGTCTTGAATTTCCAAATTTAATTTCTAAAAATTCGGGCAGTACCTCCTCTGTTTATCGGCCTACCCCTCGAATAACTCGACGTCAAATCACAACAACAAATCCACAATCAATCCAAATACGATTCCCAACCTCCGATTTAAGTCAATCAAAATTCCACACAATCCCAAGTTTCAACTTAAGTACACTTATTAATTATCATTCATATTTTATATTTATTTATTTTAAAATATTAGGACTCAGAATACTTCATCACGGTCCACCGACGACTCGCCAAGGCTTATTGTCGTCGGCAATACAATTTATTGGTACCCGAATTAATACGGGTTTCCAAATAAACTGCATCGATTAATTCACAACCTTCAATAATTCAACATCACCGTGACTCAGAAGATTCGAAGCTGATAATACGCGCACGCACGCGCGGCTGGCCGGAAAAAAAAAACGACCGCCGGCAACAGCGGCACCAACAACAATTATAATGCTGAATTACCCACAGACAAGAGTATACACACACAGGGATGGAAATACACGCGCCACAACAACCCCTCGCCGGAAAGCCAGGGATGGCGGTGACCGGAAACACAAGAAAACAGGCATCACATGCTTACCAGAAAACACAACGTAGCCGGAAAGATTCACCGAAGAAGAAGACGGAGAAATCGGGAGGAGATGGAAAGAAACCGGAAAAAAAATGAAGCTGCTACGATGGGGAAACAGTGGATGGGGGGTAATGGGTTTTTTTATATATATATTAATGTCTTCCCCCAATAATCAATTGGCAGCAAACTATACACCTTCTGCAAATTCGACACGTGTCCTAGTACTTCCAGACTTAATTACTTTATCCCATATTTTATATTTTATCGAACTATGGTGCGCATAAAATAAATTTATTAAATTACAAAAATAGTCTTAAAATGTTACAAATATCCCAAAGTTCATAGAAATATAAATTTCGTAATTTTAAAATAATTTCTGAAATGCAATTTATACCCGCTTTTAACAATTAAGCGAATCGACGCGCGGGTGAAATTAATCCCAAAAATTTCCAAAAACATTTTAAAATTCCCGGAATATTCCCAACTTGAATAAATATGAGTTTCATAATTTTTGAAGAATTCGGGAATTAAATATAGATTTTACAAATAAATACAATTAGAAAACCATACAGGGTTAAATAATTGATGAAATATTGATTTCTAAATTTTATAAAATCCAAAAAATAATTATTGAGACTATAAAGTCATAAAAACAATTTTAGAGACAATCCACATATTTATGCAAATATATCTGCAGTTAAATCCACTTTTAAAAGTGGAAACAATTCAATACAAGTCCATAATTAATTACACGAACACCACAATCACACATAATTAATTAAAATATTAACAAAAATAATATCCAGCTGACTGAACCCATACACATACTTTATTTATGTAATTATTTAATAATTACACATTTAAACAGTATAAAAATATACGAGTCGTTATAATCTTCCCCCCTTAAAAAGATTTTGTCCTCAGAATCTGAATTTTAACCAAACAAGTGAGGATATTTGTCAAGCATATCTGACTCTAACTCCCAAGTAGACTCTCCTACTCGAGGATTCATTCAAAGCACATTCACTAAGGATATATACTCATTCCTAAGGACTCACTCATAACGATCTAGGTTATGGGTCGATCATTCCACGCAGAACAATTTGGACAAGAGCCCATTGGCTCCTACTCAACGATTCGGTTCGAATCAAGAACATATCGCTTTAACAATAACATGCAGAACATATTATAAATGTCTGCAACTGTAATGACAATGCTAACTCATGAGCACTTCATCTATCTTCCTCGATACCTCCAACAGGTACATATATTTAGGGCTCAACTCGCCCCTTCTAACTAAACCTAACCAATCTCTTTCAAGGTTCCTACTTTTATATCCATACTCTTTCGATGCAAATCCGTCTTCTTTCTTTGTCCATCCCAAGCTGCTTCAACTCTTTTCTGAATCAACACCACTACGTCCTTGGTGCACTGAATTTACTCAGGATCTAACAATATTTCTACTCCCACTTTCTCTCAATAGAGGGGAACTCACACTTATGCTCACACAGGGCTTCGCAAGGTAGCATTCCCTAATAACATGATAATTATTAACATAGAGGACTCAATCATTGGTAGGTGATTACCACAGTTTCTTTTTAGATTCAAACTATATACTCTCAGCATATCTTATATTGCCTAAATCATCCTTTCACTTTGACCCTTCTTCTACGAATGATAGGCGGTGCTCATTTTCAATTTAGTTTCCAAACATTCAAACACCTCTTGCTCCTCACCATCAGTTAAGACTGGAAAATAATCTCCTATCTTCACTTCTTCTCACCTTTAGATATTTGAACTTCACATTCCATTTTCCCTATTCCTTTATTAACTCCTTAGCGATGTTAATCACATTCAATCCTTTCCTTCTATACAGGGCATATGTTACTACACCGACTTTGCTTAAGTGATCTTTGATAAAATGATCTGTATCCCTTGTTTATCTCAGCTACAACTCATCCTGGAAAATTTAGCATATAGTTTCTTCCCTTCTAATCTTCATAGGGAAATCTTTGAGCGTTCTACACAGACTTTCTTAATCTTTAAATAGCTGAGGATGTTATCAATAGATACAATTCGCTTATCCAAGCACTCCTTATACACCATGTTCCTTAATTCCTTATAGGCAACGGATACACTTACTATTCCATATAATATCAACATAATTTACAATGCTCATAACTCATTCTAATCGCCATCTTTAATACGTCCTCAGGCTGGATCTTAAGTCAATCCCCGAGAAATAACACATTCCTTGAATTAGGTCACCTAAATAGTCAATTCTTAATAGGGTTACTTATTCCTATTCGTCGTCTTGTTAAACTCCCGATAATCATTACATACTCTCATAATTTCATTCTTCTTTTCAGCAACATTTCTGGTGTAAATCAAGGGACTATATCTAGTATGCTCACTTTCCTTACTAATATCTTTTACAATTATCGATCTAATTATTTCGTCCCACTGGCCTTCCAAGAAACTCCCGGAAATTTATATATTACTCAATTTCCTTCAGCTTAAGTATTTTCTACTTCTTATCTTTACACAAGGTGGATCTACTTTATCTCTTTAGCTTATTAACTCTTTTCTTCACACGATTGGAAAAGCTTCTTATCTTGCTCCTTCCTTTAGCAACTCACCCTACTACTGGCTTCCATACACTTTACTATTCGCTTCTGCTAAATTAATCTTTGCCTTATGAAAGGAAAACCAACTTGTTACTAAAATCATGTCAAACTCCTCTAGCTCAAAGGGTGTCAGATCAGCTGCACTACGTCCGAATTTCTAAATACTCGATCTTTTGGTCACTCTGGAAGTTCTGCCTCTAGCCGTGTTGGATATTGGCCCTTGAGATGTAGTACCTTGAGTAACCGTTCCACAACTCCTTGTAATAACCTTCCTAAAATGGTAGCGAACAACTCCTGGATTTTCTGGATTACATTCCAACGCAGCATGACCCTTATGACCGCATTTGAAACATTGAACATTCTTTGTTTTCGAATTTGAAAACCACATTAGCATTTAACTTCATATAATTGGAACCGACTTCTACATAACTGACCATTAGCTGATAAAATTAACCAACTCTTCCTCTTGAATTGACCAATTGGAGTATCATCTGAAACCCCACTAACACATCATAGTTACGTTGTATCTTTAAAAGTAGGGTACTTTCCAAAAATTTGGGCAGTATTTCCTCTATATTACTGACTACCAGTCGGACTCGAGCCGACACCAACACTCAACCAACAACCATATCAACCCATCAACATCAACCAAACCACCAACAAATATACTAACCATCTTTCACCACTCCACTCCACAGTTCACAATACTGTGACACATAACATATTAATAACCATATGTATCACTAACCAACATAATAAAACGGGGTTAACTATTTCAGTCACAACTACCAACAAGCAACTTCGCAAACTAGGTCAACTTAAGGACCTCTGCTAGGCATAATAATCCAAGTTTCAGCCAACCATACTTCTAAAGGCGGTTCCCTATCATTTGCCATAGACTCGACAATCGCTGAATAACCTTTCTAAGATAACAACCTTTTCTAATGGCTCACAAATCCTTACTGTTGCGATCATTCCAAAATAGCAACCGGATACAGAACTTTTATTTCTCCTGACGGTCAACTCTTCATTTACTTTCCATAATTAGGACGATCTGACCATATTGGTTACCGAAGGAAATTCATTGTCATAAAATACCAAATAAAATTTCGAAATCAGGATAATTCATTCTAAAAGAAACGTGAAGGGAATGCGGATATGACTGGGAGCAACCATACAAGTACGTAAGATGGCCAATCTTAGTATCATACAGTTTACAACACATAATTCGGTGGCGTCCCACCAGACCCTTTGTTACACAGACAAATAGTCACATCATATGTATTGTTTGCCCCAATCAACCGATAGAACCTCCGAGGAAAGAAATATAAGGGTTTAAGGTATAAACCTCAGTACTAATCCACATTCGCTATGAAACTCGGCTGTCATGGCAGCCGCTGACTATTACCCTTCCACCTGAACTTTCATGATCAGATTCGCTCGCTCGAGAAAAGAAACTAGAAACCTCAACTAGACATTGCCAATGATACCTATATATACACGGGAGACTTACTAAAATATAGGGCAGTTCCAGCCAATCCCAAACAGACATCAGGGTTACGCCTTCGAACCCTTGACTAAACTCACAGACTCGCTCCTCTGGTTGAGTTGCTGAATCATATCTATATAGAATAAACCTTCTTACACTCTTCTGACTCTATTCCTAACCTAAATCAGGGACTCAAACCTGTAGCTCTGATACCAACTGTGACGGCCTCAACCACGGGGTCAGGAGTTGATGTCATCAATAAAAATAATAACAATATAATATAATCCAACTCAACATTATTATATAAACCCAACCCTTTTTTTATTTTCCAAGATCTTTTCCAGGTTTAAGTATGACATAGGTTACAATCCTCACAAAACCAACTTACTAAAGACAATCCTGACAATACTATCTTCGTACAGCAACTCAACAGACCCGTTTGGGTCCAGCACAACTACCTCAGAGGAGCCTGACACGGACGGAACTGGAACTCTGCCCTGACTACCACGGGAGAATCCCTTAGGCATCTGCAATACATATATAAAACATTTTGCAAGGGTGAGCAATCAATTGCTCAGCAATACCACTATATGAATAATAATCAAAAACAGTTTATGATAAACAATTATAGGAACAGAAATCATAACTTGCTAGAAAATAAGTAAAACATGTGTGAACTGGATATCAAAACTAGCATGCTCTGTAAAACCAAATCATTAGTTATGTGCTGTGCATAAATATCAATTTCTAATTTAGCATGCTTCTTTCATTTTAAAATCTTCCATCCCATCGCAGGACCCATAAACCATTTGTTCCGTTACGGGAACCATAAAACTTATCCCATCACAGGATCTATAAAACTCGTCCCATCACAGGACCTATAAAACTTGTCCCATCACGGGACCTATACAATTTGTTCCTCTCCGGGAACCACAAAATCACTTGCTCAGATAAAAAAGTATTGGATGATCCCTAGTGAGACAGCTGATTAGGCTATCCTATGAAACTTGTTCCGGAACTCAGAGACTAGCTAGGTCTCTGTCACGCTGGGCTGGTGGTTATAACAGGGTGCGCAACCACTTCGCCTCTTACGCTAACTTCCAGGCCGTTACGGGCCTTCTGCGCACACTCATCCAATTATCTGATCATTTTTATCCAGTTTTCCAAATCACTTACCTATCTCTTGTCAAAACAATTACAACACAGCACATTTTCCAAAACATTTCCATTTAATTCAAAACTTAGAGATAGGTATTTTCAGAAGTTACTTTTCTCCCAAAACACAAGTTAACAAAATAATTTGAAACCCAGGGGATACGTAACTTAAATTGTTCTGTTCCACTACGAGAATAAAATAATATTATATTCATATATGCTGAACCATAAGAGTATGGTCAGGGGTACTTGCCTTGCAGAGCTTTACAACTAATACCGATTGACCTTGAGACGACACGAACGCTCAGGCTTTATCGCCTAACCACTAGATTACCCTGGCTTCGACTTCAACACTCAGGTCCTTCGATTGGAACCTTACTGAGCTCGTCGACTGTCCACTAGGCTATCCAGTGCCAACTTTTGGGCTTTCCGACTAGCACCTACAAAGTCGAAACACCCTAACTTAGACCTTCGATTATGCTTGACATATCCTCGCTAACAATCTACCCGATCGTTAACAAAACCCGACTCGTAACATATTCAATATTATAATACACATATCAATTAGGGTTCATGTCTTCGAAAGTCGTTTCGGTGTTCGTTTTCAGAAAATACGCATACTCGTCCTTTTACGAAATTAGGGTTATTGAGTTTAGGAAAAATATTCATCACAACATACAATCAAGTTTTGCACAAAATATATGTATATACTTATTTATACTCGCTCGACGTTCCGACAATTACAGGGTATGTCTTGAATTTCCAAATTTAATTTGTAAAAATTCGGGCAGTACCTCCTCTGTTTATCGGCCTACCCGTCGAATAACTCGACGTCAAATCACAACAACAAATCCACAATCAATCCAAATACGATTCCCAACCTCCGATTTAAGTCAATCAAAATTCCACATAATCCCAAGTTTCAACTTAAGTACACTTATTAATTATCATTCGTATTTTATATTTATTTATTTTAAAATATTAGGATTTAGAATACTTCATCACGGTCCACCGACGACTCGCCAAGGCTCATTGTCGTCGACAATACAATTTATTGGTACCCGAATTAATACGGGTTTCCAAATAAACTGCATCGATTAATTCGCAACCTTCAATAAAATAAAATTCAAGTAATACCGAGGGTTTATTCAAATAATTAACCAAGTAATTCGAGTAAATATTACTTCGAATTTTCAGAAGCTAATCGAATAACCAGCAAAATAATTACTCGAATTTCAGCAATTCATTACATCCAAATATAATCACAGAATCAACATCACTGCGACTCAGAAGATTCGAAGCTGATAATACGCGCACGCACGCGCGGCTGGCCGGAAAAAAAAATGACCGCCGGCAACAGCGGCACCAACAACAATTATAATGCTGAATTACCCACAGACACGAGTATACACGCACATGAATGGCAATACATGCGCCACAACAACCCCTCGCCGGAAAGCTAGCGATGGCGGCGACCGGAAACAGAAGAAAACAGGCGTCACAGGCTTACCAGAAAACACAACATAGCCGAAAAGATTCACCGAAGAAGAAGACGGAGAAATCGGGAGGAGATGAAAAGAAATCGGAAAAAAAATGAAGCTGCTGCGATGGGGGAATAGGGGATGGGGGTAATGGTTTTTTTTATATATATATATATTAATGTCTTCCCCCAATAATCAATTGACAGCAAACTATACACCTTCTGCAAATTCGAAACGTGTCCTAGTACTTCCAGACTTAATTACTTTATCCCTTATTTTATATTTTATCGAACTATGGTGCGCATAAAATAAATTTATTAAATTACAAAAATAGTCTTAAAATTTTACAAATATCTCAAAGTTCATAGAAACATAAATTTTGTAATTTTAAAATAATTTCTGAAATGTAATTTATACCCGCTTTTAACAATTAAGCGAATCGACGCGCGGGTGAAATTAATCCCAAAAATTTCCAAAATAATTTTAAAATTCCCGGAATATTCCCAACTTGAATAAATATGAGTTTCATAATTTTTGAAGAATTCGGAAATTAAATATAGATTTTACAAATAAAAAAAAATCAGAAAACCATACAGGGTTAAATAATTGATGAAATATTGATTTCTAAATTTTATAAAATCCAAAAAATAATTATTCAGGCTATAAAGTCATAAAAACAATTTTAGAGATAATCCACATATTTATGCAAATATATCTCCAGTTAAATCCACTTTTAAAAGTGGAAACAATTCAATACAAGTCCATAATTAATTACACGAACACCACAATCACACATAATTAATTAAAATATTAACAAAAATAATATACAGCTGACTGAACCCATACACTGTAATATACAGGATGTATCGTGTAATTATTTTTGCTAATAAATAATTAGTATGTGTGTTCAGTATATATTCTGTGAGCTAATTGTTAAGTGTTATATGTACTTGAATATTCAAAAATAATACTAATTGAGTATTTTAATTTTTATATGTCCAAAATAAAATATAGATAATTGTCATATCTTCCTAATTATTTTTATGTTGGTTTATGGATTTATAAGAATCATATGAAATTTCTAAAATCTTTTTCCAGGTAATTAAAATCTATTTTATAAAAAGGGGAACCAACCGACGTCAACCGTTGTTACGTTTTTGGAACCCGAAACTCTTTCGAGAACTCCTTCCTAACCTAATTGCAATATTCCGAGCATTTTCCATGTTTCGACTTTTTCGATCCGGCGTACGGTTTGTCCTGCGCGGGTACCGGCGCAACATTTTCGATACAATATTCGTTTCGGTAAATCAATAAAACCCGTATTTTCGATAAACGAGAGCTTTTTATTAAACTATCCCAATTATCACCTCGTAGTACGTGTAACCAGGCGCTGAGACCAAGACCGCAGTATAAATTGTACTGATTTGGATAATTATCCCGAAAACCGATACCGTTTGGATCAGTTTTTATAAATAAATGTACCGTTTTATATCCGGAATGATCCAACGGGATACTAATTCTCCGTAATTATAAATAGCCTTTTTACCGTATTTTATTTCGTATCAAAATCATTTGCAGATAGTTAATTATATAATTTTCAGAGAAAAGCCCTAATTTTCTAAAACTGTTCTATGAATCAAACAGCAAAACGAAGGCGTTACCGATCTCTGTTTTCAAAGCTTGAGTAACCAAAACGAAGGATTTGAAGTGTTCTATCAGATTCTGAGCTTTGTTTCACTGCAGAAATCAAGGTTATTTTTCTAAAAATTTATTTATTTTCGAATTTATTTTATTAAAAATATGAATTTTTGTTCGGATGATTGTTTGTATGATTTGATGATTGCATATTGTAGAGCTTGTTTTCCTGATGATTTTCATATGTTATACGTCTGATTTGGAGTTCAATAACATGGTAAAATTTGAGTTTGATTTTCGAATTTCAAAATTAGGGTTTATAACCCGTATGAATGTTCTTAATTGAAATTTGGGGATTTCTTATTCTGTGATAGATTGATGTTGTGTTATAGTGGGTTGTGTTCCCTATAAAATTTGCAATCCAGTCGTATAAATTTCATGAATCAACGAGGTCTGTAGAGAAGGGAGTTGTGTTTTGAATATTTCCGAAGTTCGCCGGAAACTGGCAAACTTCACGGCCAAATTCCGCCCAACTCAGGGATTGTTAAATCGATTTGATTGCATGGTTATGTTCCTGGTAATCCGTAGATGTGATCTGGAACTTGTGGCAAGGTGAGGAGGCCGGAATCGTGTTCTCCGGCCACCCCTGTGTTTTCCGGCGACTGGACTGCAAAATTGCAGTTTAGTCCCTGTAGTTTTGTAGATGATGAAGTTTAGTCCCTGAAGTTTCCAAACTTTGCAAAAATTGGATTCCTGTTTTAAAAATGTTTAAAAATCATATTTCCTATTTATTTTTATTATAAAAATCCGTTTTTAATTTCTGAAAATTCTAAAAATTATTATTTTAATTCCGAAAATTATTTTTAATTCACAAATAAATCTGAATTAATTAGTTAATTAATTTCAGTTAATTTTTAATTGATTAATTAGTCAATTAATTCGAAAATTAATTGATTAATTGATTTAATTAATTATTAATTGATTTTAATTAATTATTTAATTAGATTTAATTATTTAAAAATGATTTAAAAATTTCGAAAAATAGTTTCGAGCTTTAAAATATTATTCTAAATTATTTTCAAGGCTCGATAATTATTCTAAAATTGTTTCGGAGCCAGAATTGGCCAACCGAACCCTGTTTATTATTCCGAAATTGATCCAACGACCCGTTTTAATTCCGAAAAATGTTTTAAAAATCATTTTAAATACCAGAAAACCTATTTATGACCCGAAATGTCTTTATAAATGATATGTCATTAATTACGTGATGTATTATGTGTGACTTGTTGATTGACTGTCGGTTTATATATTCGATGATTACTGTTTATGGCATAACTTTCAATCCGTTAATCGGATTTGGGTGAAACGAAGGGTAGATAGAAGTATGTGTTGAACATAATCGTATGAGTGGAATATTGATAGATACTTATGATGCCTAGCAGATTAAGCAAGGCGTAAGAAAGAGAAGCAGGTGATCAGAAAATAGAATTGACATGTAGAAAATACAGCAAGTGAGCAGAAATTAGAAGCGAGGCATAGGAGAAACAGATGAATAGTGGTTGAATGGAGTCGTAGACAAGTACAAGTGAGGTTGGAATCAATTATGATAAGGCAAGTACTTCTAAACCTTTCTCGAGATTTATTGCAAATATTTGTAAATTCTCTTGTGACATATTGTTAATATTCAAAATAGCTCTCTTTTATATTGGAAATACTTTGAATCCTCCAGCCTTGAACCTGAGCCACATCATTTGATCTTTGAGCCGTAAGCCTTATTCTTTGTGAACCATTTCTTGTGGATTTACCAAATATTAAACCACACAAATACGATACTACTCCACAAATATATATCCATCATATACCAAACACTGGAACAAAATTGTTTATATATACAAAAACTTTTATACTTAACCATACCTTGTGATATCAAAGCACTAAAACTTTGGAAAAACACTATTCATCTAATACCCGATTATCCTACCGGCTGGAGGCCACTTCTTTTATGTATTTTGACATACCCTTTTTGGTAACTATGAACTTTTACCATGCTCTTGTACAAATGTTTTATGGTTATTGGTTATGATCTGGTTTTATTGAACTCTATTGTTTATCATATTGAAATACTTTAGAATTGGATAGTTTTCTTTGTATGGACCAGATTCGTGGTTAGTTTTCTTTGTATGGACCAGATTCGTGGTCAGACCATATCGATGGTCAAGTTAGGCCAATGTGTGCCTTGGATCCAGTAGTTAGAGCAGTGTTGTGTGCTTTGCTCGGGGTTAGTGCTTGACTGATCAGCAGCCTAACCTTGGTTTAAAAACTTAAAATGAATAATCCAATTCTATTGGTTGTTTAACAAGAAACTTGATTCCTTTGAATCATCTCATTTATTATTGTCTAACCTCAGTTATTGATAATATGACTTGCTGAGCTAGTTAGCTCACTCTTGCGAATTTTTTTATATATTCTACAGTTAAGAAGGATACGGTTGATAGCAAGGTTTCCCAGTTCAATGTTTGAGCTAGGATTCCAGATTATGATTGATCGAGCTAGCAGGAGCTTATGGCAGTAGTGAGATAGCAAGGTTGTAAGAATGATTTTATTATCAATTGTAAGTTAAATTAGTTGGGATTTGGTACGATGTAATAATTAAGGTTGTGGCTTGTTTTCATACTTTAACCTGTTGCGATCCGTGGTTTTGTGAAGCAGGGTCATTATAAATAATATTTCTTATACAGGTTGATATATTGTGTTTGTGTTGTGGACCCCAAACTTCTGACCCGGGTTTGGAGGGCGCCACATGTTGGTATCAGAGCTACAGGTTATAAGTCACTGAAACAAGCCTAGATTGTCAGGATTGGGTAGAGGGTTAGGATTAGGAATAGGAAATAGAAAGATAGGTCATTGTGAGGTTGAGTGCGACTATATAGTAGGTCTCCGGTATGGTTCGTGTTGCGATTCGGGATTCTTAACTCGCGACGTGATATCCAGGCAACGGCAATGGCAGATCCTTATTTCCCTGCATCAACTGATCATTTGGAGCCTTCCGTTTAAAGATCGTCATCTTCTCCCAGATTCGATTTGCGCCTTATTCTCCATCAGTATTAATGGTATTACTTTCTGTTATGACAGTTGCGCCTCTCCAAGTTATTCAATGCTATTTTATCATCTCTCGATATGAGACTACCTATTCTAGAACCTTCATTTGCTTATTCTTGTTCTTTTGAACATTCAACTATGAATGTATCTTTTCTGTCTATTATACACCATATTCTACATCCTTAGTTTAAAAACCTTTCTACCGAAACAATAGCGTTTGCGAGAAGGGACGCGATAGCGGCAGTAAACGGTGAGTATTGAGATATAAATTAAGGTGAGAAGGAGTTTAGAAAGAAGATTCAAGTGTTCTGGAGGATGGCTGTATCCGGTTAAAAGAAGCTATTAGTAATTAGGCCACTCATGACTAGCTTGTGGCTGTATCCGGTTAAAAGAAGCTATTAGTAAATAGATGGGGATACTTTTATTGCATTTCACTTTCTAATTCCCAAGTTGACTCTTCCACTAATGGATTCTTCCACAATACTCTAACTAGAGGTACAACTTTATTTCTAAGTGTCCTCTCTTTCCGATCTAGGATTCGAACTGGCTGTTCCACATAAGACTAATCTGGTTGAATTTCCACTGGTTCCAATTCGATCACATGGGTTGCATCAGCATTATACTTCTTTAGAAGAGATACGTGGAATACATTGTGAAGATGTTATATTTACGGAGGTAGCGATAATTCATAAGCCACATTTCCAACTTGTCGTAGTACTTCGAATGGTCCAATATACTTAGGACTTAACTTCCCTTTCTTTCCAAGTCTGGTTAAACCTTTCCTAGGAGATATCTTTAACAAGACTTTGTCTCCATGCTCAAATTGCACATCTTTTCGTTCTTGATTCACGTACTTCGTTTGTCAATCTTGAGCAGCAATTAATCTTTTTCGAATCATTTCCACTTTTTCTTTCCTCTGTTGAACTAGCTCTGGGCTAATTAATTTGTGCTCACCAACTTCATCCCAATATGTAGGGGATCTACACTTTCTTCCATACAACGCTTCATAAGGCGGCATTCCAATACTTGCGTGATAACTGTTGTTGTAGAAAAACTCAATCAATGGCAAATGATCGTCCCAATTTCCTTTAAAGTCTGTTACACAGGTTCACAACATATCCTCGATCGTTTGAATTGTCCTTTCACTTTGTCCGTCAGTCTGCGGATGATATGTCATACTCATTTTCAGCTTGGTTCATAAATGATCATGAAATTATCGCCAAAATCTCGAGTTAAACCTCGGGTCTCTATCAGACACGATAGATATTGGAACTCCGTGACGTATCACAATCTCGTCCAAATACAATTTGACCCATTTTTCTAATGAAAACCTTTCGTTTATCTGCAAGAAATGCGCTGGTTTTGTCAATCGATCGATTACTACCCAAATCGCATCATGATTAGATTTGGTCTTTGGTAATCCTACCACGAAAACCATCGCGATATGTTATCATTTCCATTCTGGTATGTCCAGTGGTTGAAGCTGGAACACCCCCAAATCCGGGGTCGGGGATCAAGGTTGTCACGAGTTCCATTTCCCTTATCAATACTTAATCTTAACAGTCAACCAACTACTGCGTACTGTGACCCCACAATACACACACACACACCACAAGTTATAGTCTCAGAGATGAATACCAAAAATAACACAAGTCATTTTATTCCACAACTATAAACCATTTCACCATAAAAAGGGTTTCTGAATAATTTACATATTTTTTGCCATTATTACAATTCATAAATATACATAAGTCTGGAACAACAAAAGTTGAAAGCCTAGCCTATTGGTAGTTCCTACCTCAGCTACAGCGACATCAACGCCTATAAGAAACTGTGGAACGTTTCCTATCCGCTCACAAATTGGGAGCTTGGTCCTGTTCATCTTGTATATCTGATGTTGTGTGATGAGAGAAGAAAGCAAGGGTGAGCAACAAGCCCACCAAAATAATATGTATAATAATTAACAATATATGAGCATTCTCATAGTACTCATGAAAGTCTTGGTCAAAAAGAAATGAACCAAGTTTGTTATCTTAACGCGACCAAGTCGCAAAACATTCAGTATATATATACATATATACTTTTCACAATCTTTAAAATCCTCTGACATGTATAATATACACAGAGTTCCAGTTTATAACTGTATAAAAATATCATTACAAGGTGATCTCATATATCTAACCTTGTCTCAACGTTTTTCTGAAAATCTTTGACATGCATAAGATAATCATTTACTAGATATAAGTTTAAAAGATGAAGTTACAAGATACTCCAATATACTTATATCTTTTCCAAATACTACTTGAACTACCACCGTTCAAGTTATAATCAGTTTCAAAAGTTCATCACACTGATGAGACTACAAGATAAGACTTGAATAGATTCAATCTTTGAAATATCATTTGAAAGAAATCAAGTTACGAGGTACTTCATTAAGTCCCGATATATATATACACCTATATATATATACATTTCATACACTCCTTGAAAACCTCTGTTATGAAAATTATAAATAGAGTTGCAATATCCAATGAATTTGGAAAGAAGAAAACCTTGGCATAAACCTGATATCTTGCTGATCAGGCAAAGATACCAATTAAGTAACCTTTTATACTAGTAGATGGACGAATTCCCCACTGGTCATCACCCTGGCCGCAATAGGACCTTATGCTGGACTGCCACTCAGCCACTTACGCATTTGATGGACTCCCACTGAGCCACTTACACTTTCATGGACGCCCACTGAGCCCATGTTGCTTATGCCGACTCAAATAGATGAACTTATTTCCCGAACGATGGGCAAGTAATCAAGATGTTTTCTCAAAACAGCAACCTCGTTGCGAATGTAAAATACACCACTGAGCCGGATCCCTCAGGTTTTGAGCGAGTATTTAAATCCCCTTCGAAAGAAAGATCTTAAATATACAAATGAGTTTTGGGATTCGCTCTAACTTTTAAAAATCATTTTGAAGACTCGAAAACATTTTTAAGAATATTTGGAGTAATGCTGATTTAATGAAATAAATCAGTCCCGATATATTAGAAAATATCTGAATATTATTATTATTTAAATAATATTCCCATAAGGATAATCTTTATAAAAATAATTTGAAGTAGAAGTTTTAAAACTCATACTTGAAATGAATAATAAATAACCAAAGATATACTTATACGAAAGTACGATCTTTATTTGAATAATCGAAAATAAGTTTGATTATCGAAACATTATTCTTTAATAAAATAAAGAATATTATATAATAAATAAGTGGAGTCATAAGTCCTCAAATGAATATTCAAAATAATATTCATTCAATAAAATAAACGGAGTCATAAGTCCTCGAATGAATATTCAACTAATATTCATTAAATAAAATAAACCGAGTCATAAGTCCTCGAATGAATATTCAAAGTAATATTCATTAATAAAAATAAAGTTATCGAATAAACCTTATTCGATTAATAGTTTTGAAAACTATATCTATATATATATAAATATATATAATATACTCGGGAACATTGACTCCCGGTTTTAGAAAATGTTCGCTTTTGCGCTTAACGATTCACTTAAGTCGCTCGAGTACCCTCGGCTCCACCATTTTTAATAAATTAACCACTAGGAATTTTAAGGTGATTCTTTCGCGAGTACCCTACCAACTGCCTAATACACTTTACATAAATTTTTCATACTCCAATTAGTCATTTAAGGGCCTTAACCAAGGTTTCAAAGTAAGGCGAGGGGTAATGGTTCGTTCGCGAAACGCCGTTACTTAAAACGGTCGTTTCTCCTAAACCGTACATCGGATTCAAGCGAACCACATATCAAAACGAAGCTTGTAACATGAACTATCTAAATATGGCAATGGTCAAAACCTAATAGTGAGTTCACGGGTCCTGATGTTAAGAACAAAAGCAGTCTAAGGTAAATCGGGCATTACGACGGCTATGTTTACGCGATTACCAAATTTGTACAACTCCAAATCAATCCACAATCAATCTCACAATCATTACTACAACTAAACTCCATCCATACAATAATACAACAGCCCCAACACCTCAAGTTCTCCAATTTATACTACTTCTCAATCATGAACTAAAAGCTTACTTAAGTTCATTAACCAATAATCAAGATTTACAACTCCAAACTCATTATAAATCCAACCCAACTATAAATATACATGAATCATACTTCTCAAGAACTAAACCAAGCATAAAAACTCTAAATATTCAAAATTAGGGCTAGGGTATGAGATTATACCTTCCTTGGTGAGTAGAAGTAACTAAGGAGCTTGGAACAACCCTTGAAAATCCTTACCAAAGCTATATCTAAACAAAAACACAAGATCAAAAGTTTCAAGTTCTTGAAAAACACTATTCACTCTCTTCTTCCATGAATTTTAGGAAGAGATTGTGAAGGAATTTGAAGCTTAGACTTATAGGATATCTATATCTATGTACAAGGAACCTTAGATAATTACCTCACTAATTAACAAAGCTTGGAACTTGGATTTTGATTTTCTTGTCTTTGAAAAAGTGAAGAAGTCGAAAGCTTCTTGCTTGGAAAGGTGGAGAAAATGTGTTTTTGTGATTTGTAATTTGTTTTGTTGATTGTTTTGCTTTTGTTTTGATTAATTACCTTTTAACCATGGTAAATTTGGTGTGGTTTATAATCAACCAACACTTCCTTCCCTTTGGTCATGCTTATGTCATTTTCCTATGTCACCTTCCCACACTTGTCCTCTTCTTGTTGGTGTGATGACATCATCATCATTAACCTCTTTGATTAACTCCTAATTACTTGGCTAATGACCGCTGATCTGTTATACGATTCGCTTAACTTTCGTTCTCGTTTATCGTTTGAGGGATCATACCTGGGATCTTATTACTTGGGTTTCCTTAACCTTTCTCAATACATTATATTCCTTTTATGATCCTCTCTTATAATCCTTGAATTTAAATTCTTTTTATCCTGTTACCTTATACTCAATTCTTTCGGTATCTGGTGGATTTTCGGGAAAAATCAAAGTGTTCGAATTTGGATTCTGACGATCTTTACATACACTTATATACCATATAGAGTACTAATAAGATCTCAGAATAACAATAGAAGAACCCCTACATAGTGTGGCATGAAAAGTTTTCTTATTCAGCATAATCAGCAAAAACACTATTCATAAGGGTTATAAAAAGTTCAAAATTTTGGGGTTATTACAGTCTCCCCTCCTTAAAAGGATTCCGTCCCGGAATCAGATAAAAATGAATAGGGATACTTTCTTAGCATTGCACTTTCTAACTCTCAAGTCAATTTTCCCACATTGTGGTTCTACCATCAAACTCTGAATAGTTTGATAACCCTTCTCCTAAGCACTTGTTCCTTTTCAATCTATAACCTTTCCCGGTTGCTCCATATAGGTTACGTCTGGTTGCATGTCTATGCGCTTATATGCCCCTATTTGTCTGGCATCTGAATTACACCTCCTTAACATTGATACGCGGAACACGTTATGAACTTGCTACATGTTCAGAGGGTAGGGCTAGCTCATATGCTAACTTCCCAATACGTCTTAATATATCCAAGGGTCCAACAATTTGTGGACTTAGCTTTCCTTTCTTTCCGAACCTCATCAATCCTTTCCAAGGGATACCTTTAACATTACTAGGTCCCCTATTTCATACTCTTTGTCCTTTCGAGTCAAATCAGCATACCTCTTTTATCCATCCTGGGGTTGCTGTCATCCGTCTTCTGATTAGATCCACTATGTCTTTGGTCCATTGGACCACTTTGGGTCCGAGCATCTTGTGCTCTACAACTTCATCCTAGCATAAGGGAGATCGACATTGTCTTCCCTCAAGGATCTCATAAGGCGACATCTCGATACTTGACATACGATCTATTGTCATGAGAAAACTCAATCCGCGTTAAGTGATCATTTCAAATTATTTTCAAGTCCATCGCACAGACTCGCATTATATCATCTAGCTCTACAGCTTTTGCTTCTCATTACCCACTCTTTTCCAGTTCGTAGTCATTACTATCTTTCGTACATAATACTATACTGGTTACACTTTTGCTCGTTAGTATTCTATAACCTTTTAATAACCGCGTCAACCTTAGTATCATGAACGCGTTAGATTCGGAATACCACCGCGCTGATACTACTCCTTTCTAGCTGCTTCTATCTTCAAAAGCTTGGTCCTTCATATAGAAGTAAAAGAATTTATTGAGAGATCACTATGATCATGAACACTTGTTATATCGCATAGTTAGTACAGAAGGTGGCCAACCTTTAGTACTTGACAAGTAATTAAACAACATGTGGTATCCTACTAGGCTTCTATCACACAGATAGATAGTCATTCGGCAATACCTCCCCTTCTGGAAGGGTTGTTCTTCTCAGCTTATACAAAATGAAAAGGAAAGAAAAGAATGAATTGAAGAGAATTGTATATATATAAAATATACTGCCACAAAATATCTGGCTTGGAATCTACCTCTGAACTATAGAGGTTTGTCATAGGAGAACAAAACATATACGTATATATATCAATATCAGGTATTATAGCATCGCATTTCACGTGCCAGAATATTTACTATTCCGTCCATCATTCCATGGACCCATGCTCTTGCTCGAGCTCATAAACACTCACTTTTTAAACTCCCTCGACATCGAAACTCGAATAAGGGATTTCGTTCTAGATATCATCGTTACTGGAATCCATTGCTACACCGCAACCTTCTTCGTATAGTAATACTACTCTTTAGCGATAAGAAGGAATAAATATTCATAGGTAAATAATCGACTTAATTAGTCTATCAATGATAACTTATAAATCACCACGACCCGATTAGTGGTACTCAATCTCAACATCCATT
The DNA here is from genome assembly GCF_009905375.1 of Apium graveolens. Classification (NCBI taxonomy): domain Eukaryota; kingdom Viridiplantae; phylum Streptophyta; class Magnoliopsida; order Apiales; family Apiaceae; genus Apium; species Apium graveolens. The sequence continues at coordinate 30,179,410 of NC_133652.1, forward strand.
CTAATACAACTCTTACGGTTGTAATCAACTCATTACTCGCAGAATCATTGCTGCATTACTATGGTCCATCGCTGACTCACTGTAGTCATTCGCTTTCCTCGGAATCTTAATATCTAATCATACAGAGTCTATATCTGCCGTATCAAAATCTTTTAAGGAGTTAACATAATCACCATTCATGATTTATGAAGAACACTCCAGGTCCTGACGTACATTCATGACATGAAGCAGATAAAATTGCAGAAGAGTTTCAATCAAAGCAATGATAGCAGGTTAATACCATTCTTAATCATATGTCTTTATTAGGAGACATAAATCTCAAAGGTTCATTTAGACCTTTCGTAACATGGTCCTGGCTTATCTCAAGATATGACCTTATAAGATAGATAGCCCGCTCACGGCGATTACATAAATTAAATCTTTACCAAACTACTATCACGGTTGAGTATCGCACAATCATCAGAAGGAATGTCAATCTTTCACACCATAATACCACCTTCACGGCTTTAACCATCATTACTGTATTCCTCCAGCACGAGCGCTTATAATTGTCCTCTTACACTTAAAGTGTCGGCCACCTCTTTGGCCTTTCCTGATAGTAAAATTTCCTAACAATCAATGTCATTTTAACCACCTCCAACTAAATTTTCTACCTCATTTCAATCACTGCTTATGTGAAAATGCTTTTCTTAAGTCCTGGTGAGAAAAAAAAAATTCACCATTTTTCTATAAGTCATTGCCTTAGTCTTTAGATGTGAACATTGTCACGACTGACTCTCGATCATACTTAGGACGTCTCTTACCTTGGGTCTTTCTCTTTTTCACCAATCTCGACCTTCATTGGGTCGATCTATACTTTCTTATGGTTCAACACGTGCCCACCTGGCATTATTACAATTACGTCACATTTCCTTTATCAAAATTTCTATTCTTGAGAACTTTGAATATTACCTTTTTCCTTGTAAAACCTCTAAGGTTATCCTTGAATCGTTCCTCCTGTATTCCCTAGATACAGGGCATATCAAAATACCATTTACTAATACTAGAACCATTGTCTATATAGTTCTGAAAAATTTCTCTACTGATCTTTAAAGGTTGTTGTTACCTTAGTCCTTTCCAATTCATACTGTCAAAACTCATGATGTCCCTATTAAGGGCGAAATGCCAACCTTTATGCATTCCCCTAGGATTCATTTTAAGTTACCGAGGTTCTATCCTTAATTCCACCTTTAAAAAGGTACATGCATCCTTCCATGGATAAATCAAGTCATATATCCTTGATAGATTATCTTATTTAATCATTCCCATCTCGATAGTCTATACCAAATTTCACAATAGCATCCTTATTCAAAATGAGGTCAATCAATATGGCCTCCAAAAGATAACAACGGTTATCCGCTTTTCTTGCCTGATTTAGTAATGATAACGTGGATGTTCTGGAAGATATTGGTCGTGTTCAACGTGAACCTTTTAGTTATAACTACTCATTTACCTCTTTTATTTATCTCCACAGTCATCTCAATGTTGGGATATCTTTCATACCTGGCGTCTCCCTTTCTGGGTATTATGCCCCCGGTCTTACAATTCACATTCTTGAAGGTCACTTCCTTCATCCAATTTTCTTAATTTCTTACTTTCTTGTCTCCTTAGTCCATCCGTGTTTCCTTATTAATCAATCGATCTATCTCAAATTTTCATCGAATATTGTCAACTTCAAGGGAATTAACTATACGTATTGCTTACGCCTTCAAACATTGAATTTATCTCATGATCAGTCACCATCGCGCTGATGATGACACACTTCTCTATATTTATTGCAAGGGTTTCTTAGGGTTTCCCATACCTAACTCCCTTATCACTTCTCAACTCTATTTCCTTTATATCCCTTTATACTTCTTCCCTTTTCAGTCTTTCATTTTCTTTCTATTACAACTATTTCATGAACCAACACCACATAAGCATTGATTTCAAACATCCCGTCATTCTGGATTCGTGTCCTTCAGACGAACCTTGATGACTTTCACAACCTAGATTCATGATTCATCATACTTGTCCGCCTTTGTTCTGGCTCTAAAGCTTTTACACTATCTCTATAACCTTGGGAAGTACTTTCCCGAAAAGAATTGACTAAACTTTAATCGTTTTATTATAACCTCTGGCCCCGTGTCTTTTTTTCGCCTTTCACCAGCGGGTGGCCTCTCTCTTAGGAAGTTAAGTGACAAAAACAGTCTTTTGTGCTTCATGAATCATTTAGAATCTCAAATGATTCCTATATTTCCTTTAGCCAGGCTCTCGCCTCTACTGGGTTCGCTTGTTCCTTGGAATTCTGAGAGCTTAGCGACTTAAAGGTCCTGAAAGAATTTCCCACTGCACTGTCTCCTCAGGGTGGTGGTTGGGGATAATAGTCTAAGTTCTTTTTTAGACAGGTCCATGAATTTTCGTATAGGAGTACCGTCTCGGGTCTCCTTTCCTTACTCGACTTTCTGTTTCCTTAGTATGAGATGTTTCATCCTTCTCCCATACTTGGGGTTATCTTATACGTTAAAATCTTTATTTTCCACTTCATTATATTTCGAGTCCCTTATATCTTAATTGCGACCTCCCTGATTATCACATTCAGGGTTTGCTCTAAATCTTATTCTTTGTGGGAGCATAATGCTTGGGAAAAAAATTTGGAATCTCTTTATATTTATCTTACTTACTTTGCTTAATCATTTCCCTCGTTCAGCCCTTACATGATCGCAATTTATGAATTCTCAAGTTCTATAAACTTCATGACACTCTTAAGTGTTAATAGTGCAATTAACAATATGAACTCATCACAAACAAACTGATCTTAACTGAAAGGAACGAATATATACATAACCATTTGGTCGAGGGTACAACAACTAAACACATAAAAGAGAATTACATCATTTGGCCTGATCGCTTCTATCCCAAAAGTACTACCACAGATAATCATCTAGTCAATAAAAACTTAATCATTCATAACTTAGGATAATCCTCCAAAAGTGGTGCTGCATGTAATTCTTGTCTGATTGCTCAGACTCTGCACACTACCATGGATCAAGAAATACGGGCACACACGACATCCCTCACCTGCTCCATTAAAGCGGTGATGAGGTCTAAGATAGCCGTAAGTAGAGCTAGATCAATCTGACCCTCAAGATGGCCTCTGGCTGTAATTCGGGAAATAGCCTCAATCCTTTCCATGCTATAAGCTAATCCTGCCGGAAGTACCCCGCCCTCAATCCTTGGTGTAGTAAGTCGATCCAACAGATCACTCCTAACATTACGGGCCTCAGACAGGCCACCCAAAGTCATACAATAATTGGCAATAAGAGAAGCCTAAGTGGTAGCATCTAGCAGTCCATGGGGTGCAGGTGGTGCAGACCCAGGAGATCCAGATGGATAACCAAGCACGGTATCAGGTGAAATGGTGCAGGAGATAAAGGTGGCATTTCCTCAGTAGGTGCTGGGCTCTGTACAGGGGAGGGAACAGGAATTGGTGGAACCTCATGGATGTCTACAGAAACCTCTGGAAGAGGGTCTGATACTGGTATAATTGGTGTCGTGGAAGGCCCCACTCCTTCTGCCCTCATTATCCTTTGTGCCCTTGGTAACTCTTCATTCTCTAGTACCACCCTCGCGGCCATTCTAGCTCTGGTAGTCTCCCTGACTACGGTCATCAATTCCTCAGCGGTCCTCTCTTCATTCTCGTCAGGATCCTCCACGGGATCCTCTTCAGCAACAATCCCTTCTGGGATAACATCCTCAACCGCAACATTCTCAATATGAATCTCATCCGGTCCCTCATTAGGGTACTCTATCGGATCCACAATCTGATCTCCAATAAGTAATAAAATATCATCGCATTGCTGCTCCTCAACCTCACGGTTCGGAGTCCCGCTACCATATACGATAACGAACTACGCTTCTATCACAATATTTATAAGGGTTCCCATAAGGGTTTTAACTGACAGTACTACGTTAGGTAGTCCGACTATGAACTTGGCAAGAGTTCTTATTATCTTAGTGAACTTATTATTTTAACGTCACATCATCTCTGAGGTTTATAACGCTTAGCTCTGATACCATTTCTGTAACACCCCCAAATCCGGGGTCGGGGATCAGGGTTATCACGAGTTCCATTTTCCTTATCAATACTTAATCTTAACAGTCAACCAACTACTGCGTACTGTGACCCCACAGTAAACAAACACACACCACAAGTTATATTCTCAGAGATGAATACCAAAAATAACACAAGTCATTTTATTCCACAATTATAAACCATTACACCATAAAAAGGGTTTCTGAATAATTTACATATTCTTTGCCATTATTACAATTCATAAATATACATAAGTCTGGCACAACAAAAGTTGAAAGCCTAGCTTATTGGTAGTTCCTACCTCAGCTACAGCGACATCAACGCCTATAGGAAACTGCGGAACGTTTCCTATCAGCTCGCGAATTGGGAGCTTGGTCCTGTTCATCTTGTTTATCTCATGTTGTGTGATTAGAGAAGAAAGCAAGGGTGAGCAACAAGCCCACCGAAATTAAATGTATAATAATTAACAATATATGAGCATTCTCATAGTACTCATGAAAGTCTTGGTCAAAAAGAAATGAACCAAGTTTGTTATCTTAACGCGACCAAGTCGCAAAACATTCAGTATATATATACATATATACTTTTCACAATCTTTAAAATCCTCTGACATGTATAATATACACAGAGTTCCAGTTTATAACTGTATAAAAATATCATTGCAAGGTGATCTCATATATCTAACCTTGTCTCAACGTTTTTCTGAAAATCTTTGACATGCATAAGATAATCATTTACTAGATATAAGTTTAAAAGATGAAGTTACAAGATACTCCAATATACTTATATCTTTTCCAAATACTACTTGAACTACCACCGTTCAAGTTATAATCAGTTTCAAAAGTTCATCACACTGATGAGACTACAAGATAAAACTTGAATAGATTCAATCTTTGAAATATCATTTGAAAGAAATGAAGTTACGAGATACTTCATTAAGTCCCGATATATATATATACACCTATATATATACATTTCATACACTCCTTGAAAACCTCTGTTATGAAAATTATAAACAGAGTTGCAATATCCAATGAATTTGGAAAGAAGAAAACCTTGGCATAAACCTGATATCTTGCTGATCAGGAAAATATACCAATTAAGTAACCTTTTCTACTAGTAGATGGACGAATTCCCCACTGGTCATCACCCTGGCCGCAATAGGACCTTATGCTGGACTGCCACTCAGCCACTTATGCATTTGATGGACTCCCACTGAGCCACTTACACTTTCATGGACGCCCACTGAGCCCATGTTACTTATGCCGACTCAAATAGATGAACTTACTTCCCGAACGATGGGCAAGTAATCAAGATGTTTTCTCAAAACAGCAACCTCGTTGCGAATGTAAAATACACCACTGAGTCGGATCCCTCAGGTTTTGAGCGAGTATTTAAATCCCCTTCGAAAGGAAGATATTAAATATAAAAATGAGTTTTGGGATCCGCTCTAACTTTTAAAAATCATTTTGAAGACTCGAAAACATTTTTAAGAATGTTTGGAGTAATGCTGATTTAATGAAATAAATCAGTCCCGATATATTAGAAAATATCTGAATATTATTATTTAAATAATATTCCCATAAGGATAATCTTTATAAAAATAATTTGAAGTATAAGTTTTAAAACTCATACTTGAAATGAATAATAAATAACCAAAGATATACTTATACGAAAGTACCATCTTTATTTGAATAATCTAAAATAAGTTTGATTATCGAAACATTATTCTTTAATAAAATAAAGAATATTATAAAATAAATAAGCGTAGTCATAAGTCCTCAAATGAATATTCAAAATAATATTTATTAAATAAAATAAACGGAGTCATAAGTCCTCGAATAAATATTCAACTAATATTCATTAAATAAAATAAACCGAGTCATAAGTCCTCGAATGAATATTCAAAGTAATATTCATTAATAAAAATAAAGTTATCGAATAAACCTTATTCGATTAATAGTTTTGAAAACTATATATATATATATATAAATAAATATATATAATTTACTCGGGAACATCGACTCCCGGTTTTAGAAAATGTTCACCTTTGGGTCCCCTATACTAAGGGTATACGCAACAACTGCTTATCTCTAGCATAGGTATTATGCAACTATAAGCATTGAAATCAACAGATAGATAATCAGATTACGAAACAGACATGCATATATATACCATATCAGCATACTTCAATATATCGCAAAATTAGCTAATTAACCAACATGCATCTATCACAAGATAATGCATATACATATATACATCACAACAACAGTATAACGGGTAGAAAACTTGCCTGAGTGCTCCCGGATAGACTTAAGCTTAGAGTGGGTCCGATAACCTATGAACAACAACATAAGTCGGAATTAAACCCCGGTCGCTTAAGAAACTAGACTTTAACCAATTGAACCCTAACGTTCGCTTTTGCGCTTAACGATTCACTTAAGTCGCTCGAGTACCCTCGGCTCCACCATTTTTAATAAATTAACCACTAGGAATTTTAAGGTGATTCTTTCGCGAGTACCCTACCAACTACCTAATACACTTTAAATAAATGTTTCATACTCCAATTAGTCATTTAAGGGCCTTAACCAAGGTTTCAAAGTAAGGCGAGGGGTAATGGTTCGTTCGCGAAACGCCGTTACTTAAAACGGTCGTTTCTCCTAAACCGTACATCGGATTCAAGTGAACCACATATCAAAATGAAGATCGTAACATAAACTATCTAAAAATGGCAATGGTCAAAACCTAACAGTGAGTTCACGGGTCCTGATGTTAAGAACAAAAGCATTCTAAGGTAAATCGAGCATTACGACGGCTATGTTTACGCGATTACCAAATTTGTACAACTCCAAATCAATCCACAATCAATCTCACAATCATTACTACAACCAAACTCCATCCATACAATACTACAACAGCCCCAACACCTCAAGTTCTCCAATTTATACTACTTCTCAATCATGAACTAAAAGCTTACTTAAGTTCATTAACCAATAATCAAGATTTATAACTCCAAACTCATTATAAATCCAACCCAACTCTAAATATACATGAATCATACTTCCCAAGAACTAAACCAAGCATAAAAACTCTAAATATTCAAAATTAGGGCTAGGGTATGAGATTATACCTTCCTTGGTGAGTAAAAGTAACTAAGGAGCTTGGAACAACCCTTGAAAAACCTTACCAAAGCTATATCTAAACAAAAACCATCGCGATATGTTCTCATTTCCATTCTGGTATGTCCGTGGTTGAAGCAATCCACTTGGTCTCTGATGTTCTGCTTTTACTCTTTGACACGTATGACACTTACTTATCCATTCGCGATTTCCTTTTTCATGCTTGGCCACCAATAACTCTCTTTTAAATCCTTGTATATTTTCGTACTTCCAGGGTGAATCGAAAATCTCGAGTTATGCGCTTCATGCAAAATCTCGTGCTTTAGCTCCACAACGTTAGGTATCCAAATACGTCAGTTAACACGATATATTCCTCTTTCATCCTTTTGAGCTTTGATTTCCTCTCCTGATAACTTATCCTTCTCGCGGTTCATCACTTGCTCTTGACAATATCGAACCTTTTCCAAAATTTCAGTTTGAAATGACATAAGATACATTGCTTCACCTCCAAATTATGGAGTCTGCACCTCTATTTCCATCTTTTCAAGATCCTTGATCAATTCCTCCGATGAAGTTAACATATTCAATCTTTTCTTACGACTTAAAGCATCTGCTACCACATTCGCCTTTCCAGGATGATAATTTATTGCACAGTCATAATCCTTGATCAATTCCAACCATCTTCTTTATCTCATATTCAACTCATTCTGAGTGAAAATATACTTTAAACTCTTATGATGTGTATAGATCTCACACTTTTCCCCATACAAATAATGCCTCCAAATTTTAAGGGCAAACATAATTGCTACTAATTCCAAATCATGTGTGGGATACTTCTGTTCATGTGGCTTTAGTTGCCTTGACGTATACACTATTACCTTCCCGTGTTGCATTAACACACATCCAAGTCCTTTATGCAAAGCGTCGCTAAATATCACAAATTCTCCTTTCTCATCTGGTAACACCAACACTGGGGCGGTTACTAGTCTCTTCTTCAATTCTTGAAAACTTTCCTCGCACTTATCCGTCCACATAAAATTCTCGTTCTTCCTTGTCAACTTAGTCAATGGGACATTAGAGAAATCTTGCACAAACCTTCTATAGTATCCGGCTAATCCCAGAAAACTTCTGACCTCCGTAGGAGTCTTGGGTCTTTCCCAATTCATCACAACTTCTATCTTGGCTGGATCTACTTTGATTCCTTCTTCATTGACTACATGTCCGAGAAATTGCACTTCCTTTAGCCAAAACTCACACTTCGAAAACTTGGCATATAACCTTTATTTTCTTAATATTTCCAAAGAAACCCTCAAGTGCTCCGTATACTCTTTTTCCGTCTTGGAATAAATCAATATATCATCGATAAATACTATAACGAACTTATCCAAATATTGCTTGAACACTCTGTTCATAAGATCCATAAATATGGCTCGCGCGTTCGTCAAACCAAACGCCATTAAAAAAAACTCGTAGTGTCCATATCTCGTTCGAAATGCCGTCTTGGGTATATCCTCCGCTTTAATTTTTAGCTGATGATACCCAGATCTTAAATCAATCTTGGAGAAACACGTAACTCCTTTCAACTAATCAAATAAGTCATCGATTCGTGGTAGAGGGTACTTATTCTTAATCGTCAACTTATTCAATTCGCGATAATCAATGCACAACCTCATACTTCCATCTTTCTTCTTTACGAATAACACCGATGCACCCCACGAGGATACACTCGGGCGTATCACTCCTTTATCCAATAATTCTTGCAACTACGCTGCTAATTCCTTCATCTCGACTGGCGCCATACGATAGGGAGCTTTCGATACTGGTTCCGTTCCAGGAGCCAAATCAATCGTAAACTCGATCTCTCTATCTGGAGGTAGTCCAGGTAATTCATCTGGAAACACGTCAGGAAAATATCTTACGACCGGAACATCTTCAATCCTTACGGATCCTTTCTTCACGTCCTTGACATGAGCCAAATAAACTTCGCATCCTTGACGTAACAATCTCCTCGTCTCAATAGCCGTTAGAAATTTCTTCTCTTATCTTTTTCCCTTGAATATCACTTCATCACCATCCTTGGTTCAAGACCTTCTTACTTTTACACTCTATTTGCGCCTCGTGGTTTGACAACCAATCCATTCCTAATATAATATCGAATTCTCCTAACTTAAAAGGGATTAAGTCAGCATAAAAGTGCCGACCTTCTATAACCACAACATAATCGGGACAAACTTTATCAAAAATGACTTTCTCTTGATTTGCTACCTCTATAATCAAGTTAGGTTCCAGAGGGTATGCAACACAATTTAGTATATCAAGAATACTTTCAGAAATAAAAGATCTAGTTGCTCTAAAATCCATCAATACTTTTACTTCTACTGAGTTAATAACAAGCATACCTGCCACCACATCCACATCCTGCACAACATTCTTATTGTCATATTGAAGGTTCTAGCCATGGGTTGAGCTGATGGTGCTGGGAGAGGCGGCGGTCCAGCAATCCTAAGAACATTGGCCTTTTGAACAGGCTCCTTGCAGTTTCTGGCCATATGACCCACTTTTCCACATTTGAAACAAGCTAAGTCAGGCTTCTTTGCTCCATTTGGGCACTCCGACGAATAATGCCCTTTCTGGTTGCACTTGAAACATGTCACATCCAATTTGTTACACCTTCCCGGGTGTTTCTTCCCATAAACTTTGCACTCTTGAATCTGGGGTCTACTATCCTTTCCTGGTTGTCCTGCTTTCTGGAAACAGTTCTTTTGAGCTCCGTTACCGGGTTTAAACTTTTGAAACTTTTGGTTCTGACCTCCACCATTCTTACCAAACTTTCCTCTAAACTTTGAACTTCCTTGCTCTTGCTCCGAGCTTTCAAACTTCCTATTCCTTCCTTCATTTTCTCTTTTTGCAGCTTCACGCTCTCCTACCACTATCATGGCCTTCTACACCAAGGCGGCATAATTCTTAGTCTCCAACAACGCCACTTGACTTCTAATCCATGGCCTAAGTCCCTGTTGAAACCTTTTGGCCTTCTTCGCCTCCGTATTCACATACTCCAGTACAAATCTAGAAAACTCCAAAAATTTCACTTCATATTCCGCTACCGACATATCTTCTTGTCTAAGGTCCAAAAACTTCATCTCCAACTGATCTTGCATATAGCTTCACAAATACTTCTCCAGAAACATATCAGTAAACTTTTCCCAAGATAAGTCCTTTCCTTCCAGCAACGCCTTTGAAGATTCCCAGCAGAAACTCGCTTCATCTTTAAGGTAATAACTCGCATACTGAGCTTTCTTTTCATCCTTAACTTCTGCTAACTTAAACGCTTTCTCCATTTCTCTTAACCACGACTGAGCTTTTATTGGGTCGGGAAAACCTAAGAACTCTGGGGGATGAACAGATTGAAAGTGTTTGAAGTTCCCAACATTAGGGGCTACGGGTTGTTGCAAAAGCTGAGCAAGTCTGCTCATCATAGTGGTTTTTGGATTCATTTCTGGGTCTTGGGTTTGGATTTTTTCTTCTTGGTGATCTGGTGAGTTGGCCATTTCTTACAAACATGATTGAGCAATTATTTAGCAATGCGATAGCATGGCAGATATATAACAACATTTTATTACGAAATTTCTTTTGCGGGTTTTAAGCTTTACCCAACTTTGCACATGCAATCCTATTACTATATAATTTCTCATATCAGTGTTGTTTTCTCATGGCACAAGGTATGATTTACGAAATTTTAAACACGATTGTATGAAAACATGGTATTCAAAACAGTTTATAGAGATTTCCAGGGTGCACAATAGGAATCGATATATATGATTGATTTAATAACAAAGGTACATAGATAAAAGTCTGATTATGACAAGTTTGGAAATAGGTTCAATAATATAACAGGGTTAAACAGAGGAAAAACTGGAAAACATCCCCCTATCTACCCCTATCTTCTAACAACTACTACTACAAAGTTCTGAGATACAATACAAAAAATGAAAAGGGATCTCGGCATCTGACCAAGTATCCCAAAGTCTACCGGCGCTGAAAAACAACAACTACGGGCTCCAAAAAAAGTCCTGCCTGACCAATCACTAAACTCTAATCATCCAGAATCTCTCTCAACACAACCAACATCCAGCGAATGATCTTATGCAGCCTCCAGGCCTCGGCATCAGCATCACTAGTGGATGGTCCCTCATACAATCTCCTCTGGGCAACCTGCTCGACCAACTGAATCCTAGCTCTCCACTCATCATACATACCTGAAACGCTCTGCCTAGACTCTCGAGCTAGCCTATCCACCAAAGCTCCCAACTCAGGAATACGGGAGTAAACAAAGTCTTGATCCTGGGCTAACTTGCCACCAACACTGACAGGCACAATTTTAGGCATCTCAGACTCTGGCTCAGGGGCTGGGGTCTCTCACTCTGGCCTCAAGGGTGATATCTGCATAGGGATCTCACTACTCTTAGATGGATCCTCCTCTGAATCTGAACTAACATACACAAGCTCCTCTGAAGAGGGTGAAATGGGGTCCACTGGGGTACCGGCCAAACTAAACTCTGAATCGGAATCACTACCACTACTGGGATCCTGGGAGAAAACACAAAACAGCAACCAATAAACAACATTATGGTTAAATAAAGCTTCCAGCTAACTCACACCCTAACTCTAGTTGCCACTTTAACTTATTCACTTTCCTTAGACTATACCTAATAGTTTAACCCAACTCTATACGAGTCGAACTCTCTCGCGATATAGATATATACCCAAAATACCCCTTTTTTTTTACTCCTAACTTGTCTCAGGGACTAGATCTTGTAGCTCTGATACCAACTTGTGACGCCCTCAATCTCGGGGTTAGGAAATGAGGACCCACACACCTTTAATCTATGAATTAAATAAGCATAAACCCCAATTGGCTACTAACAGGATCAAACAGGATAAAGTATGAGATAAGATTACAACTACCAACCATAAAATATAATTTACAACCCAAGATAAAACCAAATTTACATAGTCGATCCCGACTTGGAATCGACAGATAACCCATTATATCTTAACAACTTTTCGGCTAAGCGCTTGCTCACTCAAAACCCGTACTACCTGCTCTGGCAACTAGAAGCCCTCAACACGGTAGGGACCACCAGGTACGCTCTTACGAGCAGTGCGCCTAAGCCTGGCCATCCTCTTGCTAAACTGCCTTAGTTAGATTAAGACAAAAAATATGAGTATAAAATTCAACAAGTAACTATAAAACAGTTTTACGATACAAAATCCATAATATACCATTACTGATCTCAGGGCATTCTACTTTAACATTTGTAGGTGGTAGATTTCTATCTTTTGGGCTATGAAAGGGTTACGAAGAAAAGCTTTGGGCTTTCAAGGAACAAGGCTCAAGATAGGGTGAAAGTCGACATTCATCACAAATCATTAACAGGATCACAAATGATCTTTCAAATGGAAAGCGAGAATCTTTTCGTCATTGGGAATCAATTATACGATTGATAACAGAATCAAAATCAGGGTTCACAAGCTGTAAGCTTCACAATATCATAATCAACTCTTTTTAAAACAATATAAACCTTTTTCATTTTCAAAGAATCAATTACTGAATAGGAAATTCAATTCCTTTTTAAATAGTTATGGAACCCTTGATTGGACTTCTTTAACTTTCAATTCATAATAATACGGGTGATCAGCCCGTACCGACCTCCATCTGATCTTTAAGGTACCTATGTCATAATTTTAGCCTTAAATTGGACTAGCCCCGCTAGCCTCATTATATGACTGGACTAGTCCCACTAGTCTCTTACGTCTCAATCCAATCCATCAGGAATTCGTTTGGAAAAGCTTGTGTTGGAAAAATAAAGGTTTACTGAATCCATTTTATCATTACCAAGAATATGAAATCATTCAGACTCTTTCAAGTCGAAACTCATTCTTAAGTTCAATTTCAAGAATTCAAAGGAAGTAAATAAACCAAAGGTAAGCAAAGCTCAATGCTAAGGATCTTGATCAAATGATAACAAGGTATACAAGTTAGGGAATCACAACCGTTTCAAGGATCATTAGGGAATAAGGTAAACAAAGGAATAAAGAATCATCACACAAAGGGGTTCACAAAGGTTCTTATAGGGTTTACAAGAATTCAAGGTATTAACAAGTGATCAAGATAAGAAAAGGTTACTGAAAAAGGTATGAACAATAATCTTATCAATAAAAAGGTTCACAAGGACAATGACAGGGCATCTCAAGAATCAATAACATGGGTATATCACTATAACAGTTCAATACTCTACATGGCATGAACAATATCCTCTCTATAACAATTGGACAAGTAAGTAGAGTTACTTGCCTGAATTCGCTTTCCTGTTTCACGGAAGTTGAACTACTGCCACCTAGTATACTTTTCCCTTTCCTAGCCTGAATGCCCTCACGCTCCGAATCTATAATCCAAAAAAATCAAAACCTTAATCAGATTCCCACTCGACGTTCCCAGAACGCTTTAACATTTCACTTAATCGCAATACCCTAAGAGTATTTATATACTCAATTATAATCACACAACATGTCTATACCATAATTCGTATACTTTAACCATATAGACTTCGATTCACGCATTACGATGCAAATACGACACATAGAATTTAATCCTTGTATTTTAAACTCTATACTCGAGTTATCATATCAATACATAACCGCATATCAAGATGACTCAAAACCTCCTTTATACATCTCTTAATTCGAACCAAAACAAACAAATAAACCACATAATTCTTAGAAATCTCACATGCATTCACTTGGTAAGTTATTGGATTCAAATCAGTTACTTTTACAACCATAAACCATTCGGCTTTATCACATAACACAAACAAGAGATCTAATAATTTTTTTAGACTCTAATCTTGTCAAATACAACCTCATATCTTAACATGCAATCCTTATTTCATCCACATCTAACTCTAATTCATCATGGAAACACATAAGCAACACTTTAAGCACATAATCCATCTTAATTTTCTATAAATTCGACTTATACCATTCGAATTTCTCAAGAAACATCACATGCAACACCACAAATTGACATGCAAGGATAGGGATCATTTATAATCTTTAGTAAGAGCCAAAATTAATCCTTTAAAACCTTTTTCAAACAAAACTGAAACAAGTTTAAATCCTCAAATCAAAACCCTTTATAAACTTGAATCAAAATCAAAAATCCCTTTTTAAGAAGTAAAAATTCGAACTAAAACCATTTAATCAAGACAAAAGACTCTTTGATTCTTAAACCTTAAACATCTTAAGTAAACAACTACTCATCTTGTAACGCCCCCAAATTCGGGGTCGGAGGATTTGGTCGTCACTATGAAACCTCAATCCAAATCAACCTGTTTAATCAATAATTAAATGCCAGCGGAAGATATTTAGCAAAAATGACCCCAAACTAATCCAAGATCTTTTAAGGTTACAGTTCTAGAAACAAGAAATCCAAATTCCACAAATAAATTTTTCACTTTCTTTTAAAACTCTTTTCAATAAATTCCAACTCAAAACTAAACCCACTAGTATAACTTCGAAATGAAGTATACTAGGCCCAAATAAAATATACAACTATATATAATATAATATAAACAACTTTATACAATAAAACTTACACTAGTCCGCAAACCCTGGACCAACCACCTTCCAAAAGCTTCTTCTTTGCTTCCTCGAATTACGTAGCTAAACAGCGCAAGCTAATCCTCACTAGAGGTTAAATTTGAAAACAGGCAAGTATGAGCGAAAGAAATGCTCAGCAAAATCATTATGACATTTATAGGGTCTTTTGATATAAAACCGACATCTGCATTAGAGCAGAACATTTAAAATCATAATTGTTGAATCATAAAATTTTAGTTAAGGAATCCCAGAAATTGGTTCCTCATTTGTAGTCAAAACCCTTTTTGATATTTTCGAGCGAAATGTTTCAGCATTACTTTAAATCTTTCCAAGAATAAGACTCGTAAAACAATGTTTACGGAAATATCATAAACAACAATAACATGAAACAATGATTATGGATTGAATCACAAATTTTATTCAAAATTGAACTCTTGAATTAATACTTATTTTGCTGTCATATCAAATTAGATATTAATACGAACTTTGATGCTTACAACCTACCTACGCTAAAATAGGGAAGTCAACATCAATCATCTGCATTAATACCACCTTTGATATTTAACAACAACTTAAATATCAACATCAATCAGAATCGGAATCAAAATGGCATTTTACCATTATTCCAAAACATAAACAGTTGATAAATCATTTATTCTATGAATATAAAAAACGACATGATAATTTAGATTGGGATCATTCTCCGACGGACGTACTATCACATGCTGATCAGCCCGTGTGATAGCACAAGGTCATGATTCGTAGAAACGTGACCCCAAAAACACGAGTACTCAAACAAAAGGCAATATACCCGCCTGTGGCAAAAACTGTGTCATAATATTCCATATGGCACTTAGAAATAGCCCTTCGCTGGACCGTCCGTCCCGGTCACTTACACAATTATGATCCAATCTTAAAACCTTTTATTGAGAAGGGGTCGTAATAATTGACACCCAAAATAATTTTATTCCCCCATTTACTTGGGCAGAAAACCAAAACAACGTCATCTTTCTCAAAATCCACAACATTTATAGATCCGATAAGTGGATAAGTAAAATCACTTAGCCACTCTGAACATAGAATAGCGGAAGAATACTTGCATAAACAGAATTATTTAATTCAGCGATATGTAAAACATTTATCGATTCTAAACTGAGAATAGGGAAAGCAATACTTGCATGATACGATTCAAACTAAATATCACTTGAACAATAAGTGATGATAGAAATACTTGCCTTTGGGTTTTAGTAGTTAGTTACACTCGTATAAACGCCATTATCTCATTCTGGCATTCCGTCTCAAAGCATCATCGTCTTTCTTTTCAACACTTCACCGATATGCTGGTCCTGCGATTGCTAGAAGCCAGACATCCAAATGCCATTCCGTCTCATTCTTTATCCACGTCTTGCCTGATCAACTCGAATGATCCGCATTTATAATTAAAATATAGAACTTTAATTGTCTAATCGATAATCACTCGACGAACTACGCGTCAAAAGTCTATCGTCTACCCATACGATAACCCACACATAAATATAACAGAAAATCACAGGACTCTTGATCTACATACACATATAATTCACATAGCACATAAGCACATAAATCATGTATCACATAATTCATATCACATATGACTCAGTTCGTCAGAAGGGTCGACTCGGTACGTTTAAAACGGAACTCGGGTCAAAAATATGATTTATCGATCAAAAATTGACTCAGAATGATTCGTAAAACAAGCGACCTGTCGAAACAAAATGACTTGGGTCTCGAAAGTAATTTTATTGAAAGCGGAATATTTTTTTGAGTCTGGAAGCGTTCGTTTCGTATTAAACGGTCAAGCGGTTTATTTATAAAAATATCTTGTCCCAACACGTAATTAGGTTTCGTAAAAATTTAATTATATAATCTCGTTCGACGTCTCCGATAATCATAGGTTACGCTCACGTATTTTCGGAATTAATTTCCCGAAAATCGGGCAGCGTCTCCTTTGTTTATCGGCCTACCCGTCGAACATCCCGACGTCAATCACAACAACATCAATAATTCACAATTCCCAAATACCAATGTAATTTCAATTATTCGTATTTTTATATCTTTATTCGTAATTTTTGTTTCGAAATAAATATCACATACTAATTTTATTTATTTATAATGTAGGACTCAGAATTAATCATCATTGTCCACCGTCGGCTCGCCGAGGCTCATCGCCGACGGCGGTAAAATCTACGGGTTTCCGATTATATCGGACATCCTACGTAAATCTCACCGATTTATTAATAATAATTCTCGCACGATAAATTTAATTTTATAAGTATTTAAATTATCTTTAAAATTATTTTTATGACTTTATAATTACAATAATTATTTTTGGGATTTTATAAAATTTAGAAATCAATATTTCATTAATTATTTAGCCCTGTATGATTTTCTGATTTCATTTATTTGTAAAATCCGTATTTAATTCCAAAATTCTTTAAAAATTTTGAAACTCATATTTATTTAAGTTTGGAATATTCCGAGAATTTTAAAATTATTTTGGAAATTTTTAGGATTAATTTTACCCGCGCGTGGATTCGTTTAATTAATAAAAGCGGGTATAAATTGCATTTCAAAAATTGTTTTAAAATTACGAAATTTATGTTTTTATAAACTTCGGGATATTTGTAATATTTTAGACTATTTTCGTGATTTTCTGAATTTATTTCAAGTGCAGCTCGGTTCGTTAAATTGTGTAATGCGGGTATAGCGAGCGAGTCAAAAATGATTTAAAAATTATGAAAATTTATTGGTGGAATTTGGATACCTTGTTTCTAGAACTGTAACCTTAAAAGATCTTGGAGTAGTTTGGGGTCATTTATGATAATTATCTTCCGCTGGCATTTATTTATTGATTTAACAGGTTAATTTGGATTGAAGTTTTATAGTGACGACCAAATCCTCTGACCCCGGATTTGGGGGTGTTACACCTCTCCTTTTTATTTACACAAATTCGAACCAAACACTAGCACAAAACCAACCAAATCACTTGCAACCATTATAATGCTACCATTCATACTACCACACAATAAAAATCATTCTTCCCACATAATTTTTAAGAAAATTCGAACCTAACAAAGGTTCAAGACTAAAAGAAACTTAGAACATTGACATGCAATGACTTTTAGTGACATGCATATAGATTCTTATGACATGCATCCCATTTCAATCAACTAAACACCAAAATCACTTAGTAATAATCCTTATTTCCCATTTTCTAAACATAAAACTTCATTTACCATCAAAACTCAAGAATCCATCAAATATTAAACATGCAAGTTATACTTTAACATGAATACGTCATTTCAATAAGAATATCACACTCCTAAAATCCCATCGGCTCTCCTTGGATCACGGTCGGTGGTGGTCGAACTCAAGAGTGCCCAACACGGATCTCCTCTTTGAGTTTTGAACCTTAAAACCACAAATCAAACTTGTTTACCTTCCTTTATGATCACATACCAAGAAATTACACTTTCTTGAATATGACTGTTAGGGCGAAATCACGCACTAATATTCATGCAAGTATACGCGTTCGCAAGTAATATAGAATACTTTCTAGTTCGTTCCCTCAGAGACTCAGACTAATTTATTGTCTAATTTAACTCACTCACCAATGTATGATTACTTCTCAATGTTAAGATAATAACACTTAAAATTGTTGATTAAATATTAACTATAATTAACTACTTAATTAACCACTTAACTAACACTTCAATTTATCAATAATAAAACACTCATGAGATCACAACTTCATTATTACTTCCTTCTATAGCCATAGTTATTACCTTTAGCATGTGACAGTGATGATATTAATCGAATAACACAAAACTGATAAAAGCCAACTTTCATTGTACTAATACCATTCTACCAAACATCCACAATTAAGATAGAAATTGAATAGTCATCAATTATGTTGAGTTCCTATATGTCTACAGAAATTGACAACACAACGATTTAAGCACAAGTTATTCCTTTTGATTACATAGGGCAAATAAAACTGTTAGAGTTACCCACTAATCATGCACAACGTACATGAACCTATGCTAGCATGGCAAGTTCTAAATCTCAAGATCCACCGTCGCTTCACAAGAGATTAACACCCTATCTTATATGTTCGCGACGCACATAAGACGAATACGCACAACCAATACTAGATATCATGCAATCATCACACACTAAAGTATTAAACAATTAACTAAAGAATTCCATAATAAATCCGTTGCAACCCCATGATCACGATTAGCCCATAATAGAACTTATCGCCATCATGGGTTCATATGAAATCATGATAAACGAACACAAGAAAATAACAACTAAACTAATTATATTAAAACAGAGTACGTCACAAGAGTAAATAAGTCAAAGCAAGAAAACTAGCATCCAACGTTACAACGAAACAAGAATCACAAGAATAAATGCTTCCTCTTCGTTGCTGTGTGCTAAATCGGTCTTCTTCCTTATCTCCTTCGCTTCTTGCAAAACACAATCTAAAACATAATCCCCTCTTAATACTCTGTGAAAAACGTCTCAAATCTACTTATATAATAGTCCCATAAAACTCAGATTACATAGAAGTTGGAAGCCAAACAGAAGTAGAAGTCTAAAACAATATATTATTTTCCCCGACCCTGCGCGGCCGCTCAGCATTTCTGCGCGGGCGCGCAAGGCTGCTGCGCGGCCGCTCAGCATTGCTGCGCGGGCGCGCAGGACCCTACTGGAAAATTTCCAGGTTTGCTCCGTTTCTTCGCCGTAATCTGCCCGTTCTTTTCCTCTCGCAATGGTGAACACATGCCAAGGCTTATTCATGATGATTCCTCCTCCGAAATGCAACTAATACCCTGAAATGCATAAACACTAGAAAAACGCATCAAATACACAAAATACTTGATTTCAAGACACCAATTTAAGCCATTTTAAGACGTTCTAAGTGGTATAAAATGCCACTTATCACACCCCCAAACTTAAATCGATGCTTGTCCTCAAGCGTCACAGACTCAAAAACAAATAAAAATATGCATGAATGCAATCTATATGAAAATGCAACGATCCCCCTTACTACAATTAACCAACCAAATTGTCACGTCTCAACGAATGCAGTTAGACACTAAAGATCAAGAAACTCATGCAAACGGATATACCGCCAGAAACATGGTGTGTGCAAATGCTTAACAGATATGCTTCGGAACTAGACCAATTACTATGACTAGACTATCCTCAAGGCAATCCTACGATTATACAAAGAATAAAAATTCTAGGCACAAAGTGATATACAACACTACAAGAACTTTGGAGCTTACTACGGAATCGTGCTTTTTATTTACAACTCAAATACTTATTTGACCGTGCAATGAGTGAGGTCCACAAAAGACTTATACAATGGTATCCATGTAACGAACGTTAGGTTAGCGGATCCCAGACTCTAAAAGCCTTAGGTCACTAGGCACAAAGTCCACTAAGAACTTAATAACTCGAATACCAAAGAGCCCACTCTTGATCAATTACGCAATTTTTTTTTTATAACTCTGAGCAAGTGCGTTTCGCTCCATCTTGCTCAACCCTAGACTACTCGCATAACATGCGAGCCGGCTACTAGCCATTTGACGCCTAGCCACAACTAGCAACAAATTCCATTTTTACTCCATTTTTTTTTCTTTTTCATGCCTTTACCACTAAGAACCTATTATCAAATTCTAAGCATAATAAATAGATTATCCTCGAAAATAATCAGATCATAACAACAATCTAGTCCTTCAGCATTCTCTAAGACTTAGTGACAATACAAGTGCTTCTAGCATGCATATCAACCTACACAACTTAATATCACTTTAATGCTATCACTACACTCGCATCAATATCACAATTCAATCGATAAATCATTGCAAAAGGGATCATGGTATATGCATGAGCTATATGATATGACAAACAAATAAAGCTATATATAAAAAAACTATATGGCAAAAATTATGCAACTATATGAACTAACTATCATGAATATGCAACTATATGACACACACAAAATATTCCTTAACTACCACCCCCAAACTTAAAATCTTCACTGTCCCCAGTGAAGGTAGTAGAAAGGAACACAGGGTATACCTACTCGGAGTCATCATCATCATCACCCTCAGTGGGTGGAGTATCAGGCGGCGGGTATGCAGAGTCCTCACCAAAAACTGGCCACTGGATATCAGCTCCAAGGCCTCGAAAAGTAGTCCCTAACGCAAGGGTGAGCTCCTGAGCAAACCTGCTCTGCGTCTCATACATGGCATCCATCCGCCGTGAAAGCCTCCTATACTGGGAATCACCCATCCCAGCACCCTCCTGAGCTCTCGAAGAACTAGCCTCACCACGCCCTGGCCTGACCATAGTAGCACCTCGTGCTGGACGCCCTCCTGAAAGACGATAACCCAGCCCATGCTCCTCAGGCTCACCACCGGTCCACTCCTGCATCCCATTCAGAGTGCCAGAATCTATAGGAGCTGCTGGCAACTGCAACTGCTCATGAGCCGGCCAGTTCACTCCTACTGCACGACATAGCTTTGTAACCGTGGATGCATAAGGGATGTTCATATGCTTTGCTCCCCTCAAAAACTTCAGAATTCCTTGGTAGATAAACTCACCAAGGTCCACATAGTATTCCTCATTCAGAATTCCCCACAACAACTGTGCTCTCTCAACTGTGACCTCGTGTGCATGTGAAGAAGACAAAATATTAGCACATATAAATGCGTTCCATGCACGGGCATACCTGTTCATGGCGATCGCCGAAAAGTGACGATACTCATTATTGGCTGGACTGCAGTTCCAAACTGTGCCCGGTCGACAGAGAGTCGCACAAATCAAATCCAAGTCAAAATCCTCAGCAGTCTTTTCATTCAAGTTCTCCTCCTCGGGCTTCCTCTCTCGCTGTCCAATCACTCGGCGAATCGCCGCAGGATGATAATCAACCGTCAGCCCCCGAACTATAGAAAACCCATTCTTTTCAGCCTTCGCGTTCGCGTAGAACTCACGAACAACACTCATCGGTACTGCTTCGGGTGACTCACAAAAAGCTATCCACCCCTTCTCTGCAATCATGGGCAACAACTCACCATCCCTCCCTGATGGTAAAAACCCCCTCTCCTTCAGAATCGGCTTCCCCAACAGCCTAGTGTACTCCTCCTCCGTGGCTCTGTCAGTTAACCGAGGCCTTGCAGCAGTACCCCTTGATGAATCAGCAGTAGGAACTGTGCTGCTGCTGTCAATAGTGCGTGCTCTCTTGGGTGCCATTGATTTGTGAATAAAAGTGTGTAAGAACTGATTTTTGATGTTTATGAGAGGGTTTAAGTGTAGGAAGTTGTGGGAGATATGTAGGATAGGTGTATGTATATATAGGGTGTGGAGTAGGTTAAATTAGATTAGGAGTGGGGTTGAGGGATAAAATCATGGGGTAATGGGAAAAGAATTCGTGGGTTTATGGGCTGTAATGGGTTTTTGTGTTTTTGTTTTTTTTTTCTTTTTTTTTCTGAACTGTAAAAAAAATTTCTGGAACTCGACCCCTGCGCGGCCGCTCAGCATTTCTGCGCGGGCGCGCAGAGGGTCTCTGGAAAAAAAAAATTTCAGCCCCTGTTTTCTGATTTTTTTGTGTTTTTGGATAGGTTATTAACTTCTAAGGGTTCCTGTAACAACAATTCATGGGTTGCCTCCCACGCAGCGCTTCTTTTTCGTCATTAGCTTGACGTTCCGTTCCTTTCTCACGTAGTCAACAAAATGGCACTAACCACCTCTCGGTTTGCCATGTCCCCATAGTAGTGCTTCAACCGCTGACCGTTAACCTTGAATGCTTGGTCCGAATCATTCTCAAAAATTTCCACCGCTCCATGTGGAAACACAGTTTTGACAATAAAAGGTCCAGACCACCTTGATTTCAACTTCCCAGGAAAAAGTCGGAGCCGAGAGTTGAATAACAGAACTTGTTGCCCTGGCACAAACAACTTAGGATGTAGCTTCCTATCGTGCCACCTTTTCACCTTTTCCTTATACATTTTGTTATTCTCGTACGCTTGAAGTCGAAATTCATCAAGTTCATTAAGCTGAAGCATTCTTTTCTTACCAGCTGCATCTAAATCCAGGTTCAATTTCTTCAATGCCCAGTAGGCCTTATGCTCAAGCTCCGCCGGTTGATGACATCCCTTACCGTACACCAACTGAAACGGTGACATCCCAAGTGGAGTTTTGTATGCTGTTCTGTAAGCCCAAACAGCTTCATCGAGCTTTAAAGACCAATCCTTCCTTGACGGACAAACAACCTTCTCTAGAATGCGCTTTATCTCTCTGTTAGACACTTCCGCTTGACCATTTGTTTGCGGATGATAGGCAGTAGCTACTCAATGATTCACATTATAACGCTGCATCATAGAAGTGAACTTACGGTTGCAAAAATGCGATCCTTCATCACTTATGATTACCCGAGGTGTTCCAAACCTTGTGAAAATTTGCTTATGAAGAAAATTTAGCACTGCCTTTGCATCATTTGTCGGTAAAGCTTTAACTTCGACCCATTTTGAGACATAATCGACTGCCAGCAAAATGTACTGATTATTGCAAGACGAGATAAAAGGCCCCATGAAATCGATTCCCCATACATCAAAGACCTCGACTTCAAGCATCACGTTTAATGGCATCTCATCCTTCCTTGACAAATTTCCCACTCTTTGGCAACGATCACACCTTAAAACAAACTGATGAGCATCCTTGAACAAGGTGGGCCAGAAAAAACCTGCTTGAAGAATACGAGCTGCCGTTTTCTCACCTCCATAGTGTCCACCATAAACCGTGGAATGGCAGTCTCGTAATATCCCCTCCGTCTCACAGAACGGGATACATCTCCTGATGATCTGGTCAACTCCCTGTCTAAACAAATATGGTTCATCCCACATATACCACTTCACCTCATGCAAAAACTTCTTCTTTTGCGCGGATGTCAAATTGGGAGGCATTATATTGCTGACAAGATAGTTTACAATATCTGCAAACCATGGTTCTTCCTCCTGAATTGCAAACAACTGCTCATCCGGAAAAGATTCATTGATTAACGTCCTATCTTGTGAAGTAGAATCGGGATTCTCCAACCTAGAGAGATGGTCAGCTACTTGATTCTCGGTACCTTTTCTATCTTTGATCTCTAACTCAAATTCCTGAAGTAAAAGCACCCAACGAATGAGTCTCGGCTTCGAATCCTTCTTAGAAACCAGATAGCGAATAGCTGCATGATCAGTGAATACTGTCACTTTCGTACCAAGCAGATAAGATCGAAATTTCTCAAAGCCAAAGACTATAGCCAAAAGCTCCTTCTCAGTAGTGGTGTAGTTCAATTGGGCCCCATTTAAAGTCTTACTCGCATAGTAGACCACATGGAAGAGATTTTTCTTGCGCTGTCCCAGAACTGCACCTACCGCATAGTCACTCGCATCACACATCATCTCAAACGGTTCTGTCCAATCTGGTGCTGTAATAACTGGTGTCGTGATCAAACTCTCCTTGAGAGTCTCGAATGCTGCCAAACATTCATTATCAAATTTGAAAGACACATCTTTCTCAAGTAAATTGCACAACGGCTTAGATATCTTTGAAAAGTCCTTGATGAATCGCCGATAAAAACCCGCATGACCGAGAAAACTACGGATTCCTTTCACTGAATTAGGTGGGGAAAGATTTTCAATGACTCCCACCTTGGCCTTGTCCACCTCCAGACCTTTGCTAGAGACCTTATGCCCAAGGATAATGCCTTCACGCACCATAAAATGACATTTCTCCCAATTAAGCACCAAATTAGTTTCCACGCATCTTTTGAGTACGGCGCGCAGATTATTCAAGCATTCATCATATGAGTGTCCAAAGACGGAGAAGTCATCCATGAACACTTCGACGTTATTTCCAATCATGTCAGAGAATATAGCCATCATACATCTCTGAAAGGTGGCCGGGGCGCCACATAACCCAAACGAAACTCTACGAAAAGCAAATGTGCCAAATGGACAAGTGAAGGTAGTCTTTTCCTGATCCTCTGGTGCAATACAAATCTGATTATACCCGGAATACCCATCCAGAAGACAAAAATACTCATGTCCCGCCAATCTGTCAAGCATTTGATCAATGAATGGGAGAGGGAAGTGATCCTTTCTTGTAGCTTTGTTCAATTTTCTATAATCCATGCATACTCTCCATCCTGTAACTGTTCGAGTAGGGATGAGCTCATTCTTTTCATTTGCGACCACAGTGATACCTCCCTTCTTAGGAACACATTGTACAGGGCTCACCCACGAGCTGTCAGAAATAGGATAAATGATGCCTGCATCTAGCCATTTCAGAATTTCTTTCTTCACCACCTCCTTCATAATTGGGTTCAGTCTTCGCTGTTGTTCCACAGTTGGCTTACTACCTTCCTCTAACAGAATTTTATGCATACAATATGAAGGACTTATCCCCTTGATGTCTGCTATAGTCCATCCTATAGCCGATTTGAATTCTCTCAAAATCCTTAAGAGCTTGTCTTCCTCACTACCTGAAAGGTCAGCTGAAATAATAACAGGTAACGTAGATGAATCACCTAAAAAGGCATACCTCAAGTGTTCAGGTAATGGTTTGAGCTCTAAGGTAGGCGCTTCCTCTATTGATGGTTTGAGCTTCCCTTCAACGTTCTTGAGGTCAGAAGTACCAAGAGATTCAAATGGTATATCTAGCTTTCGCTTCCAGGGAGAAGCGTTCAGATATTGTAATTGCTCGTTGATATCTTCATCATCACTGTCAAATTCCCCCACTAAGGCCTTTTCCAATGCATCAGACATTAGCATGTGATCGAGTTCCGAAGTAACCGCAGAATCAATCACATCCACTTTTAAGCACTCCTCATCTTCTGTAGGGAATTTCATTGCCTTGAATACGTTGAAGGTCACATCCTGATCTTGAACCCCTATAGTAAGTTCTCCTTTTTGCACATCTATCAAGGTACGGCCAGTCGCCAAGAAAGGCCTCCCCAAGATTATGGGAATCTTTTTATCTTCCTCAAAATCCAGAATAACAAAATCAGCAGGAAAGAAGAGCTTATCCACCTTGACGAGCACATCCTCAACTATGCCCCTTGGGTAAGTAATGGAACGGTCCGCCAATTGTAGCGACGTGTATGTGGGTTTTGGATCAGGTAGGTCCAGCTTTTTAAAGATCGACAACGGCATCAGATTAATGCTTGCTCCCAAATCACAAAGGCACTTGTCAAAAGTTAGATTGCCAATGGTGCAAGGAATGGTGAAGCTTCCTGGATCTTTCAGTTTTGGTGGTAACTTTTGTTGCAGAACCGCGCTGCATTCTTCCGTGAGAGCAACAGTTTCAAGGTCATCCAGATTCACCTTCCTTGAAAGAATAGTCTTCATAAACTTCGCATAACTAGGCATTTGTTCCAGAGCCTCAGCGAAAGGTATATTGATGTGAAGTTTCTTGAACACCTCCAGAAAATTCCCGAACTGTCTATCCAGCTTTTGTTGCTGCAATCTCTTAGGAAAAGGTGGTGGAGGATAGAGCTGTTTCTCCCCTGTATTAGCCTCAGGCAGAGTGTGTTCAACAGTAGTCTTCCTTGGTTCCGCCACTTTCTCCCTTTGCTTAGATTCTTCATCTCGAACTTCAGCTTCGACTTCTTTTGCCTTTTCAGCATCAGCTACTTTTCCAGACCTTAAGGTAATAGCCTTGACTTGCTCTTTAGCTTCCTTCCTGCCTGGTACTTCCGTGTCACTGGGAAGAGTGCTAGGTTGACGATTGAGCACTGCATTGGCTAATTGACCGATTTGATTTTCCAAGGTCTTGATAGAAACCGCCTGACTCTTGCACAACAGCTTAAGTTCCTCAAAATCAGCACTAGTAGGTGCAGCTGCACTTCCCTGTTGAGGATATGATTGTCTTGTAGCATACTGCTGTGGTTGCTGAAATCCAGGTGGGTTAAACTGTTTACTCACTCCTTGCTGATATGGTGGCTGAATAGCATTCTGATTATTTCCCCAACTGAAATTTGGATGATTTCTGTTGTTAGGATGATAGGTCGCTGGCACAGGCTGCTGTTGTCGCTGATAATTATTCACATACTGAACAGATTCGTTGACAAGAGAACACTGATCTGTAGCATGAGAACCTGCACAAAGCTCACAAACCATAGCTATTTGATTAACTCCATACGTAGCCAAAGAATCAACCTTCATTGATAGCGCTTGGAGCTGGGCTGCAATAGCGGTGGCTGCATCAACTTCCAGAATACCTGCTACCTTGCCTGATGTCATCCTCTGAGTTGGGTTTTGAGTCTCATTTGCAGCCATCATCTCAATAAGATTGTACGCCTCAGTATAGCTTTTAGCCCATAAGGCGCCTCCAGCTGCTGCATCGAGCATGGGCCGAGATTGGGCCCCCAAACCATTATAAAAACCAGTGATTACCATCCAATCCGACATTCCATGATGTGGACATTTTCTCAACATTTCCTTGTAGCGTTCCCAAGCCTCGCACATAGATTCTGTAGGTTGCTGCGCAAACTGAGTAAGAGCACTCCTCATAGCAGCAGTCTTTGCCATTGGATAAAACTTCACCAGAAACTTTTGCGCAAGATCTTGCCACGTAGTGATTGACCCAGCTGGTTCAGAATGTAACCAGTCTTTAGCCTTATCCCTCAGTGAGAATGGGAAAAGCCTCAACTTGATAGCCTCATCAGTCACGCCATTATACTTAAAAGTGCTGCAGATCTCGACAAAATTCCTTATGTGCATGTTGGGGTCTTCAGTTGCCGCTCCTCCAAAAGAAACAGAATTCTGCACCATCTGAATAGTGCCCGGCTTGATTTCAAAGGTGTTAGATTGAATAGCCGGATGAAGGATGCTTGACTGAATGTCATCAATTTTAGGCCGAGAAAAATCCATAAGAGCTGGATCAGCTTGAACAATATGATCTCCCATGTTTACTGGTTCTTTCTGCTCAGTTCCTGAATCCGAATCCTCAAAATCTAACTTCTCCGGTGTATCAAGAACTTCGTCTTTCTCCTCAGCTGTATCTAAGGTCCTCTTGCGAGCACGAGAACGAGTTTGCATAAACGTTTGCTAAAGTACCTGAAACACAACCGAAAAGAGTAATTAACTACTACGTCCTAATCACTGAGTCCTAATGACCAATGATGGTAAGTACATAAACTAAACAAATACGCCGAGTCCCCGGCAGCGGCGCCAAAAACTTGTTAGGGCGAAATCACGCACTAATATTCATGCAAGTATATGCGTTCGTAAGTAATATAGAATACTTTCTAGTTCGTTCCCTCAGAGACTCAGACTAATTAATTGTCTAATTTAACTCACTCACCAATGTATGATTACTTCTCAATGTTAAGATAATAACACTTAAAATTGTTGATTAAATATTAACTATAATTAACTACTTAATTAACCACTTAACTAACACTTCAATTTATCAATAATAAAACACTCATGAGATCACAACTTCATTATTACTTCCTTCTATAGCCATAGTTATTACCTTTAGCATGTGACAGTGATGATATTAATCGAATAACACAAAACTGATAAAAGCCAACTTTCATTGTACTAATACCATTCTACCAAACATCCACAATTAAGATAGAAATTGAATAGTCATCAATTATGTTGAGTTCCTATATGTCTACAGAAATTGACAACACAACGATTTAAGCACAAGTTATTCCTTTTGATTACATAGGGCAAATAAAACTGTTAGAGTTACCCACTAATCATGCACAACGTACATGAACCTATGCTAGCATGGCAAGTTCTAAATCTCAAGATCCACCGTCGCTTCACAAGAGATTAACACCCTATCTTATATGTTCGCGACGCACATAAGACGAATACGCACAACCAATACTAGATATCATGCAATCATCACACACTAAAGTATTAAATAATTAACTAAAGAATTCCATAATAAATCCGTTGCAACCCCATGATCACGATTAGCCCATAATAGAACTTATCGCCATCATGGGTTCATATGAAATCATGATAAACGAACACAAGAAAATAACAACTAAACTAATTATATTAAAACAGAGTACGTTACAAGAGTAAATAAGTCAAAGCAAGAAAACTAGCATCCAACGTTACAACGAAACAAGAATCACAAGAATAAATGCTTCCTCTTCGTTGCTGTGTGCTAAATCGGTCTTCTTCCTTATCTCCTTCGCTTCTTGCAAAACACAATCTAAAACATAATCCCCTCTTAATACTCTGTGAAAAACGTCTCAAATCTACTTATATAATAGTCCCATAAAACTCAGATTACATAGAAGTTGGAAGCCAAACAGAAGTAGAAGTCTAAAACAATATATTATTTTCCCCGACCCTGCGCGGCCGCTCAGCATTTCTGCGCGGGCGCGCAAGGCTGCTGCGCGGCCGCTCAGCATTGCTGCGCGGGCGCGCAGGACCCTACTGGAAAATTTCCAGGTTTGCTCCGTTTCTTCGCCGTAATCTGCCCGTTCTTTTCCTCTCGCAATGGTGAACACATGCCAAGGCTTATTCTTGATGATTCCTCCTCCGAAATGCAACTAATACCCTGAAATGCATAAACACTAGAAAAACGCATCAAATACACAAAATACTTGATTTCAAGACACCAATTTAAGCCATTTTAAGACGTTCTAAGTGGTATAAAATGCCACTTATCAATGACCAAAGAAATTAAGCTAATAAAAGTTGCTTAGAAACTTACATGCAAAGTGTAAATGAATAGAGGACTGAAAATAATGATTGGTGATGGGTAGATCTCTGAATTTGAGCTATGTTTTAAGGTTGCATGTAAGAGAGAGAAGAGTGATGAGAGAGAGCCGAGAGAGAGAGAGAGAGAGAGAGAGGGAGTGAGGGAGGAAAAAGAGAAAGAAAAAGAAGTGAGGGAAGAAGGGGATAAAAAGGGAAGGGTGGGTGATTTATATAATGGTATGGAAAGGGTAGAATGGTAATTATATCATAATTGATTTTCAATTCTCATTTCTTTTATTCTCATTCCCAAAAATGTATTTAAATATTATATAGTTCTCTCAGAAAAGATGAAAATGGAAGTAATATCAATTTTAAAATATAGGATTCAAAATTAGCTTTTCGGACATATTTTCAGAATAATTTTTGAGCGAACGATTGATTAAATACGGATTTTACAAGATTATGCTGCAAATAGCATTTTAACTCCATAAAATCATTTTAAAATGCAACGATCACGAATTAAATCCGTCTATCATTTTTAGAAAGTCTCTATGACTATTTTGAAGGTAACAAAACATATTTCACGCCTCGACCTTTTCGAGTAATTTTATAAAAATGTATAAAGGTCCAATGATCCTTATTTTAATTCAAATAAATCCCTTAAATCCGTTTAAAAGTCAAAAGATCACGTAATATTGTATTCAGACAAGCAAGCACATATATTCACACATCACAACTCACATCTGATCATAAAATTTCCCTTTTTATTATTACTCCTCTTTTCGCGTATCGAGTTACGTTCTGCCTGACGGCCCGACGCTCAGCGTTTCAATTACGCTTCACAATTATCTTTACCATCCAACACGTCACTAGAACGTAATACTTACTTAAACATTCCATTTCACATATCAACACATATTTCACATTTAAACACTTTAATCCTTTTTTAAGACGGGTTCTGTTCAACCTGACGGCCCGACAACACAGCTTAACCCCTAAGCTAACTCTTTAAATTGGAACGCATATTTCTACGCTCCCAGTTACTAATATACAACAAAGACAATTAACCATAAAAATCATTTAATCATATAATTTATAATTATACCACAAAATCATACTTTATTCACTTAATTACGTTAGGAAATTCTCAGTCGTTACACCCACCTTGGCTTTATCCACCTCAAGACCCTTACTAGAGACCTTGTGCCCAAGAATAATGCCCTGTCACACCATAAAGTGACATTTTTCCCAATTGAGAACCAGATTGGTCTCAACACACCTCTTGAGAACATTTCCAAGATTCTGCAAGCATTCATCCAAAGAATCGCCAAATACAGAGAAGACGTCCATGAACACTTCCACATTCTGGCCAATCATATTAGAAAAGATGGCCATCATACATCTCTGAAATGTGGCTGGTGCACCATACAGACCAAAAGAAACTCGTCTGAAGGCGAAAGTACCAAATGGACAAGTGAAGGTAGTCTTCTCCTGATTTTCTGAGCAATACAAATCTGATTATAACCCGAATAGCCATCCAGAAGACAGTAGTACTCGTGACCAGCCAACCTACCAAGCATCTTATCAATAAATGGAAGAGGAAAGTGATCCTTCCTAGTGGCCTTGTTCATCTTCCTGTAGTCCATACAAACTCTCCATCCCGTGACTGTTCGAGTAGGAATGAGCTCATTCTTTTTATTAGCAACAACTGTGATACCTCCTTTCTTCGGTACGCACTGAATTGGACTCACCCAAGAACTGTCAGAAATGGGATAGATAATCCCTGCATCCAGCCACTTAAGAATTTCCTTATTCACTACTTCCTTCATGATTGGATTAAGTCTTCTTTGATGCTCAACCGTAGGCTTGCTACCTTCCTCTAGCAGAATTTTATACATACAATATAAATGGCTGATTCCCTTAATATCTGCTATAGTATGACCAATTGCCGATTTGAACTCTCTTAGAATCCTTAAAAGCTTTTCCTCGTCGCTACCTGAAAGGTCAGATGCAATAATAACAGGCAAAGTGGATGCATCACCATAAAACGCATACCTCAAATTTTCAGGTAAAGGCTTAAGCTCAAGAGTAGGAGCTTCCTCAATAGATGACTTGAGGCATTTAGGAGCTTTGTTCAATTCCTCCACTCCCAAAGATTCAAAAGGCATATCAATCTTCCTCTTCCAGGGAGAAGCATTCAGATATTGTAATTGCTCTTCACCTTCATTGTCTTCACTATCGAAATTCTCCAACAAGGCCTTTTCTAAGGCATCAGATCTTAGAAATTGATCAAGTTCTGAAGTAACCACAAAATCTACCAATTCCACCTTTAAGCACTCCTCATTTTCCGTAGGGAACTTCATGGCATTGAACACATTAAAAGTTACATCCTGATCCAGCACTCGCATTGTAAGCTCGCCATTCTGCACATCTATCAAGGTACGACCAGTTGCCAAGAAAGGTCTTCCCAAAATTATGGGAATCTTCTTATCCTCCTCGAAATCAAGAAATCATCAGGGAAGATGATTTTATCAACCTTGACCAAGAAATCCTCCACAATACCTCACGGATATGTAATAGAATGAACGACCAACTGTAAAGTCATATAAATCGGTTTTGGATCAGGCAAGTCCAACTGCTTGAATATTGATAAGGGCATCAGATTGATGCTAGCTCCCAAGTCACATAAGCATCTGTCGAAAGAAACTTTTCCAATAGTACACGGAATAGTGAAGCTTCCAGGATCTTAAAGCTTCGGAGGCAACTTCTGTTGCAGCACAGCACTGCATTCCTCCGTGAGAGCGACATTCTCTAAATCATCTAGCTTCACTTTTCGGGAGAGAATACCTTTCATAAACTTTGCGTAACTAGGCATTTGCTCAAGATCATCAGCGAAAGGTATGTTAATATGAAGTTTCTTGAATACCTCCAGAAACTTTTTAAATTGCTTATCCAGTTTTTTCTTCTGCAGCCGCTTAGGAAAAGACGGTGGAGGATAGATCTGTTTCTCCCCTGTATTACCCTCAGGAGTAGTGTGCTCAACAGTAGTCTTCCTTGGTTCCAATTCTGCTTCATGTTGCTCTACTTCTTCTTCAGCCCCAGCTTGTTCATTCGAAACTTGAGTTTGTTTGGGATTCGCAACCTTCCCAGACCTCAAAGTAATTGTCTTTACCTGCTCCTTAGCTTCCCTCTTTCCTGGCACTTCAGTGTCACTAGGTAGTGTACCGGGTTGACAATTTAGCAAAGCATTGACAATTTGTCCAATTTGATTTTCCAAGGTCTTGATAGAAATAGCTTGGCTTTTGCAAATAAGCTTCAACTCTTCTAATTCAGATTTTTCATTAGCTTGTTGCAGCTAAAGTTGCTGTCTTAGTGCATATTGCGGTTGCTGAAAACCAGGGGGTGGTACTGCTTTACTGGTACTGCTGATAAGGCTGTTGAACCGCATTTTGAGTGTTGTTCGAGCTGAAATTAGGATGATTGCGGTTGTTGGGATGATAGGTGGCTGGCACAGGGTGTTGCGATCGCTGAAAGTTGCTCATGTTGTGGATATGTTATGAACTTGATGATTTCCTTAACAAAACACCTTGGTAGATTTTACTTAGTGAAAAATGTAGCACTCAACGGATAAGGATTATAGTCCCGATGGATGACTCAATATAGTCCCGACGAATGATGATTTATTATCCATCGAGTGAGTAGCTTGTGTAACAATAAGTCTGTAGCACATTTCTGTATACACATTATTTAGATTCTGTAGTAGTACTCAAGTCATGTTGACTTTAACTAGATATGCAGAATAGGTTGATTAATTGTACATAGATGATGTCTTGTAATTCTGCATAAATGAAATGAAGTCAAGTGCCAGATAGCTACCCGACGGATAAACAACAATGCCACTCGACGGATGATCAACAAGGCAACCTGACGGATGATCATGAACCCGAAGGATAAAGAATTTAAACATCTGTTGACAGTGACAACACAATCATATGCGTCGAGTGTATGCAAATGGAATGTGGAAGCCTATTCAACTGGATTTTAGAGAACAAAGAAGCATTGACATTTCCATGCTATTATGAAGATATTCAAAGATGCTGGAATAGAGTAATGAAGCAGTATAGTATTAGACTTGATAGGTTTTGTTTTATTATCTTGTCTTATTACTTTATAATCTTGGTGTTATATAAACCAATAAGTAGCAAATAGAACAAGTAGCAACTGAGCAAGATTATTATTCTCAGAGAAACATTTGTAAGCTGTATTCTTAGCATTTCTCTGTAAACTTAGTTGTTCAAATTTGTAAGCAGCTGTGAGCTAATTTCTACACAGAGTTCTTTTAATATAATATATATCTATGGTGGATACATTCAAATCCACCAGAAAGTTTTTAAAGACTTGTGCTTTTAATTATTTGTGTCTTGATTCATTCCAAGATATTATTCCGCAGTTTGTAAATCAGTTCACATAGTTATATATTATTAAGATAGAACATTTTATATCTTTGTGAAAAAGTTTCAAGAATTCCATTCAACCCCCCTTTTGTAATTCTTGTTGCGTTGTTAGGGACTAACAATTGGTATCAGAGCAAGCTCTTGATAAACAAAGAGTTTAAAGATCACAACAAAATAGCAAGATGAACAAGAAGGATGTTGGAGTCAAGATTCCTTTTCTGGACAAAGATAATTACCATCACTGGAAGGTAAAGATGCATCTTCATTTACTTTCTCAAGATGAGGCCTATGTAGATTGCATAGAAAGAGGTCCTCATGTACCAATGAGAGCTGCAACTGGAAATGAGCCATCTGTCCCCAAGCCAAGGCATGAATGGTCTGATCCTGATATTGAACAAGTCCGGAAGGATAAGAAGGCCATGAATATCCTGTTCAATGGAGTTGATGGTGACATGTTTGACAACATCATCAATTGCAAAACTGCCAAGGAAGTTTGGGATACAATACAGATTATCTGTGATGGCACTGAGCAAGTTAGAGAAAACAAAATGCAGCTACTATTTCAGCAATATGAGCACTTTCACAATGAAGATAGTGAGTCTCTCACTGACATTTTTAGTAGATTTCAAAAACTACTAAATGCTCTGAAATTCCATGGAAGGGTCTATTAGACAAAAGACTCCAATCTTAAATTCCTTAGATCTCTACCAAAGGAATGGAAACCTATGACAGTCTCATTGAGAAACTCTCAAGATTATAAGGAGTTTACTTTGGAGAGACTGTATGGCATCCTGAAAACTTATTAGCTTGAAATAGAGCAAGATGAGAGGATGGAGAGAGGAAAGAAGAAAGGAGGATCCATTGCACTAGTTGCTGAGTTAGAGAAAGAGAAGGAGATGAAGATGGAAGCTGTTGAATCAACTTCAAAGGTCTGTGAAAACAAGGGCAAAGGGCTGATAGCAGAAAATGAAGATTCTTTGAGCCAAGATGATATGGAAGATATTGATGAACATCTAGCATTTCTTTCCAGAAGATTTTCTAAGCTCAAGTTCAAGAAAAACTTTGGAGCAGCCAAGCCAAATAGAAACATGGAGGATAAATCAAAATTCAAATGTTTCAAATGTGGCTTGGTAGGGAACTTTTCCAGTGAGTGTAGAAAGTCAGATTCCAGCAAGAAAAAGTTTGAGCCTGTGGATTATAAACAGAAATACTTTGAGTTGCTCAAACAAAAGGAAAGGGCTTTCATTACACAAGAAAATGACTGGGCAGTAGATGGTCTAGATGAGGATGAGGATGTCAGCTATGTCAATCTAGCCCTAATGGCCAAGTCTGATGAAACAGAGACAAGTTCTTCAAGTAATCAGGTAATCACCACTAACCTTGCACATTTATCTAAAGCTGAGTGTAATGATGCAATAAATGACATGTCTATAGAGTTATATCATTTGATGTTACACTTAAGTCTCTTACTAAGGAAAATGCTAAAATCAAAGAAAACAACTTCTTTTTAAGTGAGAGGAATAATGTGCTAGAGTCTCAGTTCATTGATTTGAAAAATTGAGAATTGAGTGTAAAATTGCCAAGGATGAATTAACTGAGTCCTTGAAGAAAGAAGAGATCTTGAAGAAGCAGCTTGAACGAGAACATGAGGTGATTAAGGCATGGAAAACATCTAGAGATGTTCATGCTCAAATCACCAAAGTTCAAGGTATTGAGTCCTTTTGTGATGCAGCCTGGAAGAAGAATAAGGAGAAGCTAGAATCCAATTTGGTTGAAGGATTGCTAACATATGTAGACTCGACGGATGATGAGGGTCATCCGTCGGATAACAAAAAGGGTTATCCGTCAAGTGATATAAATCCTCATCCGTTGACTGTGAGCAAACCTGTGAGTAAAGCTAAACTTACCAAGTTAAATGAGAAATATGGATCAGTTTCCAAGAATTTTGTTCCAGGAGAATCCAGTCAAGTGAAGAAGGAGAAAAAGGCTAATGTTGGTCATATGACTGTCAAGCAATTGAGTGACAGACTGGAAAAGATTGAGGTTGAAACAAAGGCTAAAAAAAATAATAGAAATGGTAAAGTAGGAATTAACAAGCATAACAACTACACACCTGATAAATATGCTCCTAGAAAAATCTGTGTCAAGTGTGGTAGTGTAAATCATTTGTCTGTTAATTGCAAAACTGCCATGCCTACTTCCATATCTGTGCCACCTCATTTTCCCAACATGAATGCCATGCCTTCTATGCCTATGAATGCTATATCTACACAGAATATGAATGCACAATTTGTTAATATGCCATTTGCACCTAATCCTTATTATTCTGCATTTAGTATGCCATAAATGCCATTTAGCATGCCTTACTGGAATAACATGTTTACTAATAGCATGTCATTTCCTGTTAATCAAAATATGCATGATAATTCTGTTGTAATGAATGGTTTCAAAGGCTCAACTCAAATGACTAAGGATGAATCTGATATCCCCAAGTCAAATGAGATAAAGCCTAAGAAACAGAAAAAGAAAGCTAACAAGGCAGGACCCAAGGAAACTTGGGTACCAAAATCAACTTGATTTGATTTTGATATGTGCAGGGAAAAGAAAGAATCTATGGTACTTGGATAGTGGTTGTTCAAGACACATGACTGGTGATTCTACCCTGCTCATAGAGTTCAAGGAGAGAGCTGGCCCAAGTATTACTTTTGGAGATGACAGCAAGGGTTATACTGTGGGATATGGCTTGATTTCAAAAGACAATGTCATCATTGAGGATGTTGCCTTAGTGGATGGTCTCAAGCATAATTTATTGAGTATCAGCCAGCTTTGTGATAAAGGCAATTCAGTAACCTTCAACTCAGAAGCCTATGTTGTGGCTAACAAGAGGAGCAACAAAGTGGTTCTCACTGGTGTGAGAAAAGGAAATGTGTACCTAGCTGACTTCAACTCATCAAATGCAGAATCTGTTACTTGTATTCTCAGCAAAGCAAGTCAGGATGAAAGTTGGTTATGGCACAAGAAGCTGTCTCATCTAAACTTCAAGACCATGAATGAACTAGTAAAGAAAGAACTGGTTAGATGTATTCCCCAAGTGGAGTTTTCTAAAGATGGACTGTGTGATGCTTTCCAGAAAGGAAAGCAAATTAAAGCATCATTTAGAAAGAAGCTTGATTCAACAATTGAAGAACCTTTGCAACTGCTACACATGGATTTGTTTGGACCAGTTAATGTGTTATCCATCTCAAGGAAAAGATTTTTCCTAGTAATTGTAGATGATTTTTCAAAGTTCTCATGGACATATTTCCTAAAGTCTAAAGATGAGGCTAATGAAATCATCATCAATCACATAAGGCAAGTCAATAATCATCCTGATTTCAAATTTAGAAGAATCAGGAGTGACAATGGAACTGAGTTTAAGAATTCGGTCATGAGAGCATTTTGTGAAGAAAATGGGATCCTGTATGAGTTTTCAGCAGCAAGAACTCCACAACAAAATGGAGTAGTAGAAAGGAAGAACAAATCACTTATTGAAGCTGCAAGGACAATGCTTGAAAAATCTAAATTACCAACATATTTCTGGGCTGAAGCTGTAAACACTGCATGCTACACTCAAAATATTTCTCTGATTAATCAAGCAAAATGCATGACTCCCTGTCAATTGTTCAAGAACAAGAAGCCAACTCTAAACTTTCTTCATATCTTTGGCTGTAAATGTTATATCTTGAGAAATCAAACGGATCAGAATGAGAAGTTTGATGCTAAAGCAGATGAAGGAATTTTTGTTGGATATGCTATTGGTAAAGCATATAGAGTCTACAATCTAAAACCAACATTGTTGTGGAATCAATACATGTTGTGTTTGATGATAAAAAGATTGAAGGACTGCAAGATGAGATTACCATGAGAGCCTCAAATTTGACAATGTGGAGATGGTTAGTGATGAAAGTGATGATGAAAGTGATCAAGAAACAGTATCAAAGGATAATGTAGAAAAATCTACCACCAATGAAGCACAAAACTCAACATCTGTCAAGTTGCATAATGCTTCATCCGTCGGGAGACAATTTGCCTTATCCGTCGGGAGATAACCAGCCTCATCCGTCGGTACTCAAAATTCACCATCCGTCGGTTCATCAAAAGAAGCCGGGAGTCAGAATAGATCACTTACAGAAAGCTCCCCTCTCTCAAATTAAAGATCCATTAATGCAGGGGAGTTTTTAATAATCAAAACTCAATTACACATCAAGACAACATTGAGGCCTCTTCATCTAGAGCTAATCTACCTCAACAAAGGAAATGGACAAAAGATCACCCCTTTGAGCTCATCATTGGTGATATATCTTCTAGAGTTTAAACAAGAAGAGCAACTCAAGAAGAATGTCTATACAACAACTTTCTTTCTAAGGAAGAACAAAAGAAGGTAGAAGAAGCTTTGTTGGATCCTGATTGAATTTTAGCTATGCAGGAGGAACTAAACCAATTTGAGAGGAATAAGATATGGAAGCTGGTGCCCAAGCCTAAAGGAAAGAATCCAATTGACACCAAATGGGTATTCAGAAATAAGATGGATGAAAATGGCATATTAGTCAGGAATAAAGCCAGATTGGTTGCTAAGGGATATTGTCAACAAGAAGGAATAGATTTTGATGAAACATTTGCTCCTGTTGCAAGACTTGAAGCCATCAGAATCTTCTTAGCCTATGCAGCTCATGCCAATTTTAAAGTCTATCAAATGGATGTCAAAAGTGCCTTTCTGAATGGAGATTTGGAGGAGGAAGTCTATGTCAGTCAGCCTTCTGGTTTTGAAGATCCAAAATTTCCAGAATATGTTTACTATCTTTTGAAAGCACTTTATGGACTGAAGCAAGCGCCTAGAGCCTGGTATGACACTTTGTCAAAGTTTTTTTTAGAGAATCACTACACTAGAGGTACTGTAGACAAAACTCTTTTCTTTAGAAATGTTAATGGCTCTAGTATACTTGTTCAAATTTATGTAGATGACATTATTTTTGGCTCTACAGATGAAAAACTTTGCAAAAAGTTTTCCAAATTGATGCAAAGTAAGTATGAAATGAGTATGATGGGAGAACTAACTTACTTTCTTGGTTTGCAAGTTAAGCAAGTTAGTGATGGAATATTCATTAGTCAAACTAAATACATTTATGATCTTTTAAAGAAGTTTGATCTAATGGATTGCACATCTGTAAAAACTCCCATGGCCACTACAACTAAGCTTGAATTAAACACTACTGAAAAGTCTGTGGATATTTCAAGTTATAGGGGCATGGTTAGCTCAATTCTGTACTTAATAGCTAGTAGGCCAGATATAATGTTTGCTACAAGTTTGTGTGCTAGATTTCAGGCTGATCCTAGAGAATCTCATTTAGTAGCTATTAAGAGAATTTTCAGATATCTCAAGTGAATACCAAAACTTGGCATTTGGTACCCTAGAGATTCTGGTTTTGATCTAACTGGTTATTCAGATACAGATTATGCAGGTTGTAAAATTGATAGAAAAAGTACAACAGGAATCTGTCAATTTCTAGGAAACAAGCTTGTGTCCTGGTTCAGTAAAAAGCAAAATTCAGTTTCTACTTCTATAGCTGAAGCTGAATATATTGCTACTGGCAGTTGCTGTGCACAAATTTTGTGGATGAAAAACCAATTGCTAGACTATGGTTTGCAAGTTGAAAGAATTCCCATTTTCTGTGATAACATAAGTGCAATTGCCATTACTGAAAATCCAGTACAGCATTCAAGGACAAAGCACATAGACATCAAGTACCACTTCATAAGGGAACATGTAATGAATGGTACTGTGGAACTACATTTTGTTCCAAGTGAAAAGCAGCTTGCAGATATATTTACCAAGCCACTGGATGAATCCACCTTTTCAAGGTTGGTAAGTGAGTTAGGTATGCTAAATTACTCTTAAATCTTTTCAGATAATTTGCAAGTTTTATTGCAGACAGAAATTTAATTGATTTTACAGTCTTGGATGAAATTTTGGCTAAGTCAAAATTTACATCTCGACGGATGATCATTATCCATCGAGTTTGTTCATCCGTCGGTATACATTTTATTAATAAAATCAATTACTTTTCTGGAATATTTCATGACTCGACGGATAACTACTTATTCTCATTCGTCGAATTATCTGAATCCTAGCCGTTAATTCCCTGAACATTATCCATCGAGTATACTTACAGTTTATAAGTATAACATGACGGATAATTGAAGGAATTTTCTACAGTTTATTTTTAAACAGCTATTTTGGGCAATTCTCATTGGTTACTTTATTTTACTTTATTATTTTTGATAGTTATTTTTGAGATAGTATAAAAGCTTAATACATTTTCATTGCTTTTCTTTTATCATTCTCAAATCATCTGCTCCAATTCTCTCTTTCTCAAAAGCAATTATCATTTCTATCTCTGCAATTTCCACTCTCTAACAATGGCACCAGTAGTCAAGATCATGTCATAAACTGGATACATCTATGAGAAAAACAACTTCACGGCTCTAGTAAACAAGGGGATTCAACATTCAAGTGACTACCACAAAATGATGGATTTTGTGAAGAACTGCAAACTCAGCTATGTAATGCTAGAATCACCCACCATCTTCTGTGAGGTTGTTGAAGAGATACGGACGACTGCTACATACAACTCTACTGAAAAGACCATCACACTCACTATTAAAGGTAAGGAATTCTGTATCAATAGTGATGTTATTAAAGCATATTTCAAAATTTATGATAATACTGTGACCTCACCACACACAGATACTGATATTGTTAATATGCTTAATTCCATGAACTATGCACTCTCTACTTCTAAGTTAAGTGATATTAGGAGGTTGGATCTTCGGAAAGAATTGAGTTTCATGTGTGATGTAGTTACCAAGGTCTATTCTGGTAAAATCAGTAATTTTGATTCTGTCAATATTTCTATGCTTAACATGCTTTACATGCTAGTTACAGATAAGTTCTTTAATTTTAGTGATCTTGTTTTGTTTGAGTTGGGGTTTAAATTAGGGGAGTAAAACAAGCGGGGTAAAAATGTTTACTATGTTAGATTTTCATGATGCTAGCTAACAACCTCTCTGAGGAAATTGTGCTTGAGAACCCAAACAACAAATTAGATTGTTGGGTTCAAGAGAGAAGAATTATTGTAGATTTAAACAGGGCAAACCATCACAAGGAGGTGCCACTCTTCTATTTCCCTGTAATGGAAGCACCTCAGGTAAGTGAGGTAAGTTCATATGTCCCTACTCTTCAAACCTCACAGATTTCTTTGAATTATAGTGTAGCTATGGCAACTGTGTCAATGACCCAACAGTTGCCTACCCAAGCTACTAAACCATCAAAAATTTCAAAATCCAAATCAAAGAAAGCCCCTCTGGTATCTCTCAAAAGATGCCAGTTGTAAAATCCACCAAACCCAAAGAGGGGAGTGTGAAGGTGGGCAAGGTAGGTCAGGGACAGGGTGAACATAAAAGAAACCCTAAGGATAAGGTTGGAGAGATGAGTGTTTCCCAGCCTAGCCACACTGCAGTTTTCCAATAAACTGCAGTGCGTAAAAAGGACAAAATCTCATTTCTAGCTGCATCCTCCCAAAAGGATGTGACTATTGAACAAAGCTCTCAGCCAATAGCACAGGCCAAAAGGGTAAGGGACACTAGCTCACCCCAAACTTATGCCAGAAAGAAGAAATCAAAAACCTTTGGGGATGCACAGGGTTCACACACTATGCAAACTGGTGTTAAAGACACAGTCACTGCACCTTCTCAAATTCAGTTTGATGTGGCTCCAATAAATGTGGAGTCACAGCTAAAATCTTTAGTTATAGAAGCACCTCACACACCAAATTCTCCCACAAACTCTCTGGATGTGGATATGATCAACACATCAATTCCTGATTCCCCTTCTTTAACTCTGTTGGGGAAGTCAAAATCTAATGCAAGTGAGCATCATCTTTTAGATGATTTGTTGGCTCACTTGCCAATTCTTTCAGGAACTGTTGAAACATCTGTGCCCAAAATCTCATCAATCTGCACAGAGTCCATAATAGTTTCAATTCCAAGTTCACTCATTTCTACTCTCTCGATGGATATTGCTCATCCATCGAGTAGTGATTGTATCCCGACGGATAAGCTTAACAGCAGTTATCCGTCGGATAGTCAAACTGCTAACCCGACGGATATCCCTTATCCGTCGAGTGTCTCTGCACAACTTAAAATTTCATCAATTATCTCAAGTGCAGAAGACTTAGTGGTAGTACAGTCACTCTTAGGATTGAGGGAAGAGAGTGTTATGAGTGAGAGTCTGGGTTGCTCCCAGGAAAAAGGAGAGGAAAAGAGTGAAAATAAGCAATCCAGTTCTTCAGGATTGGCAAAAGAGAGTGAGAGGAGTCCCACCTTAGATGGTGAAGGTGAGGGTGTGAGGGTGAGGAGCCAAGATGAGACCTTGATGCAATAAAAGAGAGAACCCAAGAGAAATGCAGGTACCGGAGCTATAAGGATGGATGTCATTGCAAGTGAGTTAATGGATGTCCAGGATGCACACAGGGAGGGACTATCTCAGCAACCTCAAGCTGTTATAGATTCCACCTCCCTTGATGCTGAGACATTTACTCACCCTGTTCCAGCTTATCAACTTCTAGCTGAACAGGGCAATGACAATGCAGAAAGGATGCTCAACTTGGTGCACACCACACAGTCAATGCTAAGGGCTAAGGATGCCATCACAGCTTTGCCCTCTACAGCTGGTGATGTTGATTATGAGACTGGTGGTTCAGCAGATTTCTTTAGAGATGAAGGTGGAGATAGTGAAGAAGAGCCATTGGACATGGGGGGAAGTAGGTTCTAGCTCAAGATCATGCATGCCATCATGG
Organism: Apium graveolens; assembly: GCF_009905375.1. Classification (NCBI taxonomy): domain Eukaryota; kingdom Viridiplantae; phylum Streptophyta; class Magnoliopsida; order Apiales; family Apiaceae; genus Apium; species Apium graveolens. The sequence continues at coordinate 30,222,424 of NC_133652.1, forward strand.
GCATTTTCAAAGCATTGTGATGAACACTACTTCAAGACAACCCTGATTCAACTCATATATTAGACAAATTCTGCTCTTCAAACCACCACAAATGCCAACACCAAGAAGCTCCTTCAAGCACATCTTGCTTCTCTACAACTACAACAAATTCAAGACTTCCAACATGCTAGAGATGTCAACACCATCAAAGGAGATATTGATGAGATAAAGAAGGCTATTTCTGACAAAATGGACTCTAAGCTTCCAGAAGCTACAATGCTTGATATTAAGAGACAGCTCAGGAAAAATTCTGATCTTGCCACAAAGATAGATGCCTTGGATACAAGGATGACAACTATGGAAGCATCTCTTACAGCAATTCATCTGCATCAAGCTCAATAGACAGACTTGCTTCAAAAACTGGTGGCTGCACAAACCTCCTCCTCTACTCAACTTGATGATAACAAAAAGGGGGAGAAAGGACCAAGTGAGGGGGAGAAACAGCTTAACATTCAAATCAGTAAAGTAATTGTGCCCACAATTGCTTTCACCAAGCCACCAGTTACAGACAGCATTGATCTGATAAATGAAGCAGCAGCCAATATAAGAGCAGCTGAAAAGGAGCAGTTGATTCCAATCAACTGGGAGAAAATTGATGAGGACATTCAGAAGAAGTTTGGGCTAGTAAAGAAGCCTAAAAAGTCAGCCATTCATCACTCTCAAGTCAGGAAAATCTCTGTGAATGAAATGAGCATGAACTATCTGGAAAGGGGACAGCCATCCTGCATCAAATCTCCAAAGGCTGAAATAATTCTGAAGCCAAGGGTGAACTATCCAAAATCATCATTAAAGAACCCTTTGGATACAGTGTATGAGACACCTAAGCCTGATGAGAAGAAACTGTTGTCAAGGTCAATTGCCTTCTACAAGGATCTAGCTGATTCAGCCTTAAAAAGGAGAATTGCTAAAGTTTTTAGGAATGGTAAGAAATTTGTGTGGTGGCTGGACATCCTCAATTTGCTCAAGCAAAGAGAGAAGAAAAGGCAAGATTGAAGCAAGAAAAGAAGCAAGCTGCTCTAGATACTACAAAGGCTAAACAAAAGAAAGTGCAGGCTGCTATATTGGCCAAGCTACAAGCTGTGAAACCAACACAATAAATTCCTACTCAGCCATCTGAAATCACTAAATCTCAAGATCCAAAGAAGCAATTTGAACCACAACAGAAGAAATCTCACAGATACAAGGAATTGTCCAAAAGAACCAAAAGGAAATTGAACTTTGTTGGTAAGGAATTGGAGGATCAATTTTCTAAGGAATCCACTCCAACTACAACTCAAGCATCAAAACCCTCAGTGGTATTTGAAGACATTAAGGTGGTGGATCCTTACAGGATCATTCATGGTGAACCTATTGTACCTAAGGATGAACCAATAGACTGGGAAAGTCTACCAATTCCTGACTTTAATTTGCCAATCCTTAACAAGCCAAAGAGAACAAAGTCAAGAGCAGTCAAGAAAGTGAAGCTGTCACCTCTCAAATCCAAATCTTTAATCAAAGCTCAATCCAAAGTCAACAAGGGAGATTACATGTACTTATGTGATATCACGGAATTCTCTGATCTAAACCTCTATCTAGATGAACTGGAAGAAGTTAGAGGGATTGATGCCTACAGGAATCTACCTGAAAGGTTAGTTTTTAAGTACAATGGAGGAAAGGAGATTCAATGGCCACTTCACAAGATCCTTCAAGAAAGCCAATCTGTGCTGATAAAGGTTTATTCATCATTCAAGAAGAACTTTGGATTCAATGTAACTTCAAGAAGACTTGTTCTAAAAAAGATTGAAGAACTGTGGAGTATTAGAGCTAAAGATGCACTCCCAAAGACCCTAACTATTCCTTACACAGGGAGAAGAGTGCATCCAAGGCCCTACTGGTTGATGAAGTTCATGGATGACAAAGGAGTTAGAAGATTTTTTAGATTAGAAGACCAATTGAGCATCTCTAGCAATGAGACTCTTTTGGAAATGCAAGAAAAACTTAATCTCTCAGAATCTGATGAACTGGAATTCCATAGACAGCTCCAAAATCAGATAGAAGAAAATAACAGAAAGCTTGGAAAGAGATCCAGATCTTCAAGGAAATAGACTAATCTGCTCAGGCTAGAGGAGCACCTTAAAAATGACTGTGAGCAAATCTTTGTACATTTTGTTAATTGAAGCACTTTACAGTTTTATCTACTTACTTTCAAAGTTGTATTTTTAGGGTGTTTTGTTATCATCAAGTTTCTCTTAATTTATGGCTACAATTCCAGTAGACATAAATTGGGGGAGATTATTGTGGATATGTTATGAACTTGATGATTTCATTAACAAAACACCTTGGTAGATTTTACTTAGTGAAAAATGTATCACTCGACGGATAAGGATTATAGTCCCGACGGATGACTCAATATAGTCCCGACGGATGATGATTTATTATCCATCGAGTGAGTAGCTTTTGTAATAATAAGTCTGTAGCACATTTCTGCATACAATTGTTTAGATTCTGTAGTAGTACTCAAGTCATGTTGACTTTAACTAGATATGCAAAATAGGTTGATTAATTGTACATAGATGATGTCTTGTAATTCTGTATAAATAAAATGAAGTCAAGTGCCAGATAGCTACCCGACGGATAAACAACAATGCCACTCGACGGATGATCAACAAGGCAACCCGACGGATGATCATGAACCCGACGGATAAAGAATTTAAATATTTGTTGACAGTGACAACACAGTCACATGCGTCGAGTGTATGTAAATGGAATGTGGAAGCCTATTCAACTGGGTTTTAGAGAACAAAGAAGCATTGCCATTTCCATGCTATTATGAAGATATTCAAAGATGCTGGAATAGAGTAATGAAGCAACATAGTATTAGACTTGGTAGGTTTTGTTTTATAATCTTGTCTTATTACTTTGTAATCTTGGTGTTATATAAACCAAGAAGTAGCAAATAGAACAAGTAGCAACTGAGCAAGATTATTATTCTCAGAGAAACATTTGTAAGCTGTATTCTTAGCATTTCTCTGTAAACTTAGTTGTTCAAATTTGTAAGCAGCTGTGAGCTAATTGCTACACAGAGTTCTCTTGATATAATATATATCTCTAGTGGATACATTCAAATCCACCAGAAAGTTTTTAAAGACTTGTGCTTTTAATTACTTGTGTCTTGATTCATTCCAAGATATTATTCCGCAGTTTGCAAATCAATTCACACAGTTATATATTATTAAGATAGAACATTTTATATCTTTGTGAAAAAGTTTCAAGAATTCCATTCAACCCCCCTTCTGTAATTCTTGTTGCATTGTTAGGGACTAACAACTCATGAACTGAGCTGATTCACTAGAAATAGCACATTGATCAGTCTCATGGGCACCAGCATAAAGCTCACAAACACTAGTGATTTGATTAACTCCATAATTAGCCAAATAGCCCACCTTCATCGTCAAAGCCTTAAGTTGGGCAGCTATAGCCGTTGCTGCATCCAACTCCTGAATTCTTGCTACTTTTCCCTGAGTCGGTATCTGGGAAGGATTCTGGTATTCATTAGCAGCCATCAGTTCAATCAATTCATCAGCTTTATTTTAGCTTTTAGCCCACAAAGCTCCTCTTGATGCTGCATCGAGCATGGGTCTAGAAGTAGCACCCAATCCATTATAGAAACAATTTATAATCATCCAATCAGGCATGCCATGGTGTGGGCACTTCCTTAGCATCTCCTTATATCGATCCCAAGCCTCACACAGAGATTCTTTAGTTTGCTGAGCAAATTGAGTAAGAGCATTCCTGATTGCAGCAGTCTTCGCCATAGGGAAGAATTTAGTGAGAAACTTTTAAGCAAGATCTTCCCAAGTAGTGATAGACCCTGGTGGTAGAGAATGTAACTAGCACTTAGCTTTATCCCTCAGAGATAATGGGAAGAGTCACAACTTGATAGCATCTTCAGTCACACCATTGAACTTGAAAGTGTCGCAAATCTCGATGAAATCCCTGATGTGCATGTTGGGGTCTTCTGTAGGGGAACCCCCAAACTGAATTGAGTTCTGTATCATATGAATCATGCTTGATTTGATCTCAAAAGTGTTAGCCGAGATGGTTGGTCTGATGATGCTCGACTGAATATCATTGATCTTAGGCTGAGAATAGTCCATCAGAGCCTTAGGAATTTCTGCTTGATCTCCCATCACTACTAAAACTTGTTCCTCGACTTTCTTTTCTTCTTCTACCTTCTCTTCGTCCTCAACAACTTCCCTAAGAACCAATACAGCTTCGTCCTCGGCTTTATCCAGATTTCTCTTACGAGACCGAGAAAGCGTATGCATACACGCTCGCTAGAGTACCTGAAATAAGACAAGGAAACAGATAAGTAACAATGTCCGAGTCAATGAACTTTAACGACCACTGATGACAAACACATAAACTAAATATTAACACCGAGTCCCCGACAGCGGCGCCAAAAACTTGTTAGTTGCTAAATATGCGCTAATAATATACGCAAATATACGCGTTCACAAGTAGTATAAGATATAAATCAGATTCATTCCCACAGAGACTTTTTGGTTAATTTAAGATTATGTACCTTTGCAACAATGGTATGGTTATTATCTAATGCTAAGACGAATAACAAGTTGAGATTATTTTTAACTAAACTTAAGCTAACAACTATAACTAAGAGAATAAGAATGGTTGAATTAATATATATATATATGACAAATATGGGATTCTAACTTCATTAAGTACTTCATTCAATAGCCTTTTCATTCTTAACCTCAGCATGTAATGGTGATGACACTAATCAGATAACACGAAACTGATAAACGCCAACCTTCGTTGTACGAATACCATACTACCAGACATCCACAAAAGAGATAGAAGCTGAATAGACACCAATTATATTGAGACTCTATATGTCTATAGAATTTGACAACATAACGGTTTGATGCACAAGTTATCTATCGTGATTACATAGGGCAAGTAAGATGGTTAAAATTACCTACGAATCATGCATATCAATACATGAACCTATGCTAGCATGGCAAATTCTAAATCCTTAAATTCACTTTCGCTTTATTAAGAATTAACACATCATCTTATAAGTTCGCGACGCTCATAAGACGAATAAGCACAACCAATACTAGGTTATCATACAATCACCACACACTAAGGCATCGAAACAAATCAACTAAAAAAAATCCATAAATAAATCCTCTAGAACCCCACGACAACGATTAGCCCATGATCGGACTCATCATCAACGTGGATTCCAATGAAAGCATGGTATAATAAATGTAGTCTTTATAACGAATAATATACAAAGTACGAAACAAGAGTATAAGTTCAAAAATAAGAAAACTAGCATCCAACGTTACAACTTAAATAAAGAATCACAAGTATAAACTAGATCTTCTTCGCCTTGGTTGAATTGTGTTAAAACGGTCTTCTTACGCCTTCTCCTTGTGCTCTGGTGCGTCTCCTTGTAAAAACGAGCTTATTTATGTATATATAGCAGCCTCATACAGAGTAGAAGTCTTCTGGATCAAACTCAGAATAGAAACAAAAAATTTTTTCTCAACCTGGTGCGGGCGCGCGCTTCAACAACGCGGGCGCGCTGAGCTTCTGGACTTTGGGCGCGGCCGCGCGCTATCACAGTGCAGGCGCGCTGACCTCCTGATTAAAATTCTGACTTCTTCTTTTTTTCTTGCTGATTTGAGCTGGTCTTCCACGAGCTTTTATTCCAACACCTTCCTAATACCAAATTAGCACAAAAACAATGTTAATTCACCTTATTACCTGGAGAATGCCTGAAAATGTAAAAACACTAGAAAACACATTAAAACACCAATAACTTGAGTACAAGTACACCAATTCAAAGCTTTACGGAGCGTAATAAAGTGTCATAAATGCCACTCAACATCAACCATTAATGGTCGATAACATTTGTAGTATGTATCCTCCACATCTTCTAAGGAACGATCTCTATCCTTTTCCACAAAGTACTTTGCGGACTCAACCAATTGGTCTTGAAATTTTTTGAACATCTCTTTGGTATAAATGGAAGCGGCATGGTGCTCCAAGGCGGTCTTCATTCGCATGCAATGAATTTTATGACGTGTATTATAATCTTCATTTTCAAATCTATGTTCACTAATAAAAACATCTTCATCACAATCATCAACAAGGTTAATATTATCTACATTATCATTACGTAAGCAACTACCACTAACATCAACAACCTCACTATTTACAACATTATCACTTTTTTCAAAGCTTTTCTACCTTCATACCTAGCAAACATCGTATCCATAATTACAACAAGAAAAAAGCAAGAAATTGAGCTTACAAAATGTAATTAGTGAGTAAGGATGAATAAAACCAATAATTCCCCAAAATTTGCTCTCCAATTTGAAAAAGTTGCACAAAAAGGAAAGTGTGATTGTTTTAGGGTTATAAACTGCAAGTACAGTCCTTCAGCGATTATTAACCGCGGAATGGTCAGACATTCCGCGAAAAATATACGCGGAAAGGCAGCATTCCGCGGAAGAAAGCGCGGACAGGGGAAATATTTTTTTTAAATCCTGGCTGTTGGATTGTTCATCCAACGGCCAGGAAATGATGTGTTGGTTAACAGTTCCCTGACACATGATTGTCAGGGAACATGACCCTTACCAAAAATCCAATGACCAGGAAGTGATGTGTTGGTTAACTGTTCCCTGACACATGATTGTCAGGGAACAGGACCCTTACCAAATTACACAATATTTATAATATAGCTCATTAAGAAAAATATATATGTTCTTGTTTGTGTAGTATAATTTTTATTTAATGAATGAATATAAATAGGATAGTTACTGTACGTTTAAAATTAAACGATTAAACTTAGTCTGTAGAATGTCGATAGTATGTTAACAAAGAAAAAGCTAAAAATTAACATATAAGTTGAATACAAAGTTGACCAAAAATTTTAAATTTTATTTAAATAAAATATATGTACAGATCTATATTATTAATGAGTTCACTACTAACTTACGATTAACTTACTCAATTTAAAAAGAATAAAAAATACATAATTATAGTCAGCATACGTGTAATATACAATAATGTAAAATTTACACTAATGTTAATATAAAAGTTGATTTTAATTGAAAATGTTAGTTTTTGAAATTCAACATATGTATGTTTGGAAAAATGTTAGTTTTTTATTTACACTACTGTTAAAAAAATAAGATTAAGTTATATGTGTGTGTGTCAGCATGTAAAATATCATATGTTACATTTCTTAGTAATTATGATGGTTTTAATTATTTATATGCTAAATATCTGATTTATGTACATGTATAATCATTTTTAACATCTAGTGAGGCAATTGATTACTTAAATAATATGCATTTATGATTATTCAAAAATTAAAATTATGTAATAGATAAATTGCAATAATTTATATATGGTATTCACATTATCACTAACAAACTATCCATATCTATTTTTTACGCAACCGAGTATCAATCATGGTTGTAACATAAAAATAAATTATATATATTTTTTATCGTAGGTAACCCGTATTCGCTACCCTTCGGGTGGGCACTGGTTAAACCCTACTGGCTCACGCAGTAGCCTGCAAACCACATGAACCAAGGTAAACCGCATTTAAGCGGCAGGCTCTGACTCAGGAGGCATAATCATAAATTCTCCTCCCGTGGGATTCGAACCTGTGACCAAGAGGATAGTTATCCCCTCTTTAACCAACTGAGCCAATCCTTGCGGGCAAAATAAATTATATATTGTAAAGACCTAGTATTTATATTCATGATTTTTTTCAAGAATTTGAAGGAAAAATTATAATTATATCGTTATTTAAATTGTTTTACAGTTTCTTTCATTACGATTCTAATATTTCTTCATATAATAATTTGATAACATTGTATACTATTCTCCTAAAATTAAATATTTTTCGATTCAATAAATTTTTATAAATATCAGTTGAACTGGTAATTCCTTCAAATTATTGAACAATATATAATTTTCCTTTAAATAGTATAAAATGCATTGAATCAAATGCTACAATATAGTATAGATATAACTTTTATTTGAATAATTCAAAATATTAAAATAGTTTAAAAATTTTGTACAATATTATCTCGATCATGAATATGTAAGGTCCCGTAAGAGGGTTATTTTAAGCTAGAAGGGGATGAATATCTTAATTACCAATTTAAAAATTATTCTGGCATTTTAAAATAATTTATCCCCTTTTAAATTATTTTACCGATTAGTTATGCAGGAAAATACCACACAGTGAGTTTATCCTGGTTCGCGATGGCGCAACCTCTAATAGATTCGCTCACCCCTACGTCCAGTCCCCGAGCTCCTCTCCCGGATTCAGGATTTCCCTTATATTAAACTCTCTCCTTTAGTAGGCAGAGAAGCCTTTATTGAAGGAATTTACGGAAGAGCGGAAGCGTGAAATAAACATTATTCCGTAAAAACCATATACCGCACATATAGAAAAAACATATAAAAGGGAAAAAATGAGGAATCGAAACCATACCTCGTGAATCGAAGCTTTATAAAATTGGAGTGCTAGCAGTTGCTCCTCAGTGTGTGAAGCACTCTACCGGTATCCACCAAGAACGATCCTCTTCGATGAACCTTTTTATAAAACTAAGCTTTTATAAAAATGGAGTTTTGGGAGAGAGAGGAAGAAGATGGAGGCTAGGGTTTTCACAAAACCAAAATTGTGTGTGTTATATTTTTTGAGTCATCCATCTCATTCTATTTATAGGACTCTTCTAGGGTTTTATAATATATCTTTATATATATTAACCCCCACATTTTATCTTCATAAAATGCTTTAATAATAATTAAAACTATTTTAATCATTATTTCTTTTTCTTAACTATTTAGAAAATAATTCTCTCTCTCATTTTTCATCAAAGAAAATATTCTTTTATGGTGTGACCCTGTAGGTTCAATATTATGCCGGTAGTAGAAATAAATAATAATAAACTTTTATTAATTATTTATATGAATATTAAAATTCACTAAATATAATTAACTGATTAATTATATTTATTCTACATCGTGAGTGATGCTTCTCAACATATCGCGACTATCCGGATAATATGAATTCACTGCTTAGAATACCAAGAACCTGTCAGTGAATAGTTACCGTACAATCAACTCCTTCTACCCTCCAATGTCCTGATTAAATACAAGGCATGGATCTTGTGTCAAGCCTATCTAATTTAATCATTTGCTTTCCCATTCACTATGCTCAGTTCTATGTAAATTAGAAACTCCTTTCTAATTTCATTCACTCTGGCCAGAGATTCCTGAACTAGCATAAGTGGATCAGCTATGAACATTCTCTTCCTTCACTGGAAGGGGTAGATCCTTTATTGATCATACACTATCTTCGTGTACAAATTCCTCTACCCAGTAGAGCCCTAATAATTATCCCTGGAGACTAAGAACTAAACCAAAGCATAGTTCAGTGTACACAAGATGACTATGATGACCTCAAGTCTAAGGATACTTGTACAACTATCACTATGTGAATAACTATTGACACGTGAGTAATCTCCATTAGTTGTTCAACTTATCAAGTCATGTTCAGTGAACTTATTCCCTAATAAGCACCTACATACCAGCTATAGTGTCACCACACAAATGCCTATGAGAACAGACATCCTCCTGAAGGGAGCAAGCATAGTATGTACCAATCTTTGCGGATCTACTAACATCTGATTAGTTATCCTATGATCAGGAATTGTTTAAGTCCAGAGTTGTCATCTTCTAGATCCCATTATTATAATCTCATTATAATTCTAGAAGCTTTACTCTAAACTATGGAACATCTTATTTAATACACTTTAAATAGATAAAGCCCATAAAAATATAACAAGTCTTTTATTAATTCAAAATGAAATCAAATAGGAATACAAGAAAGTTCTTCCTAACTCATCATACATGATTGGATTTAGGACAAACACTTTCAATCTCCCACTTGTACTAAAGCCAATCACCCTGGTATCTAATACCCATCTTGTCTTTATGACGATCAAAGTGACTTTCAGAAAGTGGCTTTGTGAGTGGGTCTGCTATGTTGTTATGTGTGTCGACTCTCTTTCAATATAATACAAGAAATGTTACCGCGCTCCCACTAACCCTTTTGTAGACACATGGTTCATCTATGTTTTTGATAAAACCAAACTCTTTGATTGTCTCATCAAAACGGATGTTCCATCTATGAGAAGCTTGCTTTAAACCACATATGGTTTACAGCAGCTTACACATTAGGTTTTTCATTTCCCTTGGAAAGAAAACCATCTGGCCATCTGCAAGATCTCATAGTCGTAGTAAGCAGCAATCGCAAGCAAAATCCGAACTGATTTTAACAGGGCTACCAGGTTGGTGAGACACTCTCCCTGACCTACGAATGGACTGTTCCACAGAAGGTTGTTCAGTCTGAACAGGTGTTTCCACTTGATCCGTAGTAGTTTGTGCTTCTTGAACTTCATCAAGTTCAATTTTGCTCCCACTGTTTCCTTCAAGGATAAACTGCTTTTCCAAGAAGATAGCATGTCTGGAGACAAACACCTTATGATCGGTGTAAAAGTAATACCCTAAAGTCTCTTTAGGATATCCCACAAAACTACATTTTACGGATCGAGATTCCAGCTTATCTGGGTCAACTTTCTTGACATAAGTTGGACATCCCCAAATCTTAACATGTTTAAGACTCAGTTTCCTTTCTTTCCATATCTCATATGGAGTTTTAGGGACAGATTTGGAAGGCACCTTATTCAGTAAATATGCTGAGGTTTCCAATGCATAACCCCACAGGAATACTGGAAGATTCGCATAGCTCATCATGGACCGAACCATGTCTAACAAAGTTCGATTTCTCCTTTCAGATACCCCATTCAACTGTGGAGTATATGGAGGAGTCCACTGGGAGACTATACCATTTTCTTTGAGATAATCTAGAAACTCTCCATTCAAGTATTCACCACCTCGATCTGATCGAAGAGTTATAATACTGTGTTTGGTTTGTTTCTCCACTTCATACTTATACTCTTTGAACTTTTCAAAGGCATCAGACTTGTGTTTCATCAAACACATATCCGAATCTAGATCTATCATCTATGAAAGTAATGAAGTATGAAAATCCACCCATGGCTTGCGTAGACATTGGTCCACATACATCTGTGTGTACCAATCCTAGCAAATCTGCAGCCCTCTCTCCATGTCCACTAAATAGAGATTTGGTCATTTTACCCAATAGACAAGACTCGCATGTAGGATATGATTCAAAATCAAAGGGGTCAAGTAACCCTTCCTTATGCAATGTCCGCAGTCTATTTTCACTAATATGACCAAGTCTGCAGTGCCACAAAAAAGTGATATTTTCATCATCCATTTTTCTTTTATTATTATGTTCAATTTGTAGTAAATCATGCTCTACGTCACATACATACAAACCATTATTTAAAATACCACTTCCATAAAGAACGTTATCTCTAAGAATTGAACATTTATTATTCTGAATAACAAACGAAAATTCATCCAAGTCTAACATGGGAATAGAAATAATATTCCTCACAATCGAAGGAACAAAATAACAATTATTTAAAACAATAGTCTTGCCCGTAGACATATGTAAATGAAATGATCCTACAGCTTCAGCAGCAACTCTTGCTCCATTTTCCATCCATAGAATCACCTCCTCTTCCTCAAGAGTCCTACTTCTCCTTAGTCCCTGCAATGAATTGCAAATATGAGAACCACAGGCGGTATCTAATACCCAAGTAGAAATTTGATTTAATGACATATTCACTTCAATCATGAACATACCTGAAGCAGAAGTGGTAGTCTCACTACCCTTCTTCTTCTTCTTCAATTCTGCAAGGTAAACCTTGCAGTTCCTCTTCCAGTGCCCCACCTTGTTACAGTGAAAGCAAACAGCTTTGCTCTTGGGGTCTTCAGCTTTTGGTGGAACAGGCTTTTTCTCACCTACTTTCTTCTTCTTGGAAGGGTTCTTCTTCCTTTTCTTAGGATTGGAACCTTCACCAATTAGAAGAACAGAGCTCTTCTTAGGGGGGAAATTCGATTCCGCAGTCTTCAACATGTTATGGAGTTCAGCCAGACTGACATCCAGCTTATTCATGTGAAAGTTCACAACAAACTGCGAAAACGAACTCGGAAGTGATTGCAAGACCAAGTCTTGGCTCAGCTCCCCATCCATGGCAAAACCAAGTTGTCCAAGACGTTCAATCAAATTGATCATCTTAAGTACATGGTCATTCACGGATGATCCCTCAGACATCCTACAACCGAACAGCTCCTTCGATATCTCATATCGAGCTATCCTCCCTGCCACATCATACAACTCTTATAGATGCATAAGGATAGTGTGAGCATCCATATGCTCATGCTGCTTCTGTAGCTCAATGTTCATGGAAGCTAGCATGATGCATTGAGCAACATTTGCATCATCTATCCACTTACGATACACAACATGTTCATCATTATGTGCATCGTTAGCAGGTTCAGTAGGCTTAGGTGAGTCAAGCACATATTCCGGCTTCTCCACCCTGAGAACAATTCTCAAGTTTCGAAGCCAGTCAGCAAAATTAGGACCAGTCAACTTGTGAGCATCTAGTATACTCCGGAATGATAGTGCAGAAGACATAACGAATATAGTAAATCTGTAAATGATAAACACATAACAACACTTAGCAAATATTCAATTTTATTTCAAAACACTATATGAATTGGGTCTTTATTCATAAGTGGCTCCCACTAGTTTATCTAATTTATACACCCCCTAAGTGAAAATTAGGCATTCATAATGCTAGTGGGAATAGGGATCCTACATTCCATTACACAACCTCGGCTGTAGCACGAAACGTCATGTGATGTTCAATAGGCAGACAACTCTTGTCAATTACATCTTCTGTTATTCCCTAATATAATTTTAGCCTCTTGAATAATTGAGTCACAGCTGTAGCACGACAAACTCAATATTCTAAGTCAAGTCTAACCCAACATTTCGTACAATTGAATCAGTCTCCAACGGCCCACGGCTGTAGCACGTAACGACCTTTAGATTCTAATTCAATGTACACATCTCTATGTAATAGACAAGTATTTCTTATTTCGAAATCAAAGCCCTCGGCTGTAGCACGAAACGACAATGATTTAAAAATAAGAACCACTTTCTATCATGTTGGAAGGCTATGACCGATACAAGCCCGTTGTGTCATTGGCCAACTACTACTTGATATCATTTAATTTTAGAGGGATTATATTACGTTACAATCATAATTATATTATAAAGAGATTATTCCTTTTAAATTAAATATTTCAAATCAATAATCGATAATCAGATGATTCCCAGATCGGGTGGAGCATTGTCAAGAGGCGTCACTTAATAACCCTTTCTTACAGATAGAAATCTGTTGTTGACAGAATCATCCTTTCTCTCAAAATTGAAAATTCATATTTAATTACGTGTTTCATAAACACAAGAATCTCATGATTGTATTCATAATATTATTGTCAAGGCAAGAAACGATTCTTATTCTAGATTTTCTAGAGCACGCCTTATATTGATTTAAATTCACCTAAATCTATCATCGCATGGTAAATACAGGCATATATCTCATATATAAAAATAAATAAACAAGTAAGCATGCAAGTAATATCATGTCACACATTGATATAATGATGTATAGATTTATTATAGCATTTAAAAGCAATTAAAACAATTAAAACATGCTTTAAAAAACTTTCGGGAATATAAACAGTTCAAACCTTTTATATAAAAAATATTTGACCACTCCATTAGATCCGTCTCGGAAAAATGAATCCAATGATATATTGCATGCCCAAAACGGAGTTAAGAAACTCCCAAAAAATCAAATTTAATGTGGACATACGGGATGTAACGCATGTACGTAATGCGTTACAATACTGTTGAGCCATTTACGCGTGTAACGCATTCCGTAAATGCGCAACAGTGTGTAACGCATTCACGGAATGCGCAACACCCCCCCCCCGCCCCGCGTGCGCTGCACGCGCCTGCAGCAGCCGATAGCAGGTTTTGCAAAATTTTGTTTTCTTCCTTCCTGCCGCGACCTGTCTGCTTCCATCCGGCTGTTACAAAAAAAAATTGTAACCCCCTTTCCTTTTACTCCCTCCCTTAATAACTCCTTATTAATTTATTATTTTAATTTTATTATTAATAAATTAATTAACATTTAATTAATAAATTAATAAAAATTAAAATAATATGATTTCTCAAATCAGGGAGTAGCAGAAAAATACCAGATCAGCCATGGGTCCTTGTGCAAATTTTAATCATAATTATTCACATGCATAATTATTTTATGAATTTTAATTAAAACAATTTTTAAAAATTCATAACAAATAATCTACACATCACAAAATTATGAAAAAAATATCTAGATGATCTACAACACTTGTAGAACCCAGATCAGTAGTCAAAATCTCATGCAAAAATTATTTCGAATTAATTCATAATTAAATCCAAATAAACTTGCAAAAATCATAATAAATCCATACATGCATTAAAAAATCTGAAATTTTTTATATGAATCTCTATATGCAGAACCTGGCTCTGATGCCAATAAAGGAATTTACGGATGAGCGGAAGCGTGAAATAATAATTATTCCGTAAAAACCATATACCGCACATATAGAAAAAACATATAAAAAGAAAAAACTGAGGAATCGAAACCATACCTCGTGAATCGAAGCTTTATAAAATTACAGTGCTAGCAGTTGCTCCTCAGTGTGTGAAGCACTCTACCGGTATCCACCAAGAACGATCCTCTTCGATGAACCTTTTTATAAAACTAAGCTTTTCTAAAAATGGAGTTTTGGGAGAGAGAGAGAGAGGAAGAAGATGGAGGCTAGGGTTTTCACAAAACCAAAATTGTATGTGTTATATTTTTTGAGCCATCCATCTCATTCTATTTATAGGACTCTCCTAGGGTTTTATAATATATCTTTATATATGTTAACCCCCACATTTTATCTTCATAAAATGCTTTAATAATAATTAAAACTATTTTAATCATTATTTCTTTTTCTTAACTATTTAGAAAATAATTCTCTCTCTCATTTTTTATCAAAGAAAATATTCTTTTATGGCGTGACCCTGTAGGTTCAATATTATGCCGGTAGTAGAAATAAATAATAATAAACTTTTATTAATTATTTATATGAATATTAAAATTCACTAAATATAATTAACTGATTAATTATATTTATTCTACATTGTGAGTGATGTTTCTCAACATATCGCGACTATCCGGATAATATGAATTCACTGCTTAGAATACCAAGAACCTGTCAGTGAATAGTTACCGTACAATCAACTCCTTCTACCCTCCAATGTCCTGATTAAATACAAGGCATGGATCTTGTGTCAAGCCTATCTAATTTAATCATTTGCTTTCCCATTCACTATGCTCAGTTCTATGTAAATTAGAAACTCCTTTCTAATTTCATTCACTCTGGCCAGAGATTCCTGAACTAGCATAAGTGGATCAGCTATGAACATTCTCTTCCTTCACTGGAAGGGGTAGATCCTTTATTGATCATACACTATCTTCGTGTACAAATTCCTCTACCCAGTAGAGCCCTAATAATTATCCCTGGAGACTAAGAACTAAACCAAAGCATAGTTCAGTGTACACAAGATGACTATGATGACCTCAAGTCTAAGGATACTTGTACAACTATCACTATGTGAATAACTATTGACACGTGAGTAATCTCCATTAGTTGTTCAACTTATCAAGTCATGTTCAGTGAACTTATTCCCTAATAAGCACCTACATACCAGCTATAGTGTCACCACACAAATGTCTATGAGAACAGACATCCTCCTGAAGGGAGCAAGCATAGTATGTACCAATCTTTGCGGATCCACTAACATCCGATTAGTTATCCTATGATCAGGAACTGTTTAACTCCAGAGTTATCATCTTCTAGATCTCATTATTATAATCTCATTATAATTTTAGAAGCTTTACTCTAAACTATGGAACATCTTATTTAATACACTTTAAATAGATAAAGCCCATAAAAATATAACAAGTCTTTTATTAATTCAAAATGAAATCAAATAGGAATACAAGAAAGTTCTTCCTAACTCATCATACATGATTGGATTTAGGACAAACACTTTCATTTATACCCTTACAAATATTTTTCTTGGTGTGTAACAGTCGGGTTACCACCTCAAAATAAATGTAATACCTACACAACTTATCTTAGAAAATAACTCCCCGCTATTTCTTCAAAGTTGATGTAAAACCCCTGTATAAACTTGACTTCCCTAGCTTTTGTTGGTCTTGGATCCTAGTGATCCGATCTTGGGTTTTTTCTCTTCTTCACGATGCAAAGACTACTAACTCCCCGTTAATACGTCTAGGACTTGGGTTTTAGAATGAGAATCACCTAACGTCACTTCACCTCACTACAAAACTAATAAGATAATCCACAAAATAAACCGTATAGAGAAAATATGTATTGAACTAGTATGTTACGGTACTAGCCCACAAGATAATATAGTATTCATATAAGAATATTAAAAATCAATTGCATATACTTGACTTGAGATATCGAATAATATATCAAGTATACTTTTGATTACTCTTTCATAAAATATATATTTTATCGGAGTAATATGAGAAGTCTTTTATATGAAGCGATATAGCTTATGACTTCTTTCGTATTCTTCTTCTTTCAATTATTTATTTATAAATCGAAGAATACTTTAGTTACAATCTCAGAATTATAACTATCCTTTAAGCTTATTGGCTTAAAGATTTTAGTATACTTATGTTTTGACAATTATAGAGCCAAAGTATACTTTAAACTTCGTGTACAATTTATAGAAAACTTCATGCACAATTTATAGGTTCTATATAAGTCAAGATCGAGATAAAATAAGTGCAGGTAATTGTCTTTGGATTTGTGCTTTTGAAGTTAGACGGATAATTACGAAGTTTACTTTTTATCGATTTTAGTATCACGGAACATAAAAGATGTTAGTGAAGATTATATGATACTTTTCGCAATAATTCTATAGACTCGAAATATGTTGGCCAATATCGAGATAAACAAAGAGCAAGTAATTGGACAACTTGTGAAGTTTATTCTGTCTTTGATATTTGACAAATTATGAAGATTACTATTTATCGATTTATAATCCCACCGAACACTAAAGATGTTAGTGGAGATTATACAATACTTTTAGTAATGATTTCTATTGACACAATATATGTTGGCCAAGATCGAGATAAATTGTAACGACTAGGATTTTCGCGATGTAATTATATGAGTAAAGTATAGTTTTATGAACTAATTGTGGATTATGTAAATTTATGAGTATAAAATATAAAGTTATATAATTTTATGGCTTATGTGTAAATTCTGTGAAATAGAGAAAGAGAGCGTTAAATGCCTCATTCCAGTTTGATGAGTCAGCAAAAGGCATAAGCTATGTTTTGAAAAATCATGAATGAGTAAGTGGTTGTCGAGCCGTCAGGTAGAACGGGACCCGTTATACGAAAGATGGATTAAATGAAAAATGATTAAGAAAAAAAATATTTGTGAATTATACCAGGATATGAAAGAAATCGAGTCCTTTGTGTGTTTATGTTGTATGGATTCGTAATTATGAAAATTTATATTGTTATTTGAATTACCGTGTAATTATTATACGCGTAATCAGCAATTAAAAGGGAAATGATGTATTAAGGTGTTCAAATGTGAGTGTGGTTGATGCGTGTATGTGAATATATGCTATTTGAAAGTTAAAAATGTGAATCTGTGATTCACGAGTTTTTAAATAGTTTCAAAAGGATTTTATTTGGTTAAAATAAGGATTATTTGATTCTTATATATATTTTATAAAATTATCTGGATATGATCAAAGTGTGAAATTTGTTTTATTATTCCTAGAATAGTCCTAAAGACTTTCTAAAAATAATAAATGAATTTATTTTGATATTTTAGTATTTTAAAATGATTTTTCTAGAGATTATAATATTATTGGTGATTTATCCATAAAATCCATAAAATTAATTCGTTTGCTCAAAAATTATTTTAAAAATATGGGGAGACAGCTAAATTCATGTTCGTGGTATTAAAAATATAATTGTGGCACTTTTTGGTTTGTAAAAGCAATTTTTATTATTATTTAAATACTAGAATAGAAATTTGTATAAAAGGAAATAGAAAAGAAAAATCAGAATTTTGTTTTTTATTTGTTCGTGAAAGGACACAAATGCCCCTGCCATATATATACATACTCACCCCTCCCCGGTTCATATCTCTTGAACTCTCTCTTTTCTTCTCTCTCGACTCTCTCGGTAAATCTCTCCGTTCTCTCTCGTATTGCATTCTTTCTGAATTGAGACCATGATTGAGTCTCATCTTGCTCCTAGTTCCTTGATTCGGGTTTGAATGTCGATTATGTGTTTGTGAAATTCGAAAAACTCGAAACCCTTATCGAGTTTCACTTCGAATTCAAATGGGTTTTGGTTTGATTCTTATGAAAATAAAGTATACGAGTTTGGTTCTTGAAAATCAGTGGGTTTTGGTAGGAAACCCTCGATTCGAGGGCACCATCGAGAACCGCCGCCACCAATGATGAACTCCGGTGAGTTGGTGGTGAGATGGGATGCTATGACTGAGCTCTACTAATTCAAATATATGATTTCGAGTAGTTGCATGTGGATTTTTAAGAAGTTCAGAATTTTCGATTTTGAAACCGAGATTATTTCGAATAAATTGATTTAATTCAGTTATGTTAAATGCTTGGTTTATGAACTTAGTTTGATTGATTTTGAAATTTATCTGTGATATGTTGAATAAGTTAAGTTGGTGATTTAAGGAAATTATAGTCGAAATTACTTGATCAAGGTTGATTTTTGATGTGAATTGTTGCATGTTCGTTTAAATTATTATGGGATTAGTATTTTGATTAGTTGACTGTATTTAAGAAGTTAAGAATTGAAATATCATTTTATTGGATTGAAGGATTTAAGTCTAGTATTTTAGTCTTGATATGATATGCTAAGTTGTTAGTTGTTAATTGTATAAAGTAGAGTGGCATGTTACAAGTTAAATACTAAGAAGTGATTAAGTGTGAGTGTTTGTGATTGACTGTTGTTGTGGTTTGTTGTTAGAATGGGAATAACGTATTTATGAATACGTTATGTCCAATTTTCAAGGGAAATTATATATATATATATATATATGTTATTCCCTAACAATACGACAGGAATTACAGAAGGGGGGGTTGAATGTAATTCTGGCTTCTTTTTGAGATTTATGAAAAATGGTTCCAACTCAATTTATATCTAACTGTTTGATTTGCAAAGTGCGGAATTCAGAGTTAAGTTAATCAAACATAAAGTAATAAAAACTCAGGTCTTTAAAACTTTCTGGTGGATTTGAATTTATCCACCAGATATATATATATATATATATATATATATATATCAAGAGAACCCTGTGAAGCTTGAATAGCTCACAGCTACTTTACAAGTGAACAAACAAACTACAGAGAAATTCTACAGAATACAGCTTACAAATGTTTCTCTGCTAAAAATGTGTTTGCTTAGTCGTTTATTCTACTAGCTACACTTGGTTTATATATCACCAAGTTTTCATAATTATAAGACAGGATAATAAAATAAAACATATGAAGTCCAACTCCATGCTGCTTCACTACTCTATTCCAGCATCTTTGAATATCTTCAAAATAGAATGGAAATGGTAATGCTTGCTAAACAGGCTGCCACATTCCTTTTATAAACACTCGACGCATGTGACTGTGTGTAACAACCCAAATCCGGGGTGAAGATGTGGTGTCACTAAACAATCTTTACATAAAATAAAATAATAAACAAATAACCCCTTGAATCCAGATCGTTGACAGGTTATGGTATGAAACAAGGAATCTAACCTTCTACAAATCATAACAACTAGAATACAAGTGTAAATACCTTTGTACTAATGCTCTTGACATATTCTTCTAACTTCTTCAACCTCTCGCATCGGAGAATTCTCTAACTTCTGATGTCTACCAAAGCTATTCACTTTTATCCTTATCTGTTTCTGGCAGAAATAAGAATTTACAAAGCAAGAGTGAGCCAAAACTGCCCAACAAGTATATAATTTGAGTTTCGAGCATTAATATCAAAGGAAAAACTTCCGGACAAAATCTTAAAACAATTTTAAACAAATCTATTTATTTGAGTGAGTTGAGCGAATAAACGTTGGTTGTCACCAACCTTTAATTATAAATCCAAAAATGACAATTGATTCCCCAATTCATCCCCTGAATCAGGATTTTGTCCGGTTTTGGAATCATAAAACTTTCCGAGAGAGAGAATGTCGTTAATGGAGATCAACAACAAATTAGATTGGACACTAGTTCGCATCTATATCCTGTTGATCAGTCAGGATATAATGCAGATCTATACCTACCTGTATAGATCCAATCGGGTCCCCAGGCTCTACGGCCCATCTCAAGGCACCGATCATGTCCCGGTCCTTAGGAATAAGTAAAACTCAATCCCCAAAATATCACTATCCAGCCCGTGGAGTATTTTGATATCAAATCATTTTGAATTCAAAACATCCTAATTCAGGGTTCGCAAATAACGCGAAAGAATGGGTATTTGCTCAAGAGCAATCAAATTATAGGAACAATAATTAAAGGAACATGTATAATCAGAGTAATTGCAGCGAAATGTAAAATATTTAACTATTCTGAACTTAGAATAGAAACGAAGAAATATTTGCAGTATTTTAAAAAAAAAATCAGGAATACTTGCCTCATTAAGCTTTAATCGCTATTACTAGTTGACTTTGGTTCGACTTGAACGTTCGGCTTTATCGTCAAACTACTATCCCATTTTAGATATAATCCCAAGACTCAGGCCCTTCGTTTGGAACTTTGTTAATCTCAATATCTAATCGCCATATTATTCCTAGTCCAACGTTAAATCTCGGGTCTTCCGACTAGGACCTACAGGGTTAAAATACCCTAATTCAGATAATCGTTTCGCTTAACATCACATCACTATCCTATTCTACCCATACGATTTCATAACCCAACTCATATTTATATGTATTATTAAAATACACATAGCAATTAGGGTTCACATCTTCAAACTCGGTTCGGTATTTATTTTCGAAAAACACGTTTATTTGTTGTTTTGAAAATAGGGTAATCAATTATTCACAAAACATCTTGTCACGTCACGTAAGTAGGTTTCGTAAAATTTAATTATATATCCTTGTTCGACGTCTCCGATAATTACAGGTTGCGTTCCTGTATTTTCGGAATTAATTTTCCCGAAAATCGGGCAGCGTTTCCTTTGTTTATCGGCCTATCCGTCGAACAATTCGTCGTCAATCACAATCAACCACAACATCCAATCCAATCACAACCAATTCCACAAATCCCAAACTCCAAATCCGTTAATTACTATCATTACTTGTATTTTACATTTTTATTCATATTTTTATTTTATTCACCTTTTTTCGGTTCGCCGAGGCTCATCGCCGACGGCGATAAAATTTTGCGGATACCCGATTAAATTTTGGGGTTTCCAACGCAAAATTTCACCGATTAATAATCTCGAGTAATTAAAACATCTATTCGATTAATCACCAAAATTCATTCGGATTTTTCAGAAATAATTCGAATAAATAAATAAAATGATAATAGCTGAATAATTTATGAACCACAACTCGGACAAATTTAGAAGAGTTTTCGAATTAGTCGAATAACTCAACCAAAACGCAGCAAAGGAAACAACAGAACAACACAACCATACACGCGCACAACACGCGCATACCACAACAGGCAACAACCGGGAACCACACGCCACCAACACGCGCCACACGCGCGGGCGGCGGTGATGGTTACCGGAAAAGAAAACGGCAACAACAACACAATACACGCACATATATACACACACGCGAATAACAACAGGAGACCGGGTCGGATAATCACCGAAAATGAACTGTAAAACAACGAACCGAAGAACAACGGCGGTGATGGCGAGAAAAACAGGGAAGAAGGCGGGGAGAGAGATGCGGAAGAGGGAGAGACGCGGGAGGGGAGGGGAGGTAGAGAGGTAACAGAGAAGAAGGAGAAAGAGCGAGACAACTGAGAGAGGAGAGATCGATGTAGAGAGAGAGAAGGAAGAGTCGGTGATGTTGAAAAGAAGGACAAGAAATCAGCCAATTATATTATGTAATCGTTTAGTCCCAAAATCTGAATTCTAGTCGCGATTAATATTTAAACGAATTATTTACGGGTAAAAGTAACCCGAAAATTCACAAAAGCAATTTTAAAAATCTCGAGTTAATTTAAAATTATTAATACAAGATTTTCAGATTTTTTTTTTAAATCGTCTTTGAAACGCGCACCCAACTCGCATTTTGCAAGTTAACGAACAGACGGGCGGTTAAATAAAAGCCAGAAAATTGCTGGAATAATTTTAAAATTCTCAAAATATTTAAAAGTTAATAAAAAAATTTCATGATTTTTGAGACTTTCTGGAATTAAATACTGATTTTACAATTTAATGAAGACAGAAAATTATTTAAAATTAAATAATTAATAAAATATTAATTTCTAAATTTTATAAACCCCTAAAACAAATATATAAAATTATAGAACAATAAAAATAATTTTAGAAACAATTAACATTTATACGAATAAATATTCAATAAAACCACTTTAAAAATGAATTAAGTTTATACAACTCGATAATTAATTACAAAATTAATCTCCGCATTCAAAAAATCACAAATAATTAATAATATAGCAACACATAACTGACAGAACTATCAAATATTTTATTTGTTTAATAATTCGATAATTATATTTACATATCGAGTCCGAAAATAGGTTACTTAGCCGCTAAGTAACTATATAACGATACAATTTTAATACCCGATTTCGATAATTATCGAAACAGATCCTCTTATAAAATACTTTATACAAAAATAAGATAGTAATGTCTCGCCTTTTAAGAATATGGATTCTTATCTAAATATAAAATGATTAGCGTATCGAAAATTTCAAGTCGGAACTCGTACAGGTCAAACCGTATCCCAGATTGAAAAAGGTCAAAATACGGAAAGTGTTTAGAATTATCAGATTAGGTTAGGAAGGAGTTTTCGGAAGAGTTTCGGGTTGTAAAAACGCAAAAACGGTTGAAGTGGGATGATTTCTGATTCTAAAAAGTAATTTTATAATTATGTAAAAATAATCATTATTAATTCTATAAATTCTTATTAAATAATACAGCAATCCAAAAATTACCATAAAAATATCAAAATTATCTATATTTAATTCTGGATAATTAAAAATTAAAATATCTCAATTTTTATCAGAAATAAACATCTAAATATTAATATCAATTATCAAATAATTCACCAACCTTCACATAAAATCACATAATAATTATTTGTTGATAAAAATAATTACATAATATTTCCCAAACGTTACATCCTTCCCCCCTTAAAAGGATGTTGTCCTCAGAATCATGTTAAGGAACATGTCATGATATTTTTCGAGTATCTTACTTAAAATTTCTCGGAACTCATCACTTTAATCACCATTCAACGGTCTCCTACCGTCATCAAATTTATCAGTTGCTCATGCAACCCTTAACTCAATTTTTTTTACTTCATATATTTGAAGCTAAATTACTCTTCATAGTCATACACACACGAATGTCTTATGAACTCGTTATACCTGTGACAACAAGACCAACTCATTCACAATCGTTCTATCTATCTCACCATTTCAAAGGACTAACTTAATTTACACCAACCTTCTTTTCTTTCCAATTCTAATAGTTCATGTTCATGAAATTTTTATTTTCACTGACTGTTCTACTTTACTTTTCATGTCTCCTTCTGTTCGGTTAGTCCTGCCTATGCTCATTTTCTAATCAAATTCGAGAATCTTTAATCGGTCTCTTGCACTTTCCATCCGTCTGCGCCCGATATACTGAGCTCATGGCATCTGATGCTTCAAAATGTTATAAATCTATTCAAAAACTAAAAATTAAAGGAAAAATCTTGGCAGTTGCATTTAACTCACCACTTTGTGGTATACTTCAATTTCTTTTCAATCACTATCAAGTATATTCATCTAGCGAGAATCTCTTACTATTTGAAAGGAAATATATTTATTTGGGAACGGAATGAATCATAACTTCATTCAAAACCCGGTCTCTTGGTACTAATACTCATTTTGTTGTCATATAAAATTAGATATCAATACAAACTTTGATGCTCACAACGTCCCATACTGAAGTCAACATCAATCATCTGCATTAATACCACCTTTGATATCTAACAACAAAGTAAGTATCAGCATAACCCAGAAGACGGATCAAAGCCTATTCTTCAATTTCTAACTTTTCCAATTCCTTTATCCACTTTCCAGTAATATTAATAACATTCACTCTTTCTTTTCTACTCTAGACATCTGTCTCTAAATGGATCTTGCTTGGCTGGTAATTAACCATACTTCTGTAGCTCATAATCTATTATGACCAGAGTTCATATCTTTGAAGCTTAGAATGCAGTTGCTACTTTTCAACCCTCCACAGGCATATCTTCCAACGCTTAACTTGGTCTTCCTTAGTCCTTGAATTAGTGAGGATGTTATCAATAAATACAATTACACTATCCAAATACTCCTGGTACATTATGTTCATTTAATTTTCAGACTTACAATTTCTGATAATCGACGCGTAACTTCATACCTCCATTCTCTTTTTCCATGATCACTTTTGTGCACAGCGCAAAACACTCTTTATTTCATTATTCTTTTATTCCATATTTCTGAAGTTTTCCTTTACTCATTATTTCATTCCTATTGAGTTATACGATACAGGGCTTTTGACACCAGCTTGACTCTGTGCAGTAACCGACGAGAAATTCTTACCTCATTCTTTGAGGTAACCTTGGTAAATCATTTGTTCGAACCTCCTGGACTTCAATCTAATTTTAAAAAATTTCGACATGAGATTCATTGTAACGTTCTTCTCTCACAGTTCACCCTTAATACCTTTATTTAGTCTTTCCTGGTTACACAAATCTTTGGAACGAATTCCTATTTCCAATTATCGACATTTCACTTCATTCTACTATCAGTTCTGGCACAACTGATGTTCATAACTTGCTTATATCCTGGATCATTTTTATCAAATTTCTTTATCATTCTTTTGATTCCACTTCTTTTCTTATTTATTTCTCCATTCTCATTATTCATTATCTCTTTTAAACATAAGAAATTTACTTTTCTTGATAATATTAATATGTTCATTATTAGATAAGTCATTTCTGAAGTTAACGCTAGAATGCAGGCTTCGTCAGTCTCTGTCTTCCATCAGATACTTGTATTTGGGAGTTTCCCAGTACTTCACAACAACTTCCATTCAACCGCCATTCGACATGGGTATACATTCAAGTCCTTCTTGGAACGTGATTACAGATGATAACATCTCTTTGCTTTATCCTGAACCTTCAGTTCTTGAAAATATTCTACTTACTAGCATGTACCAATTACTTTATGTTCTTTTTGCCTATTGAAATGGACGTATCCATCTAGATAAAATCTCACACATATCTGCAGAAAACATCACGCTAATCCTACTAAACCTTCGATTTCAGCTACTGCCATCGCTTCTTCCAAATTCCTAATTGCTTTGGTTTCGGAACTGAAAATCATGTCAGAGTTTGACTTAATCTAATGGGAATCAACCTCCATTTAACTAACCATTAGTTGGTAAAGTTAATAAATTAACTCTTTTAATTGATCAATTAAACCAAGTGAAGACTAGCTAACTGGAATCAAAGACCAATTACATAAAGTCGGTTCGATCATAACATTCTTTCTCAAGAACCGAGATCGCAATCATTTAGAGTACTGATGAGAACGACAATATACTTCTTTATTCTTGAACGTAGGGTAATTTCTGAAAATTTGGGCATCACTTCCCCTACACCATTAACTACCAGTCGGACTCAAGACGACACCATCAATCAACCAAATCATCCACAATTATATCCACCCACTTCCATCAACCAAAATCATCAATTCACCATACTTCAAATTATATCCTTTTGATCAGCATCTGACTGTGATAACATATATCTTTTGAATTGGACTTAAGGTCTTAAATCAACAATGATTAATATAACCACACATTTCCCAGTTCTTTCAAAATATAATAAAATATTATTGGTGAACTTAAAATTTATCTTGTTGTTTCTTAAAATTTTATTTCGCGAGTATTTTAGCTTATTTCTTGTCATTACTAATTGTGTATAGTTACTTTTACGAATTATGCCGCATCCTTCAATTAATCACATCAATCATCTATCTTTGATGATACATAATCAATTTCATTAACTAATCTGTTTATCTTTTAATAACCACGCATGGTTTTCATTATTATTGTCGCAATCCGGTGGAAACTCAGTCGTTAGATCATTATTTCTTAAAAGATTCCACAGTCGAATCACCATTCCTTCATCTCCACTTATGTTCCCGTATCGAACTTTCGTCGTTGGTCCAGTTATGGGTATCCAATTCACCATAACTTATTTACTCAAATTGGAGAACCTCTTAGTTCCTTGAAGAACATGTTCAAAATTTGATTGCAACTAAGATTTCTTCTATCTTGAATTTTCACGACAAATATCTTCCCGCAACGCAGGGATGCTTCACGTCTTAATCGCCTGTCTGATGCATCGTTCAGAATTTCCTTGATCTTCAATTGTCATCCCGATACTCGTTCGCATTGTCTGATGTACATAGCCTTACTTCCTTATTTTATAATTAATTTATTTATTACAGTTTACTAACGATTCATTTTACGTCGAAATCTTCTGATTTGAAATGCATCGCGTTAACGCAATTTATCGTACTGATGAGATCCCCATAGAAAGAACAACTGTCTGACTTAATGTATTCGCCATGTTTACGTTGTCAGTGCATCCATTCTTCCTTGCTCGCAGATGTCCACCATTTATTGGCTTGTAATCATATCCTCCTTCGACACGTAATTCTACCTGTCACACGGGATTATTCTATTTCTTTTGTAATCATCAAAAAACTATTCTACGTAAGAGGAGAGTTTGTGAATGTGGTTTTGATTGAAAAGAACCGGATAAGGAATAACAATACAACAAACAGTTGGAAGAATCTATAAATCAGTAAATTGAAGGAAGAAGAATGAGTGAAGAATGAGACAACCATATTCGTACTCAAGATGGCCAGTCTTTCATACTATATGGCATACAGCACATGATTAGGTGGCGTCCCACCCGACCCTTTGTCATTTTGACAAAGCGCCACATCACCACACTGTTTATCTCAATCAAGAAGCAATATTTTGAGAAGAGAAATAATTTGGAAGAAATATAATAAATTTTCTTTCATTTTCACTTCATATGATTTATTTCTACACGGAGCTCGTACGTATTCAAAAATCAAGAAGAATATATATGCTAGCATATTAGAAGAAAGAATGTCAGTGTTGATCACCTTCCACGCTTCACCTACATATGCCTTCAGGATCGTTCGAATACAGGTTCACGATTTAAGTCACATCATTGCTTCGGAATGTTGTCTGGAAATGCCTTCACATCAAATGCTTCAATAATTTGATCTTAATCGCGTCCTTCCGAAATTTATAATCATTACTTCCGATTTCCTCTATGCCGCGTAGAAGAACAATTGATCCCGCAATGTCTCAACTCCGTCAATAGGGATACTACTTTTCTCCAATCATCTAGAAGATTCTTCCATTTCCTTCAATCATCCGTTGTCCGTTCAAATTACGAATCTTTTTAAATTTTAACAATTTCATGAATTGGGTAAATAATGTTTTAACATGTTTATTCAATTATTGATATTGTTAAACAAAGTTTACTTTCATCTTTCACGATAAACTTTTCTTCCTGCTGGTGGGTCTACTTGGTCTTTCGAACTAACAATACCGAGTCTATATACATCCTTCTTTTTAGGTTATTTTCTGTTTATAATAACAAGAACATAAATAGTAATTCGACAACCAAATTGTAAAACTCATTTCACGCAAAAACTCCTCTGAAAGTTGATTAAGAAAATATTTTCCAAAATCTCAATTTAAAGTTTTGGAAATCAAATATTTGGTCGTCATTACTATAAAAGTTACTTGCTATTTTTATGATTTACCAATGAAATGTTTAATTAAAAGAATGCCCATATAAGGGTCTCTCCACTTTGGTACCTCTTCCACTTTTCCTTGGATTTTGCTCGCACTTATTAGTCGCCGCAACTTCATTTACCATCGTATATCATTTTATTCGCAATTCTACCGCAACGCTGACATTTAGTACTGTCTCTGACATTCTTGTCGTCGTCCTTGACGTTATGCTTACAACCATGCATGCGATTTGATGTTCTATTTGTAGATAGGGTCGCACCTTCTTGCTAGTCTTACCTATATCTAGGAAGGTAGATATCATTCATCGCGCAGCTCTCGATAAGTGATAAGAATCTTCTCGCAACAGTGGTGCCTCTGAAGCGTGCAACGTTGGTTCTTCATCAGCTTTTCTCAACTTGTTGCCTCCGGCATGAAGCTCGTCCTACTACCTAATTTTAAGTTAAATCGTAGCTTCTCTTACACAAATTCTTACAAGGATCGATCGTATATTCTTCAAATCCATATGAAAAGTAGGGTAACATATCCAGTCTCCGTCGATCTGTCGATTCCTCATTACTGTAGGATCTGAGAACTCAATATACCTATAGCGTTGCGATATTCGCCTTACACTTCCCTCAACAATCCTGGCTTACCCATTCCGTATCGAATCTGCTAACCCTAATTCACACTCAACTTAACTTAACCTGAGTATACCTAAGGTTTTTCCTATCTCATATGACCTATTACTCTTATCCTAGTCTCACCTATTCTTATTTCAGTGACTAATAACCTGCAGCTCTGATGCCAACTTGTAACAACCCAAATCTGAGGTCAAGATTTGGTGTCACTAAACAATCTTTACATAAAATAAAATAATAAACAAATAACCCCTTGAATCCTGATCGTTTACAGGTTATGGTATGAAACAAGAATCTAACCTTCTACAACTCATAACAACTAGAATACAAGTGTAAATACCTTTGTATTAATGCTCTTGTCATATTCTTTTAACTTCTTCAACCTCTCGCAGTGGAGATTTCTCTAACTTCTGCTGTCTATCAAAGCTATTCACTTTTATCCTTATCTGTTTCTGGTAGAAATAAGAATTTACAAAGCAAGAGTGAGCCAAAAATGCCCAGCAAGTATATAATTTGAGTTTCAAGCATTAATCCCAAAGGAAAAACTTCCGGACAAAATCTTAAAACAATTTTAAACAAATCTATTTATTTGAGTGAGTTGAGCGAATAAACGTTGGCTATCACCAACCTTTAATTATAAATCCAAAAATGACAAGCGATTCCCCAGTTCATCTCCTGAATCAGGGTTATGTCCGATTTTGGAATCATAAAACCTTTCGAGAGAGAGAATGCCGTTAATGGCGATCAACAACAAATTAGACTGGACACTAGTTCGCATCTATATCCTGACTATAATGCAGATCTATACCTACCTGTATAGATCCAGTCGGGTCCCCAGGCTCTACGGCCCATCTCAAGGCACCGGACATGTCCCGGTCCTTAGGATTAAGTAAAACTCAATCCCCAAAAATATCACTATCCAGCCCGTAGAGTATTTTGATATCAAATCATTTTGAATTCAAAACATCCCAATTCAGGTTCGTAAATAACCCGAAAGAATGGGTATTTGCTCAAGAGCAATCAAATTATAGGAACAATAATGAAAGGAACATGCATAATCAGAGTAATTGCAGCAAAATGTAAAACATTTAACTATTCTGAACTTAGAATAGAAATGAAGAAATATTTGCAGTATTTTAAAAGAAAAATCAGGAATACTTACCTCAATAAGCTTTAATCGCTATTACTAGTTGACTTTATTTCGACTTGAACGTTCGGCTTTATCGTCAAACTACTATCCCATTTTGGATATGATCCCAACACTCAGGCCCTTCATTTGGAACTTCATTAATCTCGATATCTAATCGCCAGATCATTCCTAGTTCAACGTCAAATCTCGGGTCTTCCGACTAGGACCTACAGGGTTAAAATACCCTAATTCAGATTATCGTTTCGCTTAACATCACATCACTATCCTATTCTACCCATACGATTTCATAACCCAACTCATATTTATATGTATTATTAAAATACATATAGCAATTTGGGTTCACATCTTCAAACTCGGTTCGGTATTTATTTTCGGAAAACACGTTTATTTGTTGTTTTGAAAATAGGGTAATCGATTATTCACAAAACATCTTGTCACATCACGTAAGTAGGTTTCATAAAATTTAATTATATATCCTTGTTCGACGTCTCCGATAATTACAGGTTGCGTTCCTGTATTTTCAGAATTAATTTTCCCGAAAATCGGGCAGCGTTTCCTTTGTTTATCGGCCTACCCGTCGAACAATTCGTCGTCAATCAGAATCAACCACAACATCCAATCCAATCACAACCAATTCCACAAATCCCAAACTCCAAATCGGTTAATTACTATCATTACTTGTATTTTACATTTTTATTCGTATTTTTATTTTATTCACCTTTTTTCGTTTCACAATTAATTTCATTCACTAATTTTATTTCATTTATAAATGTAGGACTCAGATAAACATCATCACCATCCACCATCGGCTTGCCGAGGTTCATCGCCGACGACGATAAAATTTTGCGGGTACCCGATTAAATTTTGGGGTTTCCAACGCAAAATTTCACCGATTAATAATCTCGAGTAATTAAAACATCTATTCGATTAATCACCAAAATTCATTCGGACAAATTTAGAAGAGGATTCGAATTAGTCGAATAACTCAACCAAAACGCAGCAAAGGAAACAACAGAACAACACAACCATACACGCACACAACACGCGCATACCACAACAGGCAACAACCGGGAACCACACGCCACCAACACGCGCCACACGTGCGGGCGGCGGTGATGGTTACCGGAAAAGAAAACGGCAACAGCAACACAATACACGCACATGTATACACACACGCAAATATATATACACACACGCGAATAACAACATGAGACCAGGTCGGATAATCACCGAAAATGAACCAGAAAACAACGAACCGGAGAAGAACGGCGGCGATGGCGAGAAAAACAGGGAAGAAGGCAGGGAGGGAGAGGCGGAAGAAGGAGAGATGCGGGAGGAGAGGGGAGATAGAGAGGTAACAGAGAAGAAGGAGAAAGAGCGAGACAGCTGAGAGAGGAGAGATCGATGTAGAGAGAGAGAAGGAAGAGTCGGTGATGTTGAAAAGAAGGACATGAAATCAGCCAATTATATTATCTAATCGTTTAGTCCCAAAATCTGAATTCGTACCGCGATTAATATTTAAACGAATTATTTACGGGTAAAAGTAACGGTAAAATTCACAAAAGCAATTTTAAAAATCTCGAGTTAATTTAAAATTATTAATACAAGATTTTCAGATTTTTTTTTAAATCGTCTTTGAAACACGCACCCAACTCGCATTTTGCAAGTTAACGAACAGACGGGCGGTTAAATAAAAGCCAGGAAATTGCCGGAATAATTTTAAAATTCTCGAAATATTTAAAAGTTAATAAAAAAAATTCATGATTTTTGAGATATTCTGGAATTAAATACTGATTTTACAATTTAATGAAGACAGAAAATCATTTAAAATTAAATAATTAATAAAATATTAATCTCTAAATTTTATAAACCCCTAAAACAAATATATAAAATTATAGAACAACAAAAATAATTTTAGAAACAATTTTAACATTTATACGAATAAATATTCAATAAAACCACTTTAAAA
This sequence comes from Apium graveolens, assembly GCF_009905375.1. Lineage (NCBI taxonomy): Eukaryota > Viridiplantae > Streptophyta > Magnoliopsida > Apiales > Apiaceae > Apium > Apium graveolens. The sequence continues at coordinate 30,254,485 of NC_133652.1, forward strand.
ATGAATTAAGTTTATACAACTCGATAATTAATTACAAAATTAATCTCCGCATCCAACAAATCACAAACAATTAATAATATAGCAATACATAACTGACAGAACCATCACATATTTTATTTGTTTAATAATTCGATAATTATATTTACATATCGAGTCCGAAAATAGGTTACTTAACCGCTAAGTAACTATATAACGATACAATTTTAATACCCGATTTGGATAATTATCAAAACAGATCCTCTTATAAAACACTTTATACAAAAATAAGATAGTGATGTCTCGCCTTTTAAGAATATGGATTCTTATCGATATATAAAATGATTAGCGTATCGAAAATTTCACGTCGGAACTCGTACAGGTCAAACTGTATCCCGGATTGAAAAAGTCAAAACACGGAAAGTGTTCAGAATTATCAGATTAGGTTAGGAAGGAGTTTTCGGAAGAGTTTCGGGTTGTAAAAACGCAAAAAGGTTGAAGTGGGGTGATTTCTGATTCTAAAAAGTAATTTTATAATTATGTAAAAATAATCATTATTAATTCCATAAATTCTTATAAAATCATACAGCAATCCAAAAATTACCAGAAAAATACCAAAATTATCTATATTTAATTCTGGATAATTAAAAATTAAAATATCTCAATTTTTATCAGAAATAAACATCCAAATATTAATATCAATTATCAAATAATTCACCAACCTTCACATAAAATCACATAATAATTATTTTTTGATAAAAATAATTACATAATATTTCCCAGACGTTACACTGTGTTATCACTGTCAACAGATATTTGAATTAATCATCCGTCGGGTACATGCTTGTTATCCGGCGGGTAGCCTTATTGATCATCCGTCGGGTACATGCTTGTTATCCGTCGGGTAGCCTTGTTGATCATCCGTCGGGTAGCTTTGTTGATCATCCATTGGGTAGCCATTTATCACTTGACTCCATTTTGTTTGTGCAGAATTACAAGACATCTTATATTTATATTTAATCAACCTATTCTGCACATCTACTAGCAGTCTACATGATTCATAAGCTACTATAGAATCTATACAAAGTTATTTGCAGAACTGTGCTAAATTACTTATGGTTACATAAGCTACTCACCCGGTGGATATCAATCAGTCATTCGTCGGGACTATATTGAATCATCCGTCGGGACTATAATTGATCATCCGTCGGGTGCTACAAAATTCACTAAGTTAAATATACTAAGGTGTTTTGTTTAGCTTATCATCAAGTACATGACATATTCCTAACAATCTCCCCCAATTTATGTCTACTGGAATTGTAGCCATAAATTAAGAGAAACTTGATGATAACAAAACATCCTAAAGATACAGAATGAAAAATAGTAGATAAAACTGATAAGTGTTATAAATTGCTGAAAGTTGAACAATGCAAAGTACACAAAGAAATTGCTCATAATTGTTATCAAGATGCTCCTTTAGTCTGAGCAAATAGATCTATTTTCTTAATTGTCTAGATTTCTTCCCAAGTCTTCTGTTGTTTTCTTCAATTTGATTCTGAAGTTGTCTGTGGAATTCAAGTTCATCAGCTTCTGAGAGATTTAGCATTTCCTGCATTTCCAAAAGAGTCTTATTGCTAGAGATACTCAGTTGGTCCTCCAATCTGAAGAATCTTCTAACACCTTTGTCATCCATGAATTCCATTAGCCAATAGGGCCTTAGATGCACTCTTTTTCATGTAAAGGGGATAGATAGATTTTTTGGAAGTGCATCTTTGGCTCTAATACTCCTTAGTTCCTCAATCCTCTTTAGAACTATTCTTCTTGCAGTCACATTGTATCCAAAGTTCTTTTTGAAGGATGAGTAGACTTTCATCAGAACAGATTGGCTTTCTTGGAGAATCCTGTGAAGAGGCCATGACATCTATTTTCTTCCCTTGTATCTAAATACCAGTCTTTCAGGAAGATATATGTAAGCATCAATTCCTCTTACTTCTTCCAGTTCATCCAAGTAGAGATCCAAGTCTGAAAATTCCTTGATATCACAAATGTACATGAGATCTCTCTTGTTGACTGTGGGTTGGGATTTGGTTAGAGCTTTGGATCTGAGAGATACATGCTTCACTTTCTTGCTAGCTATAGTCTTTGTCTTCTTTGTCTTGAAGATGGGTAAATTTAGCTCAGGAATTGGTAAACTATCCCAGTCTACTGGCTCATCCTTAGGAATAATTGGTTCACCATGAATATTTCTTGTTGGATCAACCACTTTGAATTCTTCAAATACCACTGAGGGTTTTGATGTCTGAGTTGTAGTAGTAGGCTTTTTGGGAAATTGGTCTTCCAATTCCTCATCATTAAAGTTCACTTTCCTCTTGGAATGGAGTTTGTATCTAAATCTTCTTTTCTGCTGTGATTCTTCTTGCATTTTCAGATCCTTAGGTTCAGTAATTACAGTTGGTTGTACAGGAAGTTCTATTGTGGTTTTTACAGCTTGAAGCTTGGCCAAGATAGCAGCTTGTTCTTTCTTTTGCTTTTGCTTCTTAGCATCCAAAGCAGCTTGCTTCTTTTATAGCCTGATTCTTTCTTTCTCTTCCTTCTTAGCTTCCACAAATAGTGGGTGTCCAACCACTACACAAATCTCCTTACCATTTATGTAAATTTTGGCAATTCTTCTTTTCAATGCTGAATCAGTTGGATCCTTGTAGAATACAATAGACCTAGCCAACAGCTTCTTCTCATCTGGCAAAGGATTCTTGTCTGAAAAATTAGGATAGTTCCATTTGGCCTTCATGATGAGATCTTTCTTTGGAGATTTGATACAGGAAGTTTGACCTCTTTCCAGATAGTTCATGCTTATCTCATTCACAGAAATTTTCATGACTTTAGAATAATGATTGAAGACTTTGTTTGGCTTTTGAATTGGCCCAAACTTTTGTTGAATATCTGCATCTATTTTTCTCCATTTTTCTTTTATTTCCTTCTCTAGAGTTGTAACATCAAGCATCTTGGGATTTGATTTTAACTCAAGCTTTTCAGCTGCTCTTTGGATTAGATCAATGCTATCCAAAACTGGTGGCTTTGAGAAAGCAATTGTTGGCACAATCATTTTGCTGACTTGTATGTTTAACACTTTTTGCTCCCCCTAACTTCTTGATTCCCCTTGACTGAATAAGACAATTGAGCTTGATTTCTCTCCCTTAGAAGAAGTTTATTTCTCCCCTTTTTCGTTATCAACAAGTTGAGTAGAAGAAGGAGTTTGTGCTGCCACTAGCCTTTGAAGCAAGTCTATTTATTGTGCCTGATGTAGATGTATAGCTGTTAGAGAGGCTTCCATTGCTGTCATTATTTTCTCCAAGGAATCCACCTTGGTTGCAAGACCAGTATTCTTCCTTAATTGTCTTTTAACATCAAGCATTGTAGCTTCTGGAAGTTTTGCATCTAATCTATCAGCTATATCCTTTTTCACTTGAGTGATCTCTGTTTTGATAGAAGTAATATCCTGATTGTATTGGAAGCCTTGGATTTGATGCAGATGTAGAGAATTAAGATGTGCTTGTAGAAGCTGCTTGGTGCCTGCATCTGTTGTAAATTGAATGGCATTATTTATTTCCTGGATTTGATGGATGAGAGTGACCTTAAAATATTGAAGATCACAATCCTTGGAGAATGCCCATGAGGGAAGGCCAGATCTAGAACTGGTGCCTACTTCTCCCCCTATGTTCATGATTTCCCCACTTGCACTATCATCTCCAAAGAAATCAGCAGATTTACCTGTGCCATAGTCAATATCATCATCACCTTTGGGTGGCATAACTGTAACAGCATCCTTAGCTCTCTGCATTGACCGAGTGGTGTGCACCAAGTTCAGCATCCTTTCTGCATTCTCATTACCCTGGCCAGGCAAAATTTGATATGTTGGGACAGGATGAGTAAATGCCTCAGCATCCAAAGAGATGGAACCTATAACAGCTTGAGGATGCTAAGATAGTCTCTCAATGTCTGCATCATTGGCATTCATTGACTCACTAGCAATGATATCCAACCTTATCCCTCTTGTACCTGCACTTCTCTCATTTTCTCTCTCTCTCTCTCTCTCTCTCTCTCTCTCTCTCTCTCTCTCTCTCTCTTTTTGCATCAAGGGCTCCCCTTGGCTCCCCACCTCACACCCTCACCTTCACCATCTAAGGTGGGACTCCTCTCACTCACTTTTGCCAGTCCTGAAGAAATGGACTGTATATTATCACTCTTTTTCTCTCCTTTTTCCTGGGAGCAACCCAGACTCTCACTCAAATTACTACCTTCCCTTAATCTTAAAAGTGATTGTACAATTACTAAGTCATCTGCACTTGTAACTATAGTTGAACTTTGAAGTTGTGCAGAGACTCCTGACAGATGAGAAATATCCATTGGGGTAGTAATTTGACTATCTGACGGATGACTGCTGTTAGGCACATCCGTCGGGATACAATCACTACTCGACGGATGAACAATATCCATCAAGTGAGTAGAAATGAATGAGTGTGGAGTGGAGACTATTGTAGACTCTGTGCAGATTGATGAAAATTTTGGCACATATATTTCAACAGTCTCAGAAAGAAATGGCAAGTGAGCCAATAAATCATCTAGAAGATGATGCTCACTTGCATGGATTGTTGGCTTCTCCAACAGAGTTAAAGATGGAGAATTTGGTTGAGATGTATGAATCATATCAACATCCAATGAGTGTGTGGGAGAATTTGGTGTTTCAGGTGCTTCAATTATGAGAGATTTTGGCTGTCACTCAACATTTATTGGAGCCACATCAACCTGACTTTGAGAAGGTGCAGTGACTGGGTCTTTAGCACCAGTTTGCACAGTGTGTGATCTCTGTGCATCCCCAAGGGTTTTTGGTTTCTTCTTTCTAGCATAAGTTTGTGGTGAGCTAGTGTCCCTACCCCTCTTGGCCTGTGCTCCTGGTTGGGAGCTTGTTTCAATGGTAACATCCTTTTGGGAGGATGAAACCAGTAATGAGCTAATATCCTTATTAACAACCACAGTTTGTTGGGAAACTGTGGTGTGACTAGGTTTGGGTACACTCTTCTCACCAGCCTTATCCTTAGGGTTTCTTTGATTTTCACCCTGTCACTCACCTTTCTTACCCTCCTTCACACTCCCCTCTTTGGTTTGGTGGATTTTACAACTGGTTTTTTTTGAAAGAAATCAGAGGGGGCTTTCTTAGCTTTGGATTTAGGAACTTTTGTTGGTTTGGTAGCTTGGGTAGGAAACTGTTGGGTCATTGACATAGTTGCCATTGCTACACTAGAAAGCAAAGAAATTTGTGAGTTTGGAAGAGTGGAGTCAGAAGAAATTACCTCACTTACCTGAGGTCCCTCAATTACTAGAAAGTAGTATAAGGGGACCTCCTTAGGATGGTTTGCTCTGTTTAAATCTGCAATGATCCTTCTTTCTTGAACCCAACAATTTAACTTGTTGGTTGGGTTCTCAATCACAATATCTTCAATAAGATGGTTAGCAAGCATAATAAAGAATCTAGCATAATAGACACTTTTACCTCTCTTATTGATCTCTCATAACTTAAAGCCTAACTCAAACAAAACCAAATCACTGAAATTAAAGTACTTATCAGTAACTAGCATGTAAAGCATGTTAAGCATAGAAATGTTTATAGAGTCAAAGTTACTAATTTTACCAGAAAACACCTTAGTTACTACATCACACAGATAACTCCATTCTTTCCTAAGACCCAACCTCCTAATTTCACTTAATTTAGAAGTAGTGAGTGTATAGCCCATGAAATTAAGTATATTAACAATGTCAGTGTCTGTGTGTGGAGCAGTTACAGTATTATCAGGAATCTTGAAGCATGCTTTAACTATATCACTATTTATGCAAAACTGCTTACCTCTCAGGGTGAATGTGATTGTCTTGTCTATCGAGTTGTATACTGCAGTTGTCCATATCTCTTCAACAACCTCACAGTAAATGGTGGGTGATTCCAGCATGGCATAGTTGAGTTTGCAGTGCTTCACAAAATCCATCATTTTGTGATAGTCACCATACTGTTGAATCTCCTTGTTCACCAAAGCTGTGAAGTTGTTTTTCTCATAAATATAACCGGTTTGAGACATGATTTTCACTACAGGTACCATTGTTAGAGGTTTGGAATTTGCAGAGAGAGAGTTTGCTTTTGAGAAGAAAGAAATTAGAGCAATTGAATCTTGAGAATGATAAAAGAAATGAATAAAAGTGAATTTGCTTTTATACTATCTCAGAAATTAACTGTCAAAAATAATAAAGTAAAATAAAGTAACCAATAAAAATTGCCCAAAATAGCCGTTTAAAAATAAATAAAATGTAAAAATTCCGTCACTTATCCGTCGTGTCATGCTTACAAGCTGTAAGTATACTCGATTGATAATGTTCAGGGAATTAACGGCTAGGATTGAAACAATTCGACGGATGAGGATAAATCAGTTATCCGTCGAGTTATAAAATATTCCAGAAAAGTAATTGATTTTATTGGCAAATTGTATTCTGACGGATGATCAAACTTGATGGATATTGATCATCCGTTGGGATGTAAATTTTGACTTAGCCAAAATTTCATCCAAAACACAAAAATCGATTAAATTTCTAGCTACATAACCACTTGCAAAAATATCTAAAATAATTCAAGAGAAATTAAGCAAACCTAATTCACTTACCAACCTTGAAAAGGTGGATTCATCAAGTGGTTTGGTAAATATATCTTCAAGTTGCTTTTCACTTGGAACAAAATGCAGTTCCACATTACCATTCATCACATGTTCCCTTATGAAGTGGTACTTGATGTCTATGTATTTTGTTCTTGAATGTTGTACTGGATTTTCAGTGATGGCAATTGCACTTGTGTTATCACAGAAAATAGGAATCTTATCCACTTGTAGACCATAGTCCAACAATTGGTTTTTCATCCATAAAATCTGTGCACAACAACTACCAGCAGCAATATATTCAACTTCAGCTGTAGAAGTATAAACTGAATTTTGCTTTTTACCGAACCAGGACACAAGCTTGTTCCCTAGAAATTGACAGGTTCCTGTTGTACTTTTTCTGTCAATTTTACAACCTGCATAATCTCTTGTTAAGTGATTTTCCAAAAGGAACTTCGATAAAGTGTCATAACAGGCTCTAGGTGCTTGCTTCAGTCCATAGAGTGCTTTCAAAAGATAGTAAACATGATTTGGGAAATTTGGATCTTCAAAACCAGGAGGCTGACTGACATAGACTTCCTCCTCCAAATCTCCATTTAGAAAAGCCCTCTTGATATCCATTTAATAGACCTTGAAATTGGCATGGGCTGCATAGGCTAAGAAAATTCTGATGGCTTCAAGTCTTGCACCAGGAGCAAAAGTTTCATCAAAATATATTCCTTCTTGTTGACAATAGCCCTTAGCAACCAATCTAGCTTTGTTCCTGACCACTATACCATTTTCATCCATCTTATTTCTGAATACCCATTTGGTGTCAATTGGATTCTTTCCTTTAGGCTTGGGTACCAACTTCCATACTTTATTCCTTTCAAATTGATTTAGCTCCTCATGCATAGCTAAAATCCAATCAGGATCCAACAAAGCTTCTTCTACCTTCTTTGGTTCTTCCTTAGATAGGAAGCTGCTATATAAACATTCTTCAGTTGCTCTCCTTTTTTGAACTCTAGAAGATACATCACCAATGATGAGCTCAAAGGGGTGATCTTTTGTCCATTTTCTTTGTTGAGGTAGATTAGCTCTAGATGAAGAGGCCTCATTGTTGTCTTGATGTGTAACTGAGTTTTGATTATTAGAAACTCCCCCTGAGTTTATGGATCTTTGATTTGATAAAGGGGAACTTTCGGTAAGTGATCTATTCTGACTTTCAGCTTCTTTTGATGACCCGACGGATGGTGCATTTTGAGTTCCGATGGATGAAGCTGATTGTCTCCCGACGGACAAGGCAGATTGTCTCCCGACGGTTGAAGCATTTTGTAACTCGACAGATGTTGAATTTTGTGCTTCATTAGTAGTAGATTTTTCTGCATTATCCTTTGCTACTGTTTCTTGATCACTTTCATCATCACTGTCATCACTAATCATCTCCACATTATCAAATTTGAGGCTCTCATGATAATCTCCATCTTGCAGTCCTTCAATCTTCTTATCATCAAACACAACATGTACTGATTCCATAACAATGTTGGTTCTTAGATTGTAGACTCTATATGCTTTACCAACAACATATCCAACAAAAATTCCTTCATCTGCTTTAGCATCAAACTTTTCATTTTGATCAGTTTGATTTCTCAAGTTATAACATTTGCAGCCAAAGACATGAAGAAAATTTAGAGCTGGCTTCTTGTTTTTGAATAATTGATAGGGTGTCATACACTTTGCTTGATTAACCAAAGAAATATTATGAGTGTAGCATGCAGTATTTACAGCTTCAGCCCAGAAGTATGTTGGTAATTTTGATTCTTCAAGCATTGTCCTTGCAGCTTCAATAAGTGATCTGTTCTTTCTTTCCACTACTCCATTTTGTTGTGGAGTTCTTGCTGCTGAAAACTCATGCATAATCCCATTCTCTTCACAAAATACTCTCATAACAGAATTCTTGAACTCGGTTCTATTGTCACTCCTGATTCTTCTAACTTTGAAATCAGGATGATTGTTGACTTGCCTTATGTGATTGATGATGATTTCACTAGCCTCATCATTAGACTTTAGGAAATATGTCCAAGAGAACTTTGAGAAATCATCTACAATTACTATGCAAAATATTTTCCTTGAGATGGACAACACATTGACTGGTCCAAACAAATCATGTGTAGCAATTACAGAGGTTCTTCAATTGTTGAATCAAGCTTCTTCCTGAATGATGCTTTAATTTGCTTTCCTTTCTGGTGGGCATCACACAGTCCATCCTTAAAAAACTCCACTTGAGGAATTCCTCTAACCAGTTCTTTCTTGACAAGCTCATTCATGGTCTTGAAGTTTAGATGGGATAGCTTCTTGTGCCACAACCAACTTTCATCTTGACTTGCTTTACTGAGAAGACAAGTAACAGATTCTGCATTTGATGAGTTGAAGTCAGCTAGATACACATTTCCTCTTCTCACACCAGTGAGAACCACTTTGTTGCTTCTTTTGTTAGTCACAACACAGGCTTCTAAATTGAAGGTTACCGAATTTCCCTTATCACAAAGCTGGCTGATACTCAGCAGATTATGCTTGAGACCATCCACTAGGGCAACCTCCTCAATGATGACATTGTCTTTAGAAATAAAGCCATATCCCACAGTATAACCTTTGATGTCATCTCCAAAAGTAATACTTGGGCCAGCTCTCTCCTTGAACCCTGTGAGCATGGTAGAATCTCCAGTCAATTGTCTTGAACAATCACTATCCAAGTGCCACAGATTCTTTCTATTTCCCTACATACATCAAAACCAAATCAAGTTGATTTTGGTACCCAAGTTTCCCTGGGTCCTGCCTTGTTAGCTTTCTTCTTTTATTTCTTAGGTTTGATCTCATTTGACTTGGGGATATCAGATTCATCCTTAGTCATCTGAGTTGGACCTTTGAAACCAGTCATTAAAACAGAATTATCATGCACATTTTGATTAACAGGAAAAGGTATGTTGTTTGCAAATATGTTATTCCAGTAAGGCATGCTAAATGGCATTTGAGGCATACTAAATGCAGCATAATAAGGATTAGGTGTAAATGGCATATTAGCAAATTGTGCATTAATATTCTGTGCAGACATAACATTCATATGCATAGAAGACATGGCATTCATGTTGGGAAAAGAAGATGGTACAGATATAGGAGTAGGCATAGCAAGTTTGCAATTAACAGACAGATGATTAACACTACCACACTTAACACATATTTTTCTTGGAGCATATTTATCAGGTGTATAGTTGTTATGTTTGTTAATCCCTACTTTCCCATTGTATTTCTTTTTAGCTTCTGTTTTAGCCTTAATCTTTTCTAATCTCTCATTCAATTGCTTGATAGACAGATGACCAACATTCACTTTCTTCTCCTTCTTCACTTGATTTGATTTTCCTGGAACAAAGTTTTTGGAAACTGATCCATACATTTCATTTAACTTGGCAAGTTTGGCTTTGCTCATAGGTTTGCTCACAGTCGACGGATGAGGATTTGTGTCACTCGACGAATAATCCTTTTGATTATACGACAGATGACTCTCATCATCCGTCGAGTCCACATCTGTTAGCAATCCTTCAACCAAATTGGATTCCAGCTTCTCCTTACTCTTTTTCCAGGATGCATCACAAAAGGACTCAATACCTTGAACTTTGGTGATTTGAGCATGAACATCTCTAGATGATTTCCATGCCTTAATCACCTCCTGTTCTCGTTCAAGTTGCTTCTTCAAAATCTCTTATTTCTTCAAAGACTCAGTTAATTCCACCTTAGCAATCTTACATTCTATTTTCAATTTCTCAATATCAATAAACTGAGACTCTAGCACATTATTCCTCTCACTTAAAAACAGACTGTTTTCTTTAATTTTAGCATTTTCCTTAGTGAGAGACTTAAGTGTAACACGCAAATGATATAATTCTGTAGACATGTTATTAGTTGCATCATTACACTCAGTTTAGATAAATGTGCTAGGTTAGTGGTGATTACCTGATTACTTGAAGAACTTATTTATGTTTCATCAGATATGGCCATTAGGGCTAGATTCACATAGCTAACATCTTCATCCTTATCTAAACCATCTGCTGCCCAGTCATTTTCTTGTGTAATAAAAGCCCTTTCCTTTTGTTTGAGAAACTCAAAATACTTTTGTTTATAATCCACAGGCTCAAACTTCTTCTTGCTGGAATCTGACTTTCTACACTCACTGGCGAAATGCCCTGCCAAGCCACATTTGAAACATTTGAATTTTGATTTATCCACCATGTTTCTATTTGGCTTAGCTGCTCCAAAGTTCTTCTTGAACTTGAGCTTGGAAAATCTTCTGGAAAGGAATACAAGATGTTCATCAATATCATCCATATCATCTCGGCTCAAAGAATCTTCATTTTCAGCTACCAGCCCCTTGCCCTTATTTTCACAAACCTTTGTAGTAGACTCAACAACTTCTACCGTCACCTCCTTCTCCTTTTCCAACTCAGCAACCAGTGCTATGGACCCTCCTTTCTTCTTTCCAATCTTCATCCTCTCATCTTGCTCTATTTCAAGCTCATAAGTTTTCAGGATGCCATACAGTCTCTCCAAGGTAAACTCCTTGTCGAAACCCTTATCGAGTTTCACTTCGAATTCAAATGGGTTTTGGTTTGATTCTTATGAAAACAAAGTATACGAGTTTGGTTCTTGAAAATCAGTGGTTTTTGGTAGGAAACCCTCGATACGAGGGCACCATCGAGAACCGCCGCCACCAACGATGAACTCCGGTGAGTCGGTGGTGAGATGGGATGCTATGACTGAGCTCTACTAATTTAAATATATGATTTCGAGTAGTTGCATGTGGATTTTTAAGAAGTTCAGAATTTTCGATTTTGAAACCGAGATTATTTCGAATAAATTGATTTAATTCAGTTATGTTAAATCCTTGGTTTATGAATTTAGTTTGATTGATTTTGAAATTTGTATGTGATATGTTGAATAAGTTAAGTTGGTGATTTAAGGAAATTATAGTCGAAATTACTTGATCAAGGATGATTTTTGATGTGAATTGTTGCATGTTCGTTTAAATTCTTTTGGGATTTGTATTTTAATTAGTTGACTATATTTAAGAAGTTAAGAATCGAAATATCATTTTATTGGATTGAAGGATTTAAGTCTAGTATTGTAGTCTTGATACGATATGCTAAGTTGTTAGTTGTTAATTGTATAAAGTAGAGTGGCATGTTACAAGTTAAGTACTAAGAAGTGATTAAGTGTGAGTGTTTGTGATTGACTGTTTTTGTGGTTTGTTGTTAAAATGGGAATATCGTATTTATGAATACGTTATGTCCAATTTTCAAGGGAAATTATATATATATATATAAATAACATATATATATATGTTATTCCCTAACAATACAACAAGAATTACTGAAGGGGGGGTTGAATGTAATTCTGGCTTCTTTTTGAGATTTATGAAAAATGGTTCTAACTCAATTTTTATCTAACTATTTGATTTGCAAAGTGCGGAATTCAGAGTTAAGTTAATCAAACATAAAGTAATAAAAACGCAGGTCTTTAAAACTTTCTGGTGGATTTGAATGTATCCACCATATATATATATATATATATATCAAGAGAACCCTGTGAAGCTTGAATAGCTCACAACTGCTTTACAAGTGAACAAACAAACTACAGAGAAATTCTACAGAATACAGCTTACAAATGTTTCTCTGCTAAAAATGTGTTTGCTTAGTTGTTTGTTCTACTAGCTACACTTGGTTTATATATCACCAAGTTTACATGGTAATAAGACAGGATAATAAAACAAAACCTATCAAGTCTAACTCCATGCTGCTTCACTACTTTATTCCAGCATCTTTGAATATCTTCAAAATAGCATGAAAATGGTAATGCTTCTTTGTTCTTAAAACACTGCTAAATAGGCTGCCACATTCCTTTTTCAAACACTCGACACATGTGACTGTGTTGTCACTGTCAACAGATATTTGAATTAATCATCCGTCGGGTAAATGCTTGTTATCCGTCGGGTAGCCTTGTTGATCATCCGTCGGGTAGCCTTGTTGATCATCCGTCGGTTAGCTTTGTTGATCATCCGTCGGGTAGCCATTTATCACTTGACTCCATTTTATTTATGCAGAATTACAAGACATTTTATATTTACATTAATCTACCTATTCTACACATCTACTAGAAGTCTACATGATTCATAAGCTACTACAGAATCTATACAAAGTTGTTTGCAGAAATGTGATATATTACTTATTGTTACATAAGCTACTCACCCGGTAGATATCAATTAGTCATCCGTCGGGACTATAATTGATCATCCGTCGGGCACTACAAAATTCACTAAGTTAAATCTACTAAGGTGTTTTGTTTAGCTTATCATCAAGTACACAACATATTCCTAACAATATATATATATATATATATATATATATATATATATATATATATATATATATATCGGATCTATAAACAATATGTTTTACTAAGATTTGGTCGTAAACAAAGTATGTCAGATTATGTGAATATGTGATTACTTGCTATGTGTGGAGTAAATATGAGTCGATAATATATGTGTATATTAGATGCTAGCCTAATATGTGATATGTTTGGTATAAGTAGCATAAGGGAAGAGAATAATACGATTGGGCTAAAGTTAGACGTTCTGAGAAATGTCAGGAATTGATAAGATTACTAATTTGGGTTCGTTTTGTATTGTAGATTTGGAAAATGAAGGCATTCAGGCTAGGAAAGGAAAATAGGCTCTAGGTGGAAGTAGCTCAAATTCTGTGAAATAGGAAAGCTTTGTGAGACAAGTAACTCTGCTATCTATTATGATTTGATCATGGAGAAGATATTGATGATATGCACTGATAGAGTAAAGAATCTTCTTAATACTTTAATTGAACCTTGTGATAAAACCTGATAGTAACACATTTGTTTCAAGTACTTATACCCTGTTTTCATATTTTTGCTATCCTTGCGATCCCCTGACCCTACGTAATTTGGTAAATCCTTTCTAACTAATACCATGACAATCTAATGCCTGTTGTAGTAAACTCGAACCATGTAAATGTTTCCTTTCTTGAAACTATCTTATTTAACATGCCTTGTGAATATCTACGCTTGATTTCTAATCATTTCCTAACTTACTTTCTTTGAACTTCACTTGCTCATTCACTAGATATCTTGAATTGAACCCAGGAATGACTTTCGACTCGAAAGAGTCCAAATAGTTAATCTTAAAAAGAACTTAGTTAAACTTTTGTGTTTTCCAAAATAAAGGTTTTTCTAATGAATTCCTAAATATTGGATAGAGACGTAAGAGGCTAGTGGGACTAGTCCAGTCACATAGAAGGCTAGTGGGGCTAGTCCGGTATATAGGCTGAAATAATGTCATAGGTACCTTAATGACCGGATGGAGGTAAGTACGGGCTGATCACCCGTATTATATTTAAAAGATGGATATTCCAATCAAGGGTTCTTTGTTGTTAAAATGTAAAAGTGAAAGATTTCTAATTGTGCAACGAACGTTATTCATTGCTTTTAATTTGAAATTGAATAGTTTGCGCTGAACTTCTTAAAGATGTGAGAAAACTTAATCAAGAACCCTGTTACTCTACTTTGACACTTGATACTCAAAGCTTGGAATGATCTTCTTTAAAGTTGTGAGAAACTCTTTAGGAACTTTATCGCTTGTTCTTGAGAAATGTTGATTTACAAAGCTTGAATCTTGAAAGCCCTGAAGCCCTCTCTTGGAACCCTTTCCTAGATATTGTTAAAATACTTTCACCTAGTTATTAAGAATAAGAATGCCTCTATTATTTTTGATATATAGAATTGTTTAAATAGTTACTTGTTGAGCCTTTTTGCTCATATATATTTGTGTCAATCTAACCATGATAGTTAAGAAAGAAGATGGTCAGACTTAGGCGCACCGCTAGTAAGAGTGTTTATGGCGGTCCCTATCGTACCATTGGTTTTTAGGTGCCAGATCACGTAGATGCTTTGTGAGGAGATGGCAATAGTTGATGGGAATTGTAATAGCGTCATCAGATACTTTTGGGTTATCTGTTGATTCCAAGTCGGAGTCGAATAATTTGGATTTATTTATATTAAGGGTTGTAATAATAATATTCTGGTTGGTAGTTATAATCTTGTCTCATACTTTATCATGTTTAGATCCTAGTGTTTTTCGGTGTTTAGTATATTTCTGCCGCTATATTATATTAGTATATTAGTGATGTGGTTCCTCATTCCTAACCCCGAGATTGAGGGTGTCACATAAATAAAGTGCAAGTAATTGACCAACTCGTGAGTTTGTTAGTCAAATATGAAATCTCACTCTTGAGGAGTTATAAAGATTTATGAGATCTCACTCGTGAGGAGTTATAGAGATTAAGTACTTGTAATTTATAGATCTCTTCCTTATATGTTTTTTTTGAAGATCAAATACTTGTTCAAATTCCGAATTCGAATTTATGTTCTCTTTTCTTTTGAGAACTTTCTTTATAGGAAATCTTGTATTAGAGCTTGATATGAAGTAGAGAAATTAAGTACAAAACTCAAATAAAAGAAACTCAGATAATAAGTTAAAAATGACCACTTTTGAAAAATGGTCGGAAAAATTCGTTGGAAAAATTCGCTAGAGGTTCTGGCGGATTTTGGCACTTAGATCGAACTTTGGGCAGCCCTTCGGGAGGCCGGAGAGTGATAGTGGATGAGCTCACTTGGTTGGGTGAAACTAAGCTTGGTTGGGTGAAACTAAGCTTGTATATCAAAAACCTTGTAGATATAATAATATATCTAAAAGAGAAAAGGTTTTTGAGAAGAAGTATGCGTTTAAAAATTTGAGAGAGATGAACAGAGTATAATTCTTGAAAATCACATAAACTTTGTGACTCTTAGCTTAGTGAAAATGGGTTGGGTGTGGGGGTTTATTTATAGGAGAAGTTAGGTAGTTTGAATGGTGGAGATTCAAGGATAATGGATTATGGAAGTGACATGAAAGGCAAGGTGTGTTAGTTGTGTTTCTTTGACACTTTCCATATGAGACAAACAAATTTATGGAGCTCAAAACTCAGCTGATTTAATTTAATAAAAATGTATTTTCTTTTTTCTTTTAATCATTATTTAATCATTTAATTAAGTATTAAGTACTATTAAATATGAACATGTTAAAAACTCTTAAATAAATATCATAAAAATATGATAATTACCTAAATATTATAAAATAAATTGATTTAATATATCATCATAGTTTTAACAAATCTCGTGAGATCTCAAATCAAATTTCGAATATTTTTAAAAAGGGACAAGTCCCAAAAATAATAATGCGCTACTAGTGAAGTTTGTAACTTTAATACAAATAATCAATTGACTTGATCCTATAAAGACCTCAAACACATTAATTTATATTAAGATAAGATATTAAAAAAAATTACATTATTGGTAAGATATTCTCACCGAGTTTGTAATTTAGATTTACTAAATGTAGAATGTAACGATGTTTTTCGGCCAGTTCATGTACTCAAATTTCGAGTATTTTTTGAACAATGGGCCAAATTCTGATTTCAAATTCGAAATAAACTAAAATGCATTGACTCATTATAATTCGAACTTATCTAAATATATAATACCAATATAGATTATTTATATATAAGCCATTCTATTTTCAATATTTTCTTTAAAAACTATATATGTACATTTTAATCACTTTTTATAATACAAATTTGTTAAAAATATATGAGATATATTTTCAAACAAAAAAATGATTAATAAATAAGATAATAATCCATTTATGTATTATGTCTAACTTTATATCTGAAATTCAATTCTTTAAAATTAATTGTATAAATATTCAAGTAACTATCTTTTTTTGCGGAATTCAAGTAACTATCTTTAAAATTAATAAAATATTCATTTAGCACACGTACATATTATGTGTATGATAAAAAATATATGTGACAATATGGTGTAGTGTTATGAGGTTGTATAGGTGATTGAAATATCTCGAGTTCGATTCCCACAAACCATATTTTTAATATAAATATTAAAAACAGAGGTAGTTAGGTTTTTCAGTGAGATTTTTTAATCTTATGAATATTATCATCATGTTCTTCTATTATATGTAGAAGAAGAGATACGTTTTAGATTAATGGTATGATTTTATGTCAATCACAGTTAAGTATTATAGATAGGAGAGTTTTGCAAAAAAGTATTCGACGAGAGATATAAATTGAGAGAAAATATACATGTATGTAATGTTAAATATTTTGCATATATACTTAATGGATGATAATTATGTGTATTACAAGGTTTTTAAAAATTTTGAATCTACTGTTATGAATCAACTTAACACATTTAAAAGAGAATCATGGCAGAAAGTGGATTTTACGAAATAATATATGCTTTTTAGTTCAAATACAGAGGATATCGACATGTTTAATAATTTCAGTCTGATGGGAGATAGGAAAATGCATATGTACCTAAGATGTTCTAGTATAATAATTGGAAAAGAGAATGTCATTTTAAGTTTATTAAAAAAAATGAGTAAGAGATTACAAAGTTGGGATGGGATATTGTTATCTATAATGAGGAATGAGGTCATACAGAAAAGTGTGCGATGTTGTTAAATGTAGTAAATATTTTTCTTCTTCCCTTAAATCTTTGTCATGATATTAAACAAATGATTATTTGGTGGTAGAATTCACCTTCATAGAAGCGAGGCCTTTATAAGATGAATTGCGAATGTTAATTTGTTCACAAGTCTTGCAGAAGTATGAGTTTCAGAAAAAATATTAAAGATGTTAACTTAGATTTACCTGAAAAATATGAATAGATCGTTTAATGAGATGTGAGAGCTCATTAACAACAAGGATATTCAAAACTTTATACTGCCCCGTTGAGATGTGAGTTTATGTCCAATTCCTAATTTTTTATGGAGCACATGGGAAGCTCGCAATTTAGTTAAACGGGGGGGGGGCAGTAGATAGTGTGTTGACATGGGTAAATCAATCCCAATTCTGCATGTACCTTGGTTACCAAATATAAATATTGCTTTTATAATTTCAAATCACAAAGCGTTGCAAAATAGAGCCTATTGAGAATGATATACTTGGTCGAGATGAGGATCTAATTTATGGTTTGTATTTAGAAAGAGATGTTGAACCGATTTGGTTAATTTTGTTGTTTAAAAATATAATGTGGACTCCTGACAATGGTTTAAGTAAGCGTCTAGTAATTATGGTATAAAGAGTGTTTATAAGTCATTACAACAATTCAAGGGGAGTTGGGTTAGCAATAATAGTACAAGTTTTGGCAGAATTTTAAAAAAATAATCTAAAACCGGAAGAGTTTATCTGGTGAGTTTTATCGTGGTGTTTGCCTACAAACTAAAACTTGCATGATTGTGGTGTCGATATTCAGGTCACATGCGCAATGTGTCAACCACATCCTGAACATCTAATGCAAATATTGGTCCAATATGATATTGCTAAATGACTGTGGGAATTTTTTGGAATTCAAGTAGGTTTAGAGATATATATTGATTTTAAGGAATCTTTATATGGTAGACTTGACAAAGGCATGTATGAAATTATCGAATAACTTTATATGTTGTGTAGGGTGATTTGATGTGTCGGTAGTAAAATTGGTCTAACAAAAAAACATTGATCAGAGACTGAAGTAACATTATTAGCATGCTCAATATTTGATCAGTGGTCGAGTGCTAACATGAAAAATCATGGTCAATCCCTTGTAGCGCTAAATCAAGAAATGGAGCTAAGCAATGGTCTAATCCACGTAACAATAT
Organism: Apium graveolens; assembly: GCF_009905375.1. NCBI lineage: Eukaryota > Viridiplantae > Streptophyta > Magnoliopsida > Apiales > Apiaceae > Apium > Apium graveolens. Next base: position 30,272,962 of record NC_133652.1, read on the forward strand.
TTTTAAAATTAATGTTGACAATGTTGTATTTTCAGGATATAGAGCAGGTCAGATACATGTTAAGCTTATTGAATTAAATTACGATAATAGGCGTTAAGGTGATTAAAGGACATGAATTAATTATGAGTGATTGTCAAATATGACTCTCTACCGGTGGTTCAGACTTTGCAGAGTACCGAAGTCCAATTTTGAATACACAATTCAGGATTGTTGGAAAACGGTGTTTGTTCTGCAAAATATAAATATAGTTTTTGTAGAAACGTACATGTGGTGGAATAAAAACTAGGGTTTATTAGTATTTGATGCTAGGATTTGTGAGTTTCGAGATTTAATGTCTTTTCCCGCGGTGGGGACTATAGAATTCCAGAAACATGAAGGTCAAAAGGGCTTCAGGAAACTTGCAACATCCAAATTTTCTATTTCTAGTCATTTAGTTGCAAGAATATGGCCAACCGGTAAATAAAACATTGCTCAAGATATAAATTTTACAAGCAAAAATGTTGGAAATGTGGGAAAAAAAGAATACAAATTGATACCAACGCCGTTAAGGAAGTGTCATTGAAGAGAAGATCAAATATTCGCTCATTAGCAAGTGTCATCTAGTTAGCCAAATCAACTGTTCATCATAGGGTAAAAGATGGAGACTTGCGCCCACACAAAAATGTTGTCAAGCCTGTTTTGACGGATGAAAACAAAAAAGCTCGCTTGAGGTTTTGTTTATCTATGCTTACTCATAATATAAATCTTAATGTTTCATTATTTTCTAGGATGTTAAATTATGTCCATATAGATGAAAAGTGGTTTAATATGACAAAAAAGTGTCAAATGTATTATCTTCTTCCTAGTGAGAAACCTCCCTTGCGTGTATGTAAAAGTTCTAATTTGATTGATAAAATTATGTTCTTATGTATGGTGGCATGCCCTGGATTTGACCCAATAACTAACACTATGTTTGAATGGAATATTGGTATATTTCCTTATGTCGCACAAGAACCCGCTAAAAGAAAAAGTAAAAATAGACCGGTGGGTACCTTAGAGACTAAACCTATATATCCAGTAAACAAAGATGTCACAAAAAGAATGATGATTAAAAAGGTGGTTCTGTTAGTGTTTGTGCCCTAAAGACAATACTATTATGTTTTGTTTAGGACATTTAGATTATTAATATTTATGTTCTATCGATTATTCTTTTAATAATTTATTAAGTCTTAATTTACTGCGATATAAATATTTGATTGATAAATGTACTTGGAATATGATATGAATTTTATATCTCTAAGTATGTGACTCAGAAATTAGTTTATGTGAATTGTATCGATATTCCCAAATATACATAGTCAAGTATTGTTATTAAGGGACAATAATAATGCATTAATACTAGTGTGGCGCCCCAAAATCCGGGGTCAAGAATCTCAGAGGCCACGCCATCTAAATTATTACAACCATACAACTCACACCACAATATATTAATACTCACGCTTCACGACCCCACACTTATCACAAACACACACACACTTACAGGTTATTGTCTTGGAAATGAACCATCATATCTAGAGTACTTTCAACCATCAAGTGATAATTATTACAACCCAAAAGTAATTCAGTCTTACCGGGGAGTAACCTTTAGGTAAGGCTAGTCCGCCGGCCAAATATACGTTTCTTGTTTATTACCTTACATAAGTCATACTTATAAATAAGCCGAACTAAAGACAACTGAAAACTAATCCAGCTTATTCAGACTACCTGTGGTACAACACCAAACAATCTACGGAACAGCTGGCCATTTCCTACCCGTTTCCTGGCTGTGGTTCTCATGGCAGGCATCTTGATTCACTGTTGTGTTGTGTCAATTTAAGAAAACAAGTGTGAGCTATAATGCCCAGCATAATTATGTACAGTATGAAAATGGTTGTATGATAACTTACGTAAAACGTCGTATATGATAATTATGTTTTATTCGAAAATAGTTTTCCTTGGTGATACACACCTTCTTATGAAAACAATTCTTTAAGGGATTTTAATATCCTGCGAATACCTTAATAGTAATCCCAGCACCCAGACTTGGGTTACGGTATTGCATCATAATTCTAATTGGAAGAATTAGGACACTCGTTGGAGCCACCGTATACGATGATCAGTCGTAATACGATAATAGTAACCTTTTCTACTAGTAGAAGGACGACACCTTTGTATCCCGGTTATCACCCTTGCCGCATTCGGCTACGTGCCCCATTTTTGGGTATACACATACTTCACAAGTTCCTGAGTACACAGAGTACCTTCGTATGCGGTACCTTTGGTAGTCCATCTAGCACACATAGTACCAGAGTATACCCCTCCCTTGTCCTTTAAAAGAATTCTATCATATCTCGAGAACTCGAACCACATCGAACTTCCCCAAGCGTTTTGCTTGTTGATAGAGACAATTTATCTACTAGATATAAGTGTATATATGTATATACGTACTTCCGAGATTTTCGGAGGAAGTACTAAGGATGTGAATTGACCGTTGTCAATAGATAATTAAATCAGGGGGAAAAGTTTCTCCTTGAAACTATATTCAAAATATTAAATAAGTCGGGATAATATTCACCGACGATCTGAAATGATTCGAATGATGTTCCGAAATCAGGGAGTATATTTTAAATCAGGATCTATGATTTTTAAATCATTAATAAACCCTTTAAGAATAATAATTAATTAAATAACAATCGATAAACAAATAAACCTCGAATGAGTTTACTCTCTAAAAGAATATTTAAAAATAGTCTTCCTCAACTAGTTTATGTCTACGTAGTTAATAATCTTAACTGATTAATCAGGTTTGAAATAAATAATTGTTGGGGTATACTACTCCCATAATAAAAGAATAGGTACATAATATTTATTATTCGAACAATAAAATATAGTTGAGGGAATATGATCGTTAGGAAATCGTTTTAATAAAAGTTCGAGGTATTTTTAATATCTCGTAAGTGGACGTTGAGTCCCTTTAAAACGTACTACTAGGGACTTATAATCGTCCGATAATATTACCGGAATGATTCCCGGGTTTTCATCTTAAAATCTCGACCGACTCTCCGCCTTATAATCATACGTCACGCTTAAAGCGGAATTAAATATTTTATGATATATACTTATCGTACATCGCTACATTATGCGAAAATTCAACAACTATGTATCATGGCAAGCATGGTATTTATGCAATGATATTAAAACAATCCTTTCAAAACACAACAGTAAAATGGATTTGAGTTTGTAAACTTGCATGGGTATCTCGAGGTGGAGCATGCTCTAGGTTCCGCTCGGAAATCAATAGCCATAAACACAATTCGTTAGGTCCCGTTCTAATTTACGGCGACTCGCACTCATGCGCTACTTATTATGCACCCTCTCAACTTATACTACCCTTATTATCCCTTTAATTCATCATTCACATCATGGTCGCTTTATTTTTCTAAGTATTTTGGGTTCATTTTTATTATAGCCGTCGGCTCCGCTTATGGATTCTTACGGTTTCTACTTGCGCGGTCTCGGCTCTGATATTTTTATAAAATTGAAAAATTATTATTTTTACTAGAAATTTTTATGGAAGTTAGGAAACGCAATATTATACTATCTGTAAAAATTTCATGATTTATGAACACTTTTAAGTCGATCCTTTATATTTTCAAAGTTCGTAATTCGTAGCAGTTTTTGTCGCGTAAATCACTTTTAGTAAAACGACCATAACTTTTGATCCGTAAATCGGAATCAAGCGATTCTAGTGCCTAAACGATCCTTATAACATTGTCTATCATAATCAAGGGTTATTTTTCAAGAAACTACAGTTTACAACTTTGGGACTTTCTGCAGAAACTTAAAGTTACGATTCGTTGGTTTTAACGGGGTTACGTTTACGATCGGGGTTTCGTTTATGCCCTAACTCTTAACACAACCACCAACAATCATCATTTTATCATCAACACACAAACTCCTCTCAGAAACATCATGTTCTTGAGGCAACAACAATCAAACTTAAATCTACTTAACTTAAACATCAAGATTTCAACAATACCACTTCTTAAACATCAACTTGAGATGTGTTCTTGAGGATGGTGGAGGCTTGGAAGTGCTTGGTATGATTTCTGGAACCTAAAACCACCATTGAAATCAAGAAAACAAAGAGGAGTTACTATTCGTACTATTCACTAGTGACTTTCTTGATTTTATTTCACCCATCAAACCTTGATAAAAAGAGATGAAATAATTTTCTTACCTTAGTTTAATTGCTAGGAAGCTTGAAAATTAATGGGATGATTTTACCATGGCTAGATTTTGAGATTTGGATTTCTCCCTTTTCTTCTTGAAGACCGAATGGAAGCAATGTGAAGGGGGGGGGTATTTATGTTTGCTTCTCTTGGTTGCTTCTAGGAAATGGGGTGATATCTTTCCTTAATTTTTATTCTTCCTAGTATAGCATTCTAGGTTTATTCCTTCTTGCAAATCTTTGGGACAAAATCCAAGTAACTTGCTAGGTTACAAGCTAACTACATGTGTTAGCTTCCTTAGCACACTATTTCTGACTAGCTTGCTTGATCATCCTATGGTTAGCTTACTATTTGATAAAGTAACCATGGTTACTTTCTTACCATGGTTTAGTTAGGGCGTTACGTTTATTTAATCGTTTACGCGTTCGCTCGGTTGCTTAAACGTTTTCGTAATACTTACTCGTAAATGATTCGCGACGTAATTCCTTTCGTATTTATTCCTTATATTTTGAATTATCATACTTGAATATAAATCCGTAGGGTTTTAATCTTGTAAGTATATTGTGATTCCCGTAATCCTCGGTGAGTCGTAAATACAGTCGTTTTTCAAAGTTCGTTTTCTTCAAAAACTAATAGCATTTACATACACTCATTTGGTACGTATAATCGTAATATCAACTCCGAAACTCATTTTCTCATGTACTACATAGTGTGGGCTCAAAAGTTTTTCCCGTCCGCCAGGGTTACTATTCATTAAACGTTTTACAAGGTCTCAAAAATTTGAGTTACTACAGTCTTCCCCTCTAACAAGTTTCCGTCGCGGAATCAATTAGAAAATAAGTGTGGATATCTATTCCTCATTGCGTCTTCAAGTTCCCAAGTTGACTCTTCGACATTTTGATTTCTCCATAAGATCCTAACCAGCTTCACAGTGTTCTTCCTCAGCACTTATTCTTTTTGGTCCATTATCCTTACTGGCTGCTCGATGTAAGTCAGGTCTGGTTGCATCTGCATGGTACTTCCTTAACATGGACACGTGGAACACGTTGTGCACTTGTTGTAAATTAGGAGGCAAGGCGAGCTCGTAGGCTAGAGTTCCTATTCTCCTCAAGATTTCAAAAGGTCGTATGAATCTGGGACTCAGCTTCCCTTTCTTCCCAAATCTCATCACTCCTTTCCACGGAGATACCTTCAATAGCACAGAATCTCCTACTTCGTATTCTCTACCCTTCCTGGTCTGGTCGGCGTACTTTTTTTGTCTGTCCTGGACTGCTACCAGTCTTTTCCTGATGAGTCCTACCATTTCCCTGGTCTGCTGGACTAACTCTGGTTCTAATATCTTGTGTTCTCCAACTTCATCCCAACACAAGGGAGAGCGACATCTTCTTCCGTAAAGAGCTTCATAACGGGGCATTCTTATGCTAGCGTGATAGCTATTGTTGTAAGCAAATTCGATCAGGGGTAAGTGGTCATCCCAATTTCCCTTGAAATCAATGGCACACACTCGTAGCATATCTTCTAGGGTCTGAATAGTCCTTTCGCTTTGTCCATCAGTCTGGGGGTGGTAAGCGGTACTCATGTTTAGTCTGGTGCCTACGCATTCCTAGAAGCTTCTCCAAAATCGGGAATTAAACCTTGGGTCTCTATCTGACAATATGGCTACATGAACGCCGTGTCTAACTACAATTTCCTTCAAGTAAATATCCACCAACTTGTCTACAGTGTATCTTTCGTTGATTGGTAGGAAGTGTGCGGACTTGGTCAATCTATCTATGATAACCTATATAGAATCGTGATTGGTCTTTGTCCTTGGTATGCCTGTCACAAAATCCATGGCTATATGCTCCTATTTCCATTCCGGAATTTCCAGGGGCCGTAATAGTCCACTAGGTCGCTGATGTTCAGCCTTCACTCTCTGACATGTCAAGCACTTGCTGACCCACTCTGCTACTTCTCTCTTCATGTTAGGCCACCAATAATATTTCTTAAGGTCACGGTACATTTTCGTACTTCCTGGGTGGATTGAATATTTAGAGCTGTGCCCTTCGTGCAACAGCTAATCCTTTAACTCTTGCACATTTGGAATCCAAATTCGGGACGCATACCTCATGATCCCTTTCTCGTCCTTCTCGCATCTTACTTCTTCACCGGTCAATGTTCCTCTTTCTTCACTCATCTTCTTTTCCTGACATACTCGTATCTTTTCAGTCAGCTCTGGCACTAGCTTAATCTCAAATAATCCTTCTGTTCCCTTACCGGTCATTCTCACGTCAATTTCCATCTTCTCAAATTCTTTAATTAACTCCTCCGATGTCATTATCATCTTGAGTCTTTCCTTCCTACTAAGGGCGTCAACCACCACATTGGTTTTACCTGGGTGATACAAAATTTCACAATCGTAGTCTTTTATCAACTCTAATCATCTCCTTTGTCTCATGTTTAGTTCCTTCTGAGTGAAAATATATCTGAGGCTTTTATGGTCAGTGTAGATCTCACATTTCTCACCGTACAGGTAGTGTCTCCAAATTTTTAGGGCAAACACTATGGCTGCTAATTCTAGATCATGCGTAGGGTATCTGCTCTCATATTCCTTCAATTGTCGAGAGGCATACGCTATAACTTTGCCGTGCTGCATCAATACATATCCCAATCCCTTAATCGATGTGTCGCTGTATATCACAAACTCTCCCTTTCCATCGGGAAGAGCGAGCATTGGTGCTGACACCAGCCTCCTTTTCAGCTCTTGAAAACTTTCCTCACATTTCTCTGTCCATACAAACTTTTCTGTTTTCCGGGTAAGTCTAGTCAGTGGACCGGCTATCTTAACAAAATCTTGCACGAACCTTCGATAATATCCTGCTAAACCCACAAAACTCCTAACCTCTGTTGGGGTAGTTGGTCTTTCCCAATTGGATATCGCCTCTATTTTGGCAGGGTTAACTAAAACTCCTTTGCTACTCACTACATGTCCTAAAAACTGAACTTCTCTCAATCAAAACTCGCACTTCGAGAACTTGGCATATAATTTCTCATTCCTCAAGATTTCTAAGACTATCCTCAAATATTCTGCATGTTCTTGCTATGTCTTTGAGTAGATCAGAATATCATCTATAAAAACTATCACACATATATCCAGGTACTTTTTAAACACTCTGTTCATCAAATCCATAAAGGCTGCGGGTGCATTGGTTAGCCCAAACGACATGACTAAGAACTCATAGTGCCCATACCTAGTGCGAAAAGCAGTCTTCGGTATATCTTCCAGTTTGATTTTCAACTGGTGATATCCTGTTCTCAAATCTATTTTGGAAAAATGTACAGCTCCCTTGAGTTGGTCGAATAGGTCATCAATCCCGGGGAGAGGGTACATATTCTTAATAGTTAGCTTATTCAGCTCTCGATAGTCTATGCATAATCTCATACTGCCGTCCTTTTTCTTTACGAACAGTACTGGCGCTCCCCATGGTGACACACTGGGTCTTATCATTCCATTATCTAATAATTCTTGCAGTTGAGAAGCTAGTTCCTTCATCTCAACTAGGGCTAGCCTATATGGGGCCTTGGATACTGGTGTCGTTCCTGGTGCTAATTCTATAGCGAATTCTATTTCCTGGTCAGGTGGCAATCCTGGTAAGTTATCTGGAAATACATCCTCAAATTCGTTTACTACGGGTATGTCCTGTATATTAGGGACTTCCTTATTAGTATCTACCACATAAGCCAAATATGCCTCGTTACCTTTCCTTAATAATCTTTTTGCCTGTAGCATGGTTATAAATTTATGGTTCTGTCGTTGACCTTTAAACACTACTTCTTTTTCATCTTGCACTCTTATCTTTACCCACTTCCGTTCACAATCTATTTGCGCTCCGTTACTGGATAACCAATCCATTCCTAAGATTACATCAAATTCTCCTAGCGCAAATGGGATTAGGTCAACCTCGAAGACCTCCCCTTCTAATTTCAACTTGCACTTAAGGTGTACTTGATTTACATGAATTATTTCTTTGTTTGCTATTTCCACTTGTAATATCTCCCGTAAGGGTATGGCATTAAGTTTTAACTTTTTAGCAAAATCTTGAGATATAAAAGACTTGGTTGCTCCAGAATCAAATAGGACATTTGCATGTTCGGAATTTAACAAAAGGGTACCTGCTATCACATCAGTGTTTCGAACAACATCCTGAACAGTCATGTTGAAGGTCCTAGCAGCTGGGGGTCGGTTGGAGGCAGCTTTGCTCATCCCTGAGGCTGGGGGCTTCAACGTCGGGCAATCCTTTCTCATGTGTCCTACCTTTCCACATTGAAAACACGTTACATTGGGTCGGGTGTAGTTGTTGGCAAGGTGTCCGATTTGGTCACACCGGTAACATCTCAGAGGGGCTCTTGTCTGGGTACACACTCCAAGGTGTCTCTTCTTACAGGTTTGACACTCTGGTATTGGGGCGCGGGGTTGGCTATGAAATGTGGCCCTAGATTTTCCGCCGCCCTGACCAACACTCTCACTCGGGGCCTTTCTGAATCCGGGGCCTCGTGCAGGTTGGGACACTGCTCCCCTGACGAACCTGCTTGGAAGGCTCCTGTTCCCGGTTCCTATTCCTTGGCTTCCTATCTTCCTCTTCCTATTTTCTTTTTCCTTCACACTCTGCTCACTGCCAGCTTCAACAATCGAGGTTTTCTGCACTAAGGTGGCATAGTCTGTTAGCTCTAACACTGCCACTCAGTTTTGTATCCACTATTTCAGACCAAGCTGAAACCTTCACGCTTTCTTTTCTTCGGTATTCAAAAATTCAGGCACAAATCTCGACAACTTAGTAAATTTGGCCTCATATTCTGCTACAGTCATCTTATCATGTTTCAACTCCAGAAACTTAATCTCCATATGGGTCTCCATAAACCTAGTATAATACTTGTCTCAGAACAGTCGGGTAAATCTATCCCATGGGATCACAGCATCGGTCTCTAGGTTTCGTTTGGACTCCCACCAGTAGTTAGCTTATCCTTTCATCATGTAAGACGCGAAAATGGTCTTGTGTCGTTCTTCAACGCCTAGTATCTCGAAGGACTTTTCTATCTCTTTGAGCCATGCCCGTGCTTCAACGGGGTCGGCCGATCCTAGAACCTCTGGGGGTTTGAGAGATTTGAAGGCCCTAAAGGCAGTGGTTGCAGTTTGTTGGGCAACATGTGGCTGGGATGGAATAAGCTGTTGGTTCAGATTTGCTCTCAGCAGTTCCATAAATTCTTTCATGGGGTTTCCTCATTATAGTCTAGGTCTTCTTCACTTTCCTCATTCACTACAGGGTCAGGTTCACTCCGTTGTTGGTTAACAGATTCTGCGGGCTGTGCCCTGGTTCCTCTTCTACTGGGTGGCATTATTCTGATAATGAAAATTGGTCAACATAGTTGTAATTATGACAGTTAGTTTATTTAATTCATATGTAAGCATGTCATTTATTATCTAGCATGTTTTTATAAAGTGCAATAATATGGACATCAATTTCTTAATAACTGCTTAGATATATATTTCATAAGGTCTCCCACTTATATCTGGGGGATGAAACAACTAGCTGAGTTCATACATGCCTGATTACAATACATTACTACCTGTACTGAATACGGAAATGAAAATACATAAGCCATGTACCCTGAAGAGCTAGGAACGCTACCTACTACTAGCTATCCTATCAAAATTGGTGACAAGTCACCCAGCCTTCTTCAAGGTCCATATCTAGTCACTAGTCCCTCAGTCACTATCACTGCGCGTGAGGTCACACACCCTCATCATCACTCCTGCAAACATCAGCTCTACATCAACTACCGGGATGTATCCTCCAATCGCCGTCATCCTCATCTGAACCCTGGTATGGAGCTCGATCTCATCGATCTCTCTGCGGGCTATGGCTGGGGAAGCAGCTCTAAAATCCCCTAGGTATCCTAGTCGGGTGGCTCTCTCAGCTGTCAGTGCCTGGCATAACTCCACAATGCGAGCAGATGCCGCAGTGATCTCAGCGTTAAGCTGAGCCACTATCCATTCATGTACAGCTACATGTATGGTCGCCGGTGGTGGTAGAGGTGAATCTGGGTCGCTAGAGGATATGTCATAAGCCTCGTAGATCTGTGCACGTATCCCCTCCTCCTCCTCATCATCAGTATAAGGCATAGGGCTCTGAATCCCTGGGGGTGGTGTAGGAGAGCGAATAGTCGGGTGAAGGTACATCTCTACATCCCTCCATCCTACGCCAACTCCCTGAGTCATCTTAACGCCATTAGCTATGGGGACAGGAAGGTCAGTCTCCTCCTCTAGGACATCCTCAGTAGGGTCATCATCTGAATCATCAATGGGTGGGCTCTCTGGCTCGGGAGTAGGGTCACGCTCAGGAATCATAACATCATCAACATGGTCAAACTATCTCATAGGCTCCACTGGTACCTGACACAATATGCAAGGTGTTACTAACTTAGAGTCGGAATTCCCTTGAGGGTAAAACTGTCAAGACTACCCGTGTAGCCCGACGACGAACTGGAGTTGAGTTCTAATTGATTATTTTATTATTTCTATGTCTACGTATTTTATATCTTATCGTTTCCAAGATTTGATAACCTAAGGCTCTGATACCATTTCTATGGCGCCCCAAAATCCGGGGTCAGGAATCTCGGAGGCCACGCCATCTAAATTATTACAACCACACAACTCACACCACAATATATTAATACTCACGCTTCACGACCCCACACTTATCACACACACACACTTACAGGTTATTGTCTTGGAAACGAACCATCATATCTAGAGTACCTTTAACCATCAGTGATAATTATTACAACCTAAAAGTAATTTAGTCTTATCAGGGAGTAACCTTTAAGTAAGGCTAGTCCGCTGGCCAAATATATGTTTCTTGTATATTACCTTACATAAGTCATACTTATAAATAAGCCGAACTAAAGACAACTGAAAACTAATCCAGCTTATTCGGACTACCTGTGGTACAACACCAAACAATCTACGGAACAGTTGGCCATTTCCTACCCGTTTCCTGGATGTGGTTCTCATGGCAGGCATCTTGATTCACTGTTGTGTTGTGTCAATTTAAGAAAATAAGTGTGAGCTATAATGCCCAGCATAATAATGTACAGTATGAAAATGACTGTATAATAACTTGCGTAAAACATCGTATATGATAATTATGTTTTATTCGAAAATAGTTTTCCTTGGTGATACAAACCTTCTTATGAAAACAATTCTTTAAGGGATTTTAATATCCTGCGAATACCTTAATAGTAATCCCAGCACCTAGACTTGGGTTACGGTATTGCATCACAATTCCAATTGGAAGAATTAGGACACTCGTTTGAGCCACCGTATACGATGATCAGTCGTAATACGATAATAGTAACCTTTTCTACTAGTAGAAGGACGACACATTCGTATCCCGGTTATCACCCTTGCCGCATTCGGGCTACGTGTCCCATTTTTGGGTATACACATACTTCACAAGTTCCTGAGTACACAGAGTACCTTCGCCTGCGGTACCTTTGCTAGTCCATCTAGCACACATAGTACCAGAGTCTACCCCTCCCTTGTCCTTTAAAAGAATTTTATCATATCTCGAGAACTCGAACCACATCGAAGTTCCCCAAGCGTTTTGCTTGTTGATAGAGACAATTTATCTACTAGATATAAGTGTATATATGTATATACGTACTTCCGAGATTTTCGGAGAAAGTACTTTGACCGTTGTCAATAGATAATTAAATCAGGGGGGAAAGTTTCTCCTTGAAACTATATTCAAAATATTAAATAAGTCGGGATAATATTCACCGACGATCTGAAATGATTCGAATGATGTTCCGAAATCAGGGAGTATATTTTAAATCAGGATTTATGATTTTTAAATCATTAATAAACCCATTTAGAATAATAATTAATTAAATAACAATCGATAAATAAATAAACCTCGAATGAGTTTACTCTCTAAAAGAATATTTAAAAATAGTCTTCCTCAACTAGTTTATGTATTCGTAGTTAATAATCTTAACTGATTAATCAGGTTTGAAATAAATAATAGTTGGGGTATACTATCCCATGATAAAAGAATAGGTACATAATATTTATTATTCGAACAATAAAATGTGGTTGAGGGAATATGATCGTTAGGAAATCATTTTAATAAAAGTTTGAGGTATTTTTAATGTCTCGTAAGTGGACGTTGAATCCCTTTAAAAAGTACTACTAGGGACTTATAATCGTCCTATAATATTACCGGAATGATTCCCGGGTTTTCATCTTAAAATCTCGACCGACTCTCGGCCTTATAATCATACGTCACGCTTAAAGCGGAATTAAATATTTTATGATATATACTTATCGTACAACATCGCTACATTATGCGAAAATTCAACAACTACGTATCATGGAAAGCATGGTATTTATGCAACGATAGGAAAACAATCATTTCACAACATAACAGTAAAATGGAGTTGGGTTTGTAAACTTGCCTGGGTATCTCGAGGTGGAGGATGCTCTAGGTTCCGCTCGGAAATCTATAGCCATAAACACAATTCGTTAGGTCCCGTTTTAATTTACGGCGACTCGCACTCATGCGCTACTTATTATGCACCCTCTCAACTTATACTACCCTTATTATCCCTTTAAGTCATCATTCACATCATGGTCGCTTTATTTTTCTAAGTTTTTTGGGTTCATTCTTATTATCACCGTCGGTTCCGCTTATGGATTCTTACGGTTTCTACTTGCGCGGTCTCGGCTCCGATATTTTTATAAAATTGAAAAATCATTATTTTTACTATAACTTTTTATGGAAGTTAGAAAACTCAATATGTTACTCTTTGTAAAAATTTCATGACTTATGAACACTTTTAAGTCGATCCTTTATATTTTCAAAGTTCGTAATTCGTAGGAGTTTTTGTCGCGTAAATCACTTTTAGTAAAATGACCATAACGTTTGATCCGTAAATCGGAATTAAGCGATTCAAGCGCCTAAACGATCCTTATAAAATTTTATATCATAATCAAGGGTTATTTTTCAAGAAAATACAGTTTACAACTTCGGGACTTTCTGCAGAAACTTAAAGTTACGATTCGTTGGTTTTAACGGGGTTACGTTTACGATCGGGGTTTCGTTTACGCCCTAACTCTTAACACAACCACCAACAATCATCATTTCATCATCAACACACAAACTCCTCTCAGAAACATCATGTTCTTGAGGCAACAACAATCAAACTTAAATCTACTTAACTTAAACATCAAGATTTCAATAATACCACTTCTTAAACTAGGTTTACTACCGCATACTAAATGGATCTTAAAAATGAATCTTAAATAAAGTTGGGTCAAATATTTTTACCTTTATTGAAATCTTGAGATGTGTTCTTGAGGATGGTGGAGGCTTGGAAGTGCTTGGTATGATTTTTGGAACCTAAAACCACCATTGAAATCAAGAAACCAAAGAGGAGTTACTATTCATACTATTCACTAGTGACTTTCTTGATTTTATTTCACCCATAAAACCTTGATAAAAAGAGATGAAATAATTTTCTTACCTTAGTTTGATTGCTAGGAAGCTTTAAAATTAATGGGATGATTTTACCATGGCTAGATTTTGAGATTTGAATTTGGATTTCTCCCTTTTCTTCTTGAAGGCCGAATGGAAGCAATGTGAAGGGGGGGTATTTATGCTTGCTTCTCTTGGTTGCTTCTAGGAAATGGGGTGATATCTTTCCTTGATTTTTATTCTTCCTAGTATAGCATTCTAGGTTTATTCCTTGTTGCAAATCTTGGGGACAAAATCCAAGTAGCTTGCTAGGTTACAAGCTAACTACATGTGTTAGCTTCCTTAGCACACTATTTTGACTAGCTTGCTTGATCATCCTATGGTTAGCTTACTATTTGATAAAGTAACCATGGTTACTTTCTTACCATGGTTTAGTTAGTGCGTTACGTTTATTTAATCGTTTACGCGTTCGCTCGGTTGCTTAAACGTTTTCGTAATACTTACTTGTAAATGATTCGCGACGTAATTCCTTTCGTATTTATTCCTTATATTTTGAATTATCATACTTGAATATAAATCCGTAGGGATTTAATCTTGTAATTATATTGTGATTCCCGTAATCCTCAGTGAGTCGTAAATACGGTCGTTTTTCAAAGTTCGTTTTCTTCAAAAATTAATAGCGTTTACATACACTCATTTGGTACGTATAATCGTAATATCAACTCCGAAACTCATTTTCTCATGTACTACATAGTGTGGGCTCAAAAGTTTTTCCCGTCCGCCAGGGTTACTATTCATTAAACATTTTGCAAGGTCTCAAAAATTCGAGTTATTTCAACTAGTGTGTTTGTTGGCTGATGATCACATCTCATTGATCATTTGTATAGTGACACTAAAGTCGAAAACACAGGTAGATGTAAATATACATGGTGCTAGATAGAGCCAATGTGAGATTCCACATGTCTATTGTGTCATAAGTAGTTCTCACAGTGATAATGATGTAATGGTCCTTCAACTTGAAATAATTATATTTCTTTACGATGATTAACATACTTTGATTACATCAAAAGTTACCTTTGACGGGTAATGATAAAAGTGGACTTCGGGTATATTAGGAATCGTGTGAGAAATATGAATGATCTAGAAATGATTTAACCCTCCTAATTTTGGAGAGATATTATTGGCCTCTTGTGTGAGCTATACCATGAAATGCGTGGCGCCTCAAATGTTAATTTGAAATTATAGTCCACTCATTGATCAAAGAAACCTGGATTAAACCGTAAAGAGGATGACACATAACACGCCTCGAGTTTAATCTATAATATTTGGTTAATTGAATTATATTACATTGTACATTATTCACGAAATGTTTAATCGATCACCGATTTAATTATTATTATTACTTAAGTAGCAATGATGTATTACTAGATGCTGCTCATTGTTTATAATTTAAATATGAGGTATTTAAATTATTACTTGGAGGAATATTTAATTTAAATTTGGATTTGAATACCCCTACGGCGTAGATCGTTAAGGCAACATACGTGGTGTTCGGTTAAAGTTAGGATATCCTTTTGACAACCATAATCGTTAAGCTCTTTAAGGTAAACATCTCATCCATGAATTAAATATTGTTTTTCGCATGGATCCTGCGGTGGATTTCAGTTTGGTTCTGTTTTTACGGTTTTATTTATAATTTCCGTCGTGTTTTTATACCCCGAAACCCATCAGGTTCCTGCTATTATGTCAAAGTGGCCAGGCAGAAATAAAGGTGGTATTATCTTTATTCATCAAGGAAATGCAAAACCCCATCTTAGTGTGAATGATCTAGAATTTGTTACAGCTGCTCGTAGAAATAGATTTGACATTAGACTACATTTTCAATCTCCTAATAACCCTGACTTAAATGTATTGGATTTGGATTTTTTAGAGCAATTCAAAGTTTGCAACAGGAAACGACACCAAGAACTATAGATGAACTGGTGGAGGCCGTTGAACAAGCTTTTGAAGAGCTTCACCATGACAAGCTGAATAAGATATTTTTAATATTGTAGTTAAATATGATGGAAATTATGAAAGCAGTAGGTGGCAACGATTTTAAACAATCTCATTTTGAAGAACATCGATGTCCAAGTGGAACTATACCACTGCAGTTTGCATGTGAACAAGAAGCTACCAACTTTGTCAGTGAACAATTTTCAAGAATCTAGTTATGTGAAGTGATTGTGCTTTTTCAGTTTATTTTCCGGTTTATTTCTAGTGGCAGTAATATGTAATCTTGTTGTTTTTTATGGAACTTCGTGTTTACATTTTTTATTTGATATTTTTACCTTGGAATTAAATTTTAACATAACAAATGTAAAAAATATGTACTTTAAAAATTTAAAACACTTAGCTAACAAAAAAATTTACAATATAATGTTGTTAAAAAAAATACTTTTATTTATAACTAATTTTACATCAATATAAATATAATTAAGAATCAACGTTTTAAATTTTTAGTGTTTTATTTTTCTAAATTTTGATGATTTTTTCTATATAGTTATTTTTAACAAACAACACTTTATAAAATTTGGCAGGAGTATTTAAAATAAAGTGTATAAATTGAAAGATAAATTGATACTTAAAATTAATATTAGTCCATTACACCAAACCTTAGATAAACACCTTCATACATAAATTAAGCCGTGACAAATTACAAGAAAAAAATATAAATTAAGTCGTGACAAGTGACAAGAAAAAACCCTGGAGCACCTTTTAGTAGCAACAACCTGAAAAGATAAAGATATGAAACATTGGAGTCATCAGAATATAAATTTTAAAATATTAAAACAAAAAATAATGAAAAAACTTACCATCACAACATGTTATAAATATGCTTAACATTTTCTTGATATTTTGTTATTTTTCAATGGATATATTTTGTAGGTGGTTCTGGTTGATTTGCTTCCATGATTTTTGGTGTCTGTGGTGGCTCATTAAAATCAAAATAAATCTTCTTCTTTTCTTCATGTGGTGGCTCATTGAGATCAAAATATTTTTTTTGTTCCCATCACAATATTCTTTTAGCATAGATTTAGTGTAATATGGATATACAGGTATATATAGGCTATTTTAATCCTACCGCACACACGTATATTTATTATGTAAATATTCATTGCTTTCTACAATTTTCCAGGAGTCAAACTTAAATTCTAATGCATTCAGTTATTGAAACTACAATAAATTAATTGTAATATATTTACACCCGACTTTATAAATAAGGGTAATATAGTCATGTACAGTGTAAAATTAAAGTTTGTTAATATGTGTGTAAAAATCAAATCAGCCAGATAAATTAGGACGGAGGGAGTATCAAAAACTACAATTACCTTATATTCTGCTAAATATATTATCATCGTTTGTAATATTTTCCTATAGGTTGTACAATATCTTCTATTAAGATTTTTAAAATCAACTTACCGTCATAATATTCTCCTAAAACTTATACAATCTCCTTAAATAATTTACCATCTTGATATTTTATTAATCAATATACTTATATAAAAGAGAAGACACAGGCGTTTAGGTGGCGATTCTAAAATATTCTCATTTTAAATATCAACTTACCATCATAATATAATTCTAAAACTTACCATCATAATATAATTCTCATTTTAGGTGTCCGCAAGGGTTGATTTAGCTGGTTAAAAAGAGGATAACTATCCTCTTGGTCACAGGTTCGAATCCCACGAGAGGAGAATTTATGATTATGCCTTCTGAGTCAGAGTCCGTCGTTTAAATGCGGTTTACCTTGGTTCACGTGGTTAGCAGACTATTGCGTGAGCCCGTAAGGTTTACCCAGTGCGCACCCTGCGAGTTACCTAC
Source organism: Apium graveolens (assembly GCF_009905375.1). Classification (NCBI taxonomy): domain Eukaryota; kingdom Viridiplantae; phylum Streptophyta; class Magnoliopsida; order Apiales; family Apiaceae; genus Apium; species Apium graveolens. The sequence goes on from NC_133652.1 coordinate 30,290,594, forward strand.
GATAAAAAAAGAACTTCTATTTCTCCTTAAATCAACTTACCATCTTAGTATTTTTCTAAATTTTGTTTTTAACACAATTTTTCATCTATCTTCAAAAATCAACTTACTATATTATATTTTCTAAAAATTTTCCTTTAATTTTTAGTATATGAATATTATAATTTACAAAGATAAGTATCTTTAAATTTATCATCATTCATATTATTATTCTAAATTTTTTACAACATCATTCATTAAAATTTTTAAAATCAACTTACCATCGCAATATTCTTCTAAAACTTCTCATTTCTCTTTAAATCAACTTATCATCTTGACATTCTCCTAAATTTCTTTTTAACACCATTTTTCTTCTTTTTTTCCCTCCTAAAATCAGGTTACTATATTATATTTTTCTAGAAGAAAAATACAAGTATCTATAAATATAGATTTTCAATATTTTTTAAATAATTATATCATTATATTATATTATACTTTTGTTAATGAGAAGATGAGGACGGTGAGTTAACGCCTCTCGTATCGTTTCAATCTATTTTGTATTTTTCTCAAATTTTATATTATAAAATAGAAAAAATATTACATTAATTATTGACTAATAAATAATATAATTTTATCATATTATATTTGTGAATAATAAAAGAGCGGATCATTGGAGTAAACATGTTTAACGAGAAAACGAATTTATTACAGGGTAAATGATCTAATTCGACACTGTACAATACCAAAACTTTCACTTAGGTCACCCGCCTAAAAAAGTTTTCAATCAAACACTTAAACAATAAAAATATTTCAAATAGGTTACTGCCGTTAGTGCCGTTAAGTTGGCTAACGGAAAAGTGACGTGTAACTGATGTGGCATCAAGTTTACTATCGCATTCATCACTGAATTTTGTATCATTTTCAATTAGGTTACCGACTATTTTTTTCAAAAAGTTATCTTCTTTTTTTAAGAGAAATTCAGATAATTTTTTCAAAAATCCAAATTGATTAAATAACATATTTTAATTGATATTTTTTCCAATATCGATAATTGTATCTAACAGATAAATTTTTTGAATGTTTATTTTTTCTGAATAATAACACCATAACTAAAATTTTTACATACTTATTTTTTAATATGTTTGAAAATGTTTGATCTAAAGAACGGACATTTTGTTACAAACTTAAAGTTGAAAACTTACAAAGAATGAAAAAATATTTTTAAAAAATTCACAATCAATAAATTTTGGTTTACGATAATTTTTTTACGATTTGTTTTAAGTGATTAAAATTTAAGACAAAATATACCTATTAAATTTATTAAATAATCGATTTTATTTCAGAAAAGGCTAAGATCTGTTTTAAATTTTTTTTATCCATAAAAATGATATTTTCTGGACAAACTTAAATTACGAAACTTATTGACAATAAAAAAATCTACCCAAAAAAAATTGTATAAAAAAACTTTAAAATAAAATTATACCTCTTAAATTTATAATAAAATATTTTTATTTTATTTTTGTGTGAGTATATTTCAATTAATTTAATAAAATATAATAATAATAATCTATTTTATAAAAAATAATTTTTTTGGTTAAAAAATTTAAATTTTATTTTTTTTAAATTTTATTTTGAAACTCAGTGACCAATTTGAAAGTTTTCAGATTGTTTAACGGACCTCCGTTAATAGTAACGCCTTTTAACGGTCGTGCAAGAATTTTGGAGTTTAGTAATGTGATTGAAAGTTTTATGTAATTCAGTAATGCGAATGAATTTTTTTTTTGGGTTGGTGACCTAAGTGAAAGTTTTGACATTGTATAGTAACGAATTAGCTAATTTACCCATTTATTATATTGGTTTTAGAATGATCAACATCAAATTAGAAATAATAAAATAAAATATTATTTTAGAAGGCTGCTGCGATACACGACTTTGTAACTACTAACTACTCCCTTGTTCCCTGGATAATATATTTTCGGGTCGCGGACTTCGGATTCGACACGTATTTTAATACTTCCTTAAAGTATAGTTTCGTAAATAGTTTTAATTTTTTTTTTGAATTAAAGTTTGATGTTTAAATCTTAATACAAAAAAGAAAAATTTAAAAATAAGATATAAAAAAATATTTTATATTTATCTTAAGACATGTGTCAAGTATTGAAAAAACTGTATACAATTGAATGAGACCGTGAGACGTATATAGAATAATATAAATAATGATAAAATATGAAATATAGAAAGACAAAATAAAAAAATAAATAAAAAGAAGTCGCACGTGGCTACCGTTGAATACAAGGGACATCCAGCTGCCTGAAACACTTTTCCGTGTATAATCAATTTTGAGATTTCAATTCATTTCTAATTACTTCATGAGTTTTAGGTAAAAACCCTAGATCTGATTCGGATCCGATCTGCAAAACAGTAATCAAACCTCCGATATCAATATCATGCCGGTCTCTGCTTCCGCTATTTACTTTCTCAATCTTCGCGGCGATGTACTCATAAATCGCCTCTATCGCGACGACGTCGGGTTTGTCCTTTTTGTTTTTCTATAAATATCATTATTATTATGCTGTCATGTTTATTAATTAGGATTATCATTGTGTTGTTTGCTATTTTACTTAATTGATTGCTTAATTGAACTAATTATTTGTATTTTGCGCTATGCAATTGCTGTAGAATGCTATGTTGTTACTGTTAGGCTACTGATTTTGTATTATTGTTAGTAGAAAAGAGAGATTAATTTTACATTATGAATATACGATCGCGGAAGCAAGTGATTTTAGTGAAGCTTATAATTCTAGGCAAAAGTTCAATTCAGTACTAATTTTACCCTGCTTACAAAAACTCGGAGAATATACTGCAGAACACGTTGCAGGATGTATAGTACTCCACTTTGCAGGATGTATAGTACTCCACTTATTACTTCATTTAAGAGAGAACTTGATGAACTAAACCATATACTTCTTAATGTATATTAGGCTATTGTCGAATGATTATTTTGTGAAATTTTTAATCGAATAATACATGTAGTAT